>NW_022589714.1:31257801-31580301 GCF_004348235.1 Phoca vitulina
AGGGGGGGATATCGGAGGGGGAGACGAACCATGAGAGACGATGGACTCTGAAAAACAAACTGAGGGTTCTAGAGGGGAGGGGGTGGGAGGATGGGTTAGCCTGGTGATGGGTATTAAAGAGGGCACGTTCTACATGGAGCACTGGGTGTTATGCACAAACAATGAATCATGGAACAGTACATCAAAAACTAATGATGTAATGTATGGTGATTAACATAACAATAAAAAAAAAGAAATGTGTTCCTTTGGGTTTGTTTTATTGTTCTCTTTTAAAAGGTAAAGTTTCTGTTTGGTAAGTTCACATAAAAGTGTCCGTGATATCTGTTGTATTCTGCTTACCATGACTAGGAAGGGAGAGAAGCATGGGAAGGGGAGTGAGCTGAGCAAAGGGAAGCATTACTTAGGGGTGGCATATTGCTTAGGGCTGGTGTTTCTAGATCTTGTGAAATCACATAAGTAAAGACATTTATTGGAAATGGTCCCTATAGCTTAATTTTAAAATAAAATAAGGGGGAGAGAATGAAAGAGTGAGTTCATTGGGGAACATGGTGGATGAAACCTTGCTTCGTATGCTGCCACTGACTAGCTAAAGTCATAGATAAGCTAAACTCAGTTTTTGTAGAATGTGGTGATATTGATCTCTGAGACATTATATCACTGAGATGTGGTTGCAAGTGACAGAAAATCTAATTCAAACTGTTTTAAACTTTTAAAGAAAAAGGTAATCTATTAGCTTTTGTAAACAAAAAAAAAGGTCTAGAGATAGTTCTGACTTCAGAACAGCTTGATCAGTGTTCAAAAGAGGCCACAGAGCTGAGTTGTTCTTCGTTTTACTCTTTGCTGCTGTGTGTGTTGGCTTCATTTTCAGACTATATAAGTTGGCAAGATGGCAGCCCCAGCTCCAGCCAGCATGGCTCCGTGGTTCAAGTCTGGATCTGAGGGCAAACCCAGGAGCCCAGAAAGAAAACCCAGAGGAGACTGACTGGCTCTGATTTGCCTCCCTTGAGTTATGTGCCTGTCCTTGAACCAATCACTGAAACCACAGGAGAAACTGATGCTCTGGATCATATGCCAAGCCTGGGTCGTACGCTATCCCTGGAATAGGAGATGGTGAGGAGGTATGGTCAACACCACAAAACCCACAAGGACCGAAGGTGGGAAAGGGTGGTGCCCCCATAAATATTGGAGGCTTTTACTGGAAGCGGGGTAAATGGATAGGGGCTGGCCAGGAAACCACACACGTCTACCACAGGGATCTCGGTTCCAACATTCTGTAATTCTGTGAGGTCCTCCCGTGGCCCAGAGTGCTGGCACAGAAACCACATTCACCACACTGCCCTCCAGATGCAACAGAATTAGGCTTGGGAGGAAGGCATCCTGTTTCTATTTAGCATGACTAAACTCATACCCTCCAACAGCTCTGACTGGGAAGGCTGTCCCTCCTGGCAAACCAGTCGGCTTCTCATTTCTTCACAAGAATGTGTACAAAACCGTCCACACTCCTGCCTGGCTCTCCCACTCTGCTCACTTCCGTCTTCCTATTCACCTCCATCTGTCTTCTGTGCTCCTCTCAGCATGTCTGTCGCTTTCTTCCTTTCTTTCTTCATCTTTGTCTCCTGTCTGGTTTTCTCCGTTGCCTCTCTCTGTTTCTCTCTCTTTCCATTACTGACTGGCCATCTCTCTCTCTCTGCCTAGTTGTCCCTGAGTTTCCATCTTGGTTTCTCTCTGTTCTCTCATTCTGGGTTTTCCCTGTCTCTGTCTCATTCATTCTCTGTCCTATTCTGTCTATTCTCCTCTCTCTCTATTTAAGTACCTGTCTGTCATGTCCTCTACCTGCCAATTTATTTATTTATTTGAGAGAGAGAGAGCACATGAGCAGGGGGAGGGGCAGAGGGAGAGGGAGAGAATCTCAAGCAGACTCCCCACTGAGAGTGGAGCTTGACACAGGGCTCGATCTCATGACCCTGAGATCATGACCTGAGCCAAAATCAAGAGTCGGATGCTTAACTGACTGAGCCACCCAGACACCGCGACCTGCCAATTTCATTCCTTGTGTCTACTTTTCCTTTCCCCTGTGCCTTTGTCTCTATTTTTCTTTCTTTCTGAAATAGACAGTTTTCACTGCTCCAGACAGGACTCTAAAATGTTCACACAATCCTGCTTTTTCCCTATGTTTCTCAGCAAGTGGACAAACAGTTCATAAAGATGGAAGGGAGATCGTGAGGGAGGGAAATTTAGAGAGAATAAGGGGGCATTGATGGGACCCCTGAGGTATATCACTGTGAGTAAGGGTTTGTTTAAGCCAAAAGAGCACAGTGTGCATACACACGCACACATAGTAAAGTCACAAACCACCTTCAAGCAGGCGCTCAGCTTCTCCATCACAATTACAGTTGGGTTTGGTTGAAGTTCGTTTTTCTTGGATTTTTCCTGACCGAATATCTGCTCCCTGGATTCCTAAGCAGTTGGGATATCTGTAATGGAGACACAATCTCAGCACTGCGGCCGGCTACTGTACAACAGGGACAGTAAAGGAACTGACGTAGCCACAGTGTACCTTTGTGAGTCCTCCTCTGTGCATAGCGCAGCCCCTGTTTTCTTACTGGGGGTCACCCACGTCCTGCTTCTCATGGACTGAACAGTCTTTACTGCCCAAATCAGGAAGGCCTGACATCAGGCCCTTCACCGCCAGTCTGCAATTTCCAACTCAATAGGAGACATTGCTGGGTTTTGAACAAAAGAATGTGGCATTAGTAGGAAACATTGATCCAACAGGTTTTGCACCCAGAGTTTATTTCTATGTGGATTCATTTTCAAAGGCCAGTACATTGGCTTCTGCAGACACTAGCATATTCTTTACTACAATGTAAATGGCAAGAAGAGTATGGGGTCATAGGACTTTTTTTTCTTTCCAACTTTAACACTTCACTGCTCTATGATGCTAAGCAGATAACCTCTCTGAGTCCCCATTTCCATATTCGTAAAATAAAGGATAACAGGTGCCTAATACCGTGCCTAGTACTTAGTTGGTGCTGGTTAAATGTGTTCATTCATTTAGGACACTGATGCTCAGCTTTGGCTGTCTATTAGAATCTCTTAGGAAGCTTTTAAAAACTCTGAAGCCCAGGCTCCAGATTACCAGTTACATTTTGGAGTCTGGCAGCAGTATTTTGAAAAAATCCTACCACACTTTCCACCCCACCTGTCTCCAGTATGCAGCCAAGCCTGATATCGTCGATTTCAAAGGAGGTTTACATTAGCTATGTGCTTGTTTTACACTTAATAAAGGGTCAAAGGCCCTGTTTTTAAAAGTGTGCTCGAGGACCCAGAATTTAAACTTGGACCACAGTCCTCGTGAATTAATTTCCCCAACTTCCGAAGATTATGTACTCTGTAACCTCATCTAAAATGAAAAGTGCCCCATAAAATATTCTTCATTTGGTTAAGGGGAAGTACATGTTAAACATTCAGTTCAATAGCATGTACTAAATAGTTTCCAGGTACTGAGAACTAAGGTAAACCAAAAATCTATCTTCAAAAAATAATCCGTAACTTCAGAAGGCACACCACAAGTAAAAAGCAATGCTTTAGAAAACAAAACAAAACAAAAACTTCCTCCCCTTGGAACTTGATATCTTTAAGCACACACCCTGCCAAATTAATTTTCTGCTGAACATCAGCCCTCCTGCTGCTTGTCATGATGGCCCTATGAAGAGGAACAGCAGTTGGGAACAGGAAGTTTGCAATGATGTGGGAGGTTTACTGGAAAATTTTCTTCTAAGAAAATAATTTCAGTGGTCAACATTGCTAACAAAAATACATGGGTTGACCAAAAAAAAAAGTCAAACAAGCTTTGTACTTGATGGGATACAGTGTTCTTAATCTAAAAAAATTATGTGGTATTCTGTGTGTACATTCATGCATTTCTTTCTCATTTGGATGATACTCGACACACTATGGAAATGCTATGTGTTTCTATTTTCCTTTGTTCTTCCCTCTGCATTGGTTGTTCCCAATCTGGAACAGAGATGCAATCTCAGAAAGGAGATGTGTGAAAGGGGGTCCCACTCAAGAGAGTCTATGAGGGGCACCTCTTGACTCAGTCCTCCAAGTGATTGCCGTGATGTTCGTGTGTCATATCTCATGTGTGCCTCCTACATCTCCACTTTCCCCCTTGTTCTCTGGATCCCCATGATCACAGTCTCTGCTTCAGGGAACACTGCCCCAAAGCTTGTTTCTGCTGGCCACATCAACTAGGACTACTTTCAGAGGATTGAAACTGCTATCCAGCCTTGAGGGCCCCTCTAGTGGGAAAGATTGGGAACCAAGAGGCCAGGATTCAGGACCTAATCTTATTCCTTACTGTTTATAGGCTTTTGTCAAGCAAGCATATCTTTGATCAAGCATTGATCATATATTGATCATATCTTTGATCAAGCATTGATTGAGCCTTTCTTTCCTCATTTATAAAATGAAAGATACTAATATTACCTGCCTGATAAAGATTTTGTCAACTTCTAGGCACACCTCAGAGATAACACGGGTTCAATTCCAGACCACTGAAATAAAACAAATATTGCAATAGAATCAAATGACTTTTTTGGTTTCCTAGTACACATAAAAGTTGTGTTTACACGATACTGTAGCCTATTAAGTGTGCGGTAGTATTATGTCTAAAAAAAACAATGTTAAATGAAAAATACTTTAGGGGCGCCTGGGTGCCTCAGTCCGTTAAGCATTTGAGTCCTGATTTTGGCTCAGGTCATGATGTCAGTGTTCTGAGATCTAGCCCCGAGTCGTGCTCTGCGCTGGCCCCGAGTCGTGCTCTGCGCTGGGCGTGGAGCCTGCTTGAGATTCTCCCTCTCCCTCTGCCCCTACCCCCATCAGCCCATCAATCAATCAATCAAACTTTATTGCTAAAAAGTGCTAACCATCCTCTGAGCTTTCAACGAGTCGTAACCTTTTTGCTGGTGGAGGGTCTTGCCTCCGTGTTGATGGCTGCTGACTGATCAGGGTGGTGGCTGCTGAGGGCTGGGGTTTCTTAAAGGCAGTTTCTTAAAATAAGACAACAATGAAGTTTGCCTCATCGATGGACTCTTCCTTTCATGATTTCTCTGTAGCGTGAGATGCTGTCTGATGGCATTTTACCCAGAGTAGAAGTTCTTTCACAATTAGAATCTGTCCTCTCAAACGCTGCTGCTGTTTATCAACTCGGTTGATGTAACATTCTAAATCCTTTGTTGTCATTTCAGCAGTCTGCACAGCATCTTCACCAGGAGTAGATTCCATCTCAAGAAACCACTTTCTGTACTCGTCCATAGGAAGCAGCTCCTCATCCATTCAAGTTGTATCATGAGATCGCAGCAACTCAGGCTCATCTTGAGGCTCCACTTCTAGTTCTAGTTCTCTTGCTGTTTCCACCCCACGTGCACTTAACTTCCTCCATGGAAATCTTGAACCCCTCAAAGTCCTCCATGAGGGTTGGAATCCACTTCTTCCAAACTCCTGTTAATGTTGGGATTTTGACCTCTTCCCGTGAATGTTTTTTTTTTTTTAAGATTTTATTTATTTATTTGACAGAGAGAGACACAGCGAGAGAGGGAACACAAGCAGGGGGAGTGGGAGAGGGAGAAGCAGGCTTCCCGTTGAGCAGGGAGCCCTATGCGGGACTCGATCCCAGGACCCTGGGATCATGACCTGTGCCGAAGGCAGATGCTTAATGACTGAGCCACCCAGGTGCCCCTCCCATGAATGTTCTTAATGACATCTAGAATCACGAATCCTTTCCAGGAGGCTTTCAGTTTACTTTGCCCAGAGCCATCAGAGGAATCACTATCTATGGCGGCAATAGCCTTATGAAATGTGAATTAAATAACATCTAATTTAATTTATATTATAAATTTTATAACTTAATTTATAAATTATGGAATTTAATTACGAATTAAATAATAAGACTTGAGAGTTGAAATTACTCCTTGATCCACAGCAGAACAGATGCTGTGTTAGCCGGCGTGAGAACATTAACCTTGCTGTCCATCTCCATCAGAGCTCTTGGGGGACCAGGTGCATTGTCAATGAACCATCGTATTTTGAAAGGAATCTTTTTTCCTGAACAGCAGTCTCAACAGTGGGCTTAAAATATTTAGTAAATCATGTTATAAACAGATGTGCTGTCATCTAGGCTTTGTATATACGGAGCACAGGGAAAGTAGATTGAGTGTAATTCTTAAGGGCCCTAGGATTTTTGGAATGGTCAATGAGCACTAGCTTCAATTTAAGTCACCAGCTGCATTAGCCCCTAACAAGAGCGTGAGACTATCCTTGAAAGCTTTGAGGCCAGGCACTGACTTCTCTGTAGCTACGAAAGTCCTAGATGGCATCTCCTTCCAATAGAAGGCTGTGTCATCTACATTGAAAATCTGTGGTTGAAAGAAAGAAAGAGAGAGAGAGAGAGGGAAAGAAAGAAAGAAAAAGAAAGAAAAAGAAAGAAAGAAAGAGAAAGAAAAAGGAAGAAAGAGCATCTGTTGTTTAGTGTAGCCACCTTCATTAATTGCTAGATCTTCTGGATAACTTGCTGCAGCTTCTACATCAGCACTTTTATATTATGGAGATGGCTTCTTTCCTTAAACTTCATGAACCAACCTCTGTTAGCTTAGGACTTTTCTTCTGCAGCTTCCTCACCGCTCTCAGCCTTCAGAGAATTGAGGAGAGTTAGGGCCGTGCTCTGGTTAAGCTTTGTCTTAAGGGAATGTTGTGGCTGGTTTGATCTTTTATCCAGACTGCTGAAACTTTCTCTACATTGGCAATAAGGCTGTTTCACTTTCTTTTCATTTGTGTGGTCCACTGGAGTAGCACTTTTGATTTCCTTCAAGAACTTCTCCTTTGCATCCACAATTTGGCTAATTGCTGCAAGAGGCCTAGATCTGGGCCTGTCTGGGCTTTTGTCATGCCTTCCTCACTAAACTTAATAATTTCTAGTTTTTGATTTAAAGTGAGAGATGTTTTGCATCCCAATGTTTATAGCAGCAATGTCCACAATAGCCAAACCATGGAAAGAGCCTAGATGTCCATCGATGGATGAATAGATAAAGAAGATGTGGTGTGTTTATATACAATGGAATATTACTCAGCCATCAAAAAGAATGAAATCTTGACATTTGCAATGACATGGATGGGGCTAGAGGGTATTATGCTAAGTGAAATAAGTCAGTCAGAGAAAGACAAATACCATATGATTTCACTCCTATGTGGAATTTAAGAAACAAAACAGATGAACATAAGGGAAGGAAAGGAAAAATAACACAAAAACAAAGAAGGAGACAAACCATAAAAGACTCTTAAACTGAGGGTTGCTGGAGGGGAGGGGGTGGGGGGATGAGGTAACAGGGTGATGGGCATTAAGGAGGGCACATGATGTAATGAGCACTGGGTGTGCAACTGATGAATCTCTAAATCATACCTCTGAAACTAATTATACACTATGTTAATTAAATTGAATTTAAATAAAATAAATTTAAAAAATAAAGTGAGAGGTTTGTGACTCTTCCTTTCACTTGAACACCTAGAGGCCATTGCAGGGTTATTAACTGGCCTAATTTCAATATTGTGTCTGAGGGAATAGGGAGGCCTAAGGAGAGGGAGAGAGATGGGGGAAACTGGTCAGTGGAGCAATCAGACACCTACAACATTTATCTGTTAAGCTTACTGTCTTATATGGGCATGGTTCATTGTTCCCCAGAACAATTTCAAGAGTGACATCAAAGATCACTGATCACAGGTCATCATAACAAATATAATCAGAATGAAACAGTTGAAAATATTGCAAGAATTAACAAAAAAATGTGACACAAGTGAGCAAATGTTGGGAAAATGTACCTATAGACTTGGTGGATGCAGGGTCACCACAAACGTTCAATTTGTAAAAAATGCATTCTCTGCAAAGTGCAATGAAGTGAAATGCAATAAAGCAAGGCATGTCTGTATAGGCTTACATCATTTCATACAACCATACGTGCTCTTTTGTAATACTTTGAACCTATTTTCTTTATCTTTTTTTTTTTTTTAAGTTTGGACACATTTCACCTTAATATGAAAAACTTGTAATGAATTAAATGAACTGACCAAACTTTTTCTACAAACTTTAGCCTGCAAACCTCCTAGCACAAACCTTAGTTCAACCTTGCCCCCTTTGAATAGGTAATCCTGAATGCTCCAGGAAGAAAGTCAGATTTCAAAACACTTCACCTTGTTCTTTTCTCTTTTTTTCAGCCTTGGCTTCCCAGGTAATTTATTACAGAAATCTGGCTGGGCTTCACAGCGGAGTCTGGAGGCCTTGTAGGGGATGACAAAGGAGGAAACGGATCTTGTCTTTAAACAAAGCTGAAGGAAAGGCAGAGAGCCAGTATTTGGCTATATGAGAGGCCTCCATATGCTGGCCCTCCCTGCCCAAACACTGGGGACCATTGTTCAGAGTTTGAGAATCATCATTGCAGCCTGTACTGATGAGTGCAGGAAAAAAAAAACAAAAAAAAAAACCCCAACAAAACCCCAACAAAACACCACCACCACAAGAAATTGTCTTCCAAATACTCTTTCATAGAGAGAAATAGAAACTGCAAACAGTAAGCAATGTTTCATCATTAGTTATTATAAAATGTTCATGATGTTCTTAGGAGATAAAAGGTGAGGATCTCTCAGGCTTCCCACCCCTGCCTACCTTGATCCACCCATCCCCACCTCACCTGAAAAATAGTTCAAATCAGACTTGTGTACATTACCCAAAGAACGTCCAGATATCCAAGTGCATCTACCTGTGAATTATGAAGGGAAACGTGTTCTTCCTTCTTGTCTTCTGTTAAGGTGTTCAGGGAAGACAGTGATATTTACTGAGCTCCTGGTATACGTCAAGGCATTTTCATGGACAGTATTTAATTTCCATTATGAAACTTTGAGATAGAGATTCTCATGCCTATTGATGTGGAAACAGAGGGTCAGAATGATGAAGAGATGTATTCAAGATCACATAGCAAATAATTGGTAAGAACAGCATCTTAATCTACCTCAATCTACCTTCTTCCTTCCTTCCATTGATTCCTCTTCTAAAACATGAATAGAGAGTAGTATATAGCAAAACTATCACTGGAGTTCCTTAGCTGGTGAAATGGAAAAAATATTGAGCTTATTTTATTTTTTTTCTAAAGATTTATTTATTTTAGAGAGAGAGCACACAGCTGGAGGGGCAGAGGGAGAGGGAGAGAGCATCTCAAGCAGACTCCAAACTGAGAGAGAAGCCCGACGCGGGGCTTGATCTCAAGACCCTGAGATCACGACCTGAGCCGAAACCAAGAGTCGGAGGCTTAACTGACTGCACCACCCAGGCGCCCCTGAGCTTATTTTAAAATCAATTAATCAGGTCTGGTTCTTTCCTCCTAAGAGACAGCACAGACTGGTAAAAAGCCCTAAAAAATGAAGCCTTGCTGGTATTTGAAAATGACCACATTTTTTCAATAGGTGTCAGTGGATCAAATTTTGCCTTTCCATTGAAATCCCTGGGAAAGTAGAAAATACCACCTTTCCTCAAACCATGAGACCTGTCAAAAAAAAAAAAAAAAACCCAAACAAATAAAAACTCCCTGCCTTTCTTTAGAAAGTAAACACAATCATTCTTGACTCACGAATATGTGGGGATCAGTTGAATTACATCTTAAGGAATTTTTTTTAAAAGATTTTATTTATTTATTTGACAGAGAGAGACACAACGAGAGAGGGAACACAAGCAGGGGGAGTGGGGGAGGGAGAAGCAGGCTTCCTGCCTAGCAGGGAGCCCGATGCAGGGCTCATCCCAGGACCCTGGGATCATGACCTGAGCTGAAGGCAGACGCTCAACAACTGAGCCACCCAGGCGCCTCATGTCTTAAGCAATTTTTTGCCAGTAAGTGAAGTTAGCAAATGATTACTTAAGTATGATAGACTGCTCTTTATAGTGTACTTTCTACTTTTCTTGTCTGTTTGAAAATTTACATTAACAAAAAGATTTGTTTTAATTTTTCCCCATTTGTATTGAAGTCTATATAAAATGAAATGATGCTCTTAAGTATACAGTGTGATAAGCTTCAGCAGTTGCATATATGTATGTCAACCGCACCCTACAACAATACAGAATACTACCTGACCTTCAAAATATCCCTTAAGCCCCATCCCAATCAATCCTTGCCTGCCCCCACCTCCGCAGACAACCACTGTCCTGATTTCTCTTGCCATAGATTGACTCTGCCTATTTCAGAAATTCATACGAATGGAATCATACAGTATGTACCCTTTTGTCTCTGTCTTCTTTTACTCAGTATAATGATACTCAGGCCCAACCAGGTATCCAAAGTTTTTTAGGTTTTGTTTTTCATTGCTGAGTAGTATTCCATTGTTTGGACATACTGATTTTATTTATTCATTCTCCTGCTGATGCACATTTGGGTTGCTTCTAGTTTGTTCCTCTTCTAGTTGTCCAGGCTGAGGCTGGGAAAAGAGAAAACAAGGTAAATTATTTGGAAATCTGATTTTCTTCCTGGAGTATTCAGGGTCAAGAGTAAAACTACCATGAACATCCAGGCACAAGTCTGTTCTGTGTCCAGTGTTTCTGTTTCTTCTATAAGTGTATTTGCTGAGTCATTGGGTAGATGTATGTTGGACTTACGAGAAACTGCCACACTGATTTTCAAAGTGGCTGTACAATTTTACGTTCCCACTAGTAATATATGAGAGTTGTGTTGCTCCACATTCTTGCCAACATTTGGTGCTTTCAGTAGTGGTATCTCGTCATAGCTTTCATTTGCATTTCCTCGATGATTAAGGATGTTGAGCAATTTTTTCATGTGTTTATTGGCATCTCTTCCTTTGTGAAGTGCCTGTTCTAGTCTTTTGCCCACTTTACTTAATTTTTATCTTAAAAATCGTGTAATCTCAACCCCCAGATATAACCATTATTAACATTTTGGATTTTTTCCCATGCATTTACTTATTTCCACAAATATATTCTTTACAAAAAATGGATTCATATTTATAAAGTGTTCTGTAACCTGTTTTTTTTCATTTAGCAATTGGTCATGAACATCTTTTCCTATCAATAAATATGCTTCTATGCCATCATTTTTTTTTTCAATGAATGTTCATTGCAGCTTTATGCACAATAGCCCAAACAGGAAACAACCTTTCGCTTGGTGAGTGTATAAACAAAATATGGTGTCTATCTATGCAATAGAATACTACTCAGCAATAAAAAGGGATGGGCTACAGATAAATGCAACCTACAGACAAAACAATTATGCTGAATGAAAGAAGCAAGGCATAAAAGTGTAAATATAAACTGTAGCGAGAATGCAAATATAGTGACTAAAAAAACTTGGAGCTGAGGGATGGACTGCCAAGAGGCAAGATGAAACTTTGGAGAGTGGTGAAAATATTCTCTATATTGATTGTATATGTAGTTTCACTGGTATATGGATACATCAGAACTCACCAAATTGTACATTTTAAATGGAAGCCTATTGCAGGCAAATTATAGTTTAGTAAAAAGATTTCAACAGAAAGCATTGTTGAGGAGATGCATTATAGGATACAGGCTAGGCCCTGAAGGAAGTGGGGCAAGCATGGCCAACACAATTAGAGAAGAATTAAGTAGTAAGAAGTCTGAAAGGATTGGAAGTTGAGATAAGAAAGTATATAGCAGAATTAAGTAGTAAGAAGTCTGAAAGGATTGGAAGTTGAGATAAGAAAGTATATAGTTTTAAGTTGAATTAAGCCTCATTAAATTAAGCTGAAAGGGCAATTCATTGTCTCATAGCGTACAAAAAAAAAAAAAAATGAGCAACAGGAATCAGAGACTCAGTTAAAGCCAGGACTCAATCTTTAGTTCCATGATCTCTGATACCACCTTACTGGGAGGGTAGGGGAGAGGTTTGGGGTACCTCATTATAACTTCATGAGGATGGAGATTTAGGCTCCCTACTTGGCCTTGCTGTTGAGGATGGGGGTGCGGTTGCAGTTTTATCTGGAACATTTGGCTGGAATAGAGTTATTGTCCAACAGTTTTCTGTCTTCCTAGGCTGTCCCCTTTTGGTCCTTTGACTAGAGCCAGCAGGTTTTTTTGGGGGGTGGAGGGTGCACACGTGCACACTCATTGGCATTTTCAGGTTGCTGACTTCACCATCTAGTCTGGGATATATGAGACAAAAAGAAAACCCAGGAAGTCACCACCTTGTTCCTCAGTTCCTGAGGTCTACCGCTGGTCTGCCTTCTCTCCATCTTTCGGCGCCTTTATCTTTGTTTTATGTAGGATGTCCAGAGTTTTTAGCTGTACTTATTAGCAGGAGGAGTAAGGAAAAAAATGTGTCTACTCCATCTTTCTGGAAGCAGAAGTCTTTTTGACTACTTTTTAAAAATTGAGTTGTTCATTGAGTCATAGGAGTTGTTCATGTATTCTAGGTAAAGGTCCTTTGTCAGATATATGTGTTGTGAATATTTTCTCCCATATGTAGCTTGCTTATTCAATGTCTTAACAAAGACTTTTGGTGAACAGAAGTTTAAAATTTTGATTAAGTCCATTTTATCAATTTGTTTTTGTGGGTCCTTGACAAAGAAATATTTACCGATGTAAGTTGCAAAAATAATTCCCATGTGTTTTTCTAGAAGCTTTATGATTTCAGCTTTTACATTAAGAGCTATGATCCATCTCAATTTAATTTTAGTGTTTGGTGTGAATATGAGTTGCAATTGATTTTTTTTCCTGTATACACAGCCAATTGTTTCAGTACCATTTGACGAAAGTATTTACTTTCCCCATTTAGTTTCTTTGGTATGTTGGTGAAAAATCAATATATGTGAGTCTACTTTTGTACTATATTCTAATCCAGTGATCTATTTGTCTGTCTTTATGCCAATACCACATTGTCTTGATTACCATAGCATTATAGCAATCTTGAAATCAGATAGTATACATCCTCCAAGTTTGTTTTTTCTTTTCTTTTTGGAATTACTTTATCTCTGTTAGGCTCTTCATATTTCTATAAAAATTTCATAGTCCATTTGTCATTTTTACAAAAAAGTCTTCTGGGATTCTGAATGGGTTTGTGTTGAATCTTTGGATCAATTCTTGAAGAATTGATATCTTGACAAGAAATAGTATGTCTTTCTGTTTGTCTCTCTTTTTTTTTAAATAACTATTTTAAGATTTTATTCATTTGTGAGAGAATGAGAGACAGAGAGCATGAGAGGGAGGAGGGTCAGAGGGAGAAGCAGACTCCCTGCTGAGCAGGGAGCCCGATGTGGGACTCGATCCTGGGACTCTAGGATCATGACCTGAGCTGAAGGCAGATGCTTAACAACTGAGCCACCCAGGCGCCCTGTTTGTCTCCTTTGATTCGCTTAGCAATATTTTAAAGTTTTCAGGGTATCTTCCATATATTTTATTATGTGCATACCTAAACTTTTTGGGTTTTTAATGTTACTCTAAATGGTATTATTCTAGGTTTATTTTTTCAAATGTTCATTTGCTAATATATAGAAATACAACTGAGTTTTGTATTTTGGCCTTGTATCCTGAAATCATCCTAAATTCACTTAGTACCTATAGTAGCTTTTGTTAAGTTGCTTAAGGTTTTCTATATACATGATCATATCATCTGCAAATAAGGACAGTTTTATTCATTTACAGTTTGTCTTTTATTTCTTTTTCTTACCGTATTGCACTGTTGAAGACCTCTGGTAAAGGTATTTCAGACCTCTACCAGGAGTGGTGAGAGTGGACATACTTGCCCTGATCTTCATGTTAGGGGGAAAATGTTTTAATTTTTCCCCCATTAAGTATGTTGTTAGCTATAGATTTTTTAATAGAAATCCTTTATCAGGTTGAGGAAGTTTCCTTTTATTTTGTGTTGAATTTTGTTGAATGCTTTTCCTGCAGCTATAGAGATGATTGTATGATTTTCCTTTTTTAGTCTTTACATTACATCAATTTGTATTCAAATATTAGACTAACATTGCATTCCTGGAATAAATCCCATTCAATCATGATGATTACTCTTTTTTCTATGTTGCTGGGCTTAATTTGCTAAAATTTTGTTAAGGACTTTTACATCCATGACAGTATTGGTCAGTGGTTTTCCTTTTTGTAATGTCTTTTTCTTAGCTTTGATATCAGAATAACTCTGGTCTCATAAAACAGGTGTAAGTGTTCCCTCTCCTCTATTTTCTAAAAGGAATTGTATAGGATTAGTACTATTTCTTCCTTAAATATTTGAGATAATTCATCAGTAAAGTCTTTTTTGGGTGTATGTAACTTGTCTTATTTTATTTCTTTCAGGAATTAAAGTCCTCCATGACTATTGTCCAGTATCTGAAAACAGCTATTTTATATATTTTATCTAGTTCTGTGGGGGTTTATAGTGGGAGGGCTTTGTGGTACCAATTACTTCATCATGGCTAGAACAGAATATCTAGTAAGAAGTTTGTTTTAATTGATGCTACTATTAAAAAAATTCTAAATTCAATAGATTCAATATTACCCTAATATTGAACCTACCTCAGTAGGTTGTATTAATAACATTTCTGTTGAATTTACCCCCAAATTAAGTATTAATATAATTTGTATAATTCAATATTAGCAAAGACTAATACACTGAACAACAGACACGTACTCATCACCTAGTCAATAATTAAAATTATTTTTGCTCACTTCAATTTTGATATGCTTTCATGCTTGTATGGGATAAAAAATAGTAAAGTCACAGGTAGAGTTATTTTGCATTACTCTAATATGCTCCATGAGTGTGTTTTGCATTTCATCCATTATGCTTAATAATAGTAGATGAAAAGTTTGAAACCCATTATTTAGAGATATGTTTCAGAAAGGTTATTGCTTAAATGTGGAAATCTTTTCTAATAAAATAAATGTAAATGTGTATATGATTCTGGTATCTTAGCAGAAACAAGGTGTTTCCCAGTAGAATATCTGAGAACTTTGCCGTTATATCTGCATCTTCTGCATGGCTTTGTCCCTGCTGATTCTCATCATGGGATTAGACTATGTGGAAGCAGTCATTTTCCAAAATGATAAATAATATCCAGGTTAATATCCATTAAGGATCATGCTGGAAACCTAATCCTTGGCTTATCAGGCCTGCTCCAGCCTAAATCTACTTTCTTAGACAGTCAAATTGCTTCAACTTCCTTTTGGAAATTAAGTGAGAATAGCAAACGAATGATAAAGTAAAATTAAAAACCACTGGCCGTTGTGGTTCTAGCCTTCACTTAGGGTAGGTGAAATCATTTAGCCTATCCTGAGTTAAAGCACCCCCACCCAACCCTTTGGACCATCCGAGATCTGAAGCCTGTATTCCACTCCTGGGTCCAAAGGGAGAAGTCCTCAGAGCTAAGGATTGCCGTGGCTATTCCACTGTGAACTTTGAAGCAGGAGTAGATTAAAAACAACACAACCAAAAACTTTCTGGCATTCAGATTGTTATATTGCTACTGTAATTAAGGGTCATGTCACATCCTTTGAAAAATCTTAAATGATATTACAATACAGAGAACATGTAAGAACATGCTGTTTAGCACTGCGGAAAACTTTTTTAAAAAGCACATTATAACATAATGAAACAATATGTTCCTTTGTTGATAACGCTGGTGAATAATTCTAGCACTGGTGAATTTTAGCAGTCATTACTCTAGATCTTTTCCCACCACAGTCCTCATCAAAATTAACCATTAGAACAATGATGGGAGTGGGAGGCAGATCAAAAAATCTTGGTAATCTCTGCCAACAAATTTATAATAAAAAAGATTGATGGTTTATTTAATGTAGTGGATTACAAGTCCCAGGTGCTTCAAAATTACCAGGAGCCTTTAAAAATTCAAGGGCCCAGGCCTCATCCCCAGATATTAGGATTTGATTGATCTGTCTCTATGGATTTACCTATTTCTGGCCATTTCATAAAAATGGAATCATACAATATATGATCTTTTGTGACTGACTTCTTTGACTTAACATAATGTTTTCTAAGTCATATATACTGTAGCATGAATCGTTACATCATTCCTTTTTATGACTAAATAATATTCCCTGGTATGGATATAACACATTTTATTTATCCATTCATCAGTTGACGGACATTTGGATCATTTGCATTTTGGCTGTTAGGAATACTGCTGCTATGAACATTTATGGACAAGTCTTGTGTGGATATATATTTTTAGTTCTCTTGGGTACATATTTAGGGGTCAAATTATTGGGTCATATGGTAATTCCCTTTTTTTAAAGATTTTATTTATTTATGAGGGCAGGGGGAGGAGCAGAGGGAGAGGGACAAGCAGACGCAGACTCTGTGCTGAGCACAGAGCCTGACGTGGGGCTTGATCCCATGACCCTGAGATCAGGGTCACATGGTATTCTATGTTTAACTTTTTGAGGAACTGCCAAATGGTTTTCCAAAGTGGCTGCATCATTTTACATTCCCACCAGCAATGTATGAGGGTTCCGATTTCCCCATTCTGTCCCCAATAACACTTGTTATTATATGTCTTTTTGATTATAACCATCCTAGTGGTTATGAAGAAGTGATACAATTTTTTTTAATTTTTAATTTATTATTTTTAAGCTTTAATTTTGGTATAGTTAAAATACAGTGTTAAATTAATTTCAGATGTACAATATAGTGATTAAACAATTCCATATATTACTCAGTGCTCATCAAGATAATGTATTCTTAATGCCTTTCACCTGTTTCACCCATCTGCCCACCCCCACCCCTCTGATAACCATCAATTTGTTCTCTGTAGTTAAGAGTTGGTTTTTTGGTTTCTTTTTTTCTTTGTTTGCTTTGTTTCTTAAATTCCACATATGAGTGAAATCATATGTCTTTCTCTGACTGACTGATTTCACTCAGCATTATGCTCTCTATATACTGTCTAGCTCTATATATGTCATTGCAAATAGCAAGATTTCATCCTTTTTTATGGCTGACCAATATTCCATTGTATGTACATACCACTTCTTTATTCATCTATTGATGGGCACTTGGGCTGCTTCCATAATTTGGCTATTCTAAATAATGCTGCAATAAACATAGATGTGCACATATTCCTTCAAATTAATGTTTTCATGTTCTTTGGGTAAATACCTAGTAGTGCAATTACTGGATCATAGGGTAATTCTTTTTTAAATTTTTTTAGGAACCCCCATACTGTCTTCCACACTGGCTACACCAGTTTGCATTCCTACTAACAGCGCATGAGAGTTCCTTTTTCTCCATATCCTTGTCAACACTTGTTGTTTCCTGAGGTTTTGATTTTAGCTATTCTAACAGGTGTGAGGTGGTATCTCATTGTGATTTTGATTTGCATTTCCCTGATGATGAGTGATGTTGAGCATCTTTTCATGTGTCTGCTGACCATCTATATATCTTCTTGGAGAAATGTCTATTCATGTCTTCTCCCCATATTAAATTGGATTATTTGTTTTTTTTGATGTTGAATTGTATAACTTCTTTGTATATTTTAGATACTAGCCCTTTATCAGATATGTCATTTGCAAATATCTTTTCCCATTCAGTAGGCTGTCTTTTAGTTTTGTTGGTTGTTTTCTTCGCCGTGCAGAAGCTTTTTATTTTGATGTAGTCCCAATAGTTTATTTTTGCTTTTGTTTTCCTTGCCACAGAAGACATATTTAGAAAGATGTTGCTATGACCAATGTCAGAGAAATTACTACCTGTGCTCTATTCTAGGATTTTTATGGTTTCTGGTCTCACATTTAGGTTCTTAATTCATTTTGAGTTTATTTTTCTGTTTGATTCAAGAAAGTGGTTCAGTTTCATTCTTTTGCATGTAGCTGTCCAGTTTTCCTAACACCATTTGTTGAAGAGACTTTTTCCCATTGCATACTTTTTCCTCCTTGTTGAAGATTAATTTACCATATACTTATGGGTTTATTTCTGGGCTTTCTATCTGGTTCTATTGATCTATGTGTCTATTTTTGTGCCAGTACCATACTGTTTTGATTACTACAGCTTTGTGATATAACTTGAAGTCTGGAATTGTGGTACCTCCAGTTTTGTTTTTCTTTTTGAGATTGCTTTGGCTAGTCAAGGTCTTTTGTGGTTCTAAACAAATTTTAGGATTTTGTTTTAGTTCTGTGAAAAATGCTGTTGGTATTTTGATAGGGATTGCATTAAATTTGTAGATTGCTTTGGGTAATATAGACATTTTAACAATATTTGGTTTCCAATCCATGGGATATCTTTCCATTTGTTTGTGTTGTCAATATTATTTACCATGTTTTATAGTTTTCAGAGTACAGATCTTTTGCCTCTTTGGTTAAGTTTATTCCTGGGCATTTTATTATTTTGATGCAATTTTAAATGGGACTGTTTTCTTAATTTCTCTTTCTTCTGCTTCATTATTAGTGTATAGAAATACAATAGATTTCTGTACATTGATTTTATATCCTGTGAACTTGCTGAATTCTTTATCAGTTCTAGTAATTTTTTGGTGGAATCTTCAGGGTTTTCTATATATAATATCATGTCATCTGCAAGTAGTGACAGTTTTACTTCTTCCTTGCCAATTTGGATGAATTTTTATTTCTTTTTCTTGTCTGATTGCTGTGGCTATTCTTATTCATCTGTGAAGCCATCTGGTCCTGGACTTTTGTTTGTTGGGATTTATTGATTACTGATTCAATTTCATTGCTGGTAATCAGTCTGTTCAGATTTTCTATTTCTTCCTGCTTCAGTTTTGGTAGTTTATATGTTTCTAGGAATATCTCGTAGTTTGATTTGCATTTCCCTTGTGACTAATAATGTTGAGCATCTTTTCATGTACTTATTGCTCATTTATATATCTTCTTTGGAGGAATGTCTATACAAAATCTTTTAAATTGGATTATTTTTTTTATTGTTGAGTTGTAAAGGTCTATATATTTTGGATACTGGAGTATAGATAGATATCGATAGCTAGATATCAATAGATGTATTGATATATAATATCTGATATATGATTTACGAATATTTTTTTCCCATTTTATGGGTTACTTTTCACCTTCTTCTAAACTCTTTGATGCACAAGTTTTTCATTTTGGTTAAGTCCAGTTTTACTTTTTTCTTAATTCTTGTGCTTTTGGTATCAAATCTAAGAAACCATCGCCTAATCTACAATCACGAAGATTTACATCTATGTTTTCTTCTATAGTTTTATAATTTTACCTCTTACATTTATGTCTTTAGTGCATTTTGGGTTAATTTTTGCATATGGAATGAAGTAGGAATCCAATTTAATTCTTTTGCATGTGGATATCCAGTCAGTCCAACACTGTTCATTGAAAACTTTGTTTCTTCCCCACCAAATGTCTTGACACCCTGTTAAAAATCAGTTCACCACAGATATATGGATTTATTTCTAGACTCTTAATTCTATTTCATTTATCTATACATCTATCCTTATGCCAGTACCACGCAGTCTTGATTACTGTAGTCAGCTTAAAATCAAGAAGGGTGACTCCTACAACTTTTTTTTCTTTTGTTTTGTTTTGTTTGAGATTGTTTTGGCTATTCTGGGTCCCTTGTATTTCCATGTGAATTTTAGGATCAGCTTGTCAAATTTCTACCAAAAAGAGACAGCCTGGATTTTGATAGGAATTGCATTGAATCTATATATCATTGTGAAGAGTATTGCTATCTTAACAATATTAAGCCTTCTAGTCCATTAACCTGAGATGTTTCCATTAACTTAGGTCTTCTTTAATTGCTTTCAATGATGTTTCATAAAAGTTTTCAGTGTACAGGATTGCAACATTGATATTTTTTACAGTTCTTCAGATAATTATAATGTGCAGCCAGTGTTGAGAATCATTGCTTAATGTCCATAAGGTTGTCCCCCAAATCACAAATCTTAGGTTAGCTGTCCATATATGGCCCTGCTAAGAAAAGTGGGGTTTACTTTGACTAAGATGTCCCACTTCTGAGAGATGTCCATTTCATGACATTTCATAAGAAAATCTGGTAGTAAAATGTAATTATACAAAGAATCCTAGAGTTTCAAAATCTTGAGAGGCTTGAGAATTAATTTGTGAGGGCCCAGAGGGGTGAGAGTCCATCTGACTTTAACGTCTACTAAGAGTGAAGGTACATTGAGCAAACTTCATCAATAACCCATACCCATGTTAAATAACTCTCCCCTTTGAAAATATCCTCACCCACTACCTCTGCTTTCCTATTTATAACTAGATATTTAACCCCCTGGGCTCTCCATCCCATCTGTACCCAAATTATGATATGTCTAAATTCTGATTATTTTAACTTAAGGCCATTTCTCAGTGGATCTGAGGAACATCTGTTCACCATTTCTAGTACAAAGACTAGAAAGCATTTGTTGTTTGTTTTCATTATTGCTGTTTGGTTGGTTTCTTTTGGGTTAGTTTGGTTTTTTCCTTTTGGCTTTTGATTTCTGCCCTTTTCACATGCAACACCTTCAAGGCTTGATGAAATCACTATGAGATCCAAAGGAAATGAAATGTCCTCTCATATTAATATTTCATTTTGTGACCCCATCCATGGCTAAGTGAGGCTGTGGGTAGCTGGAGACTTTGACTTAGGATGCTATTGTGACAAGTGGTCAGGTTATCTCTGAGGAAACTTTGGAATAAATAACATATCGATCCACTTGTGACAGTAGTCAGTCCCTGACTGCTCATCTTCCTCTTCCTAGCTCTAGACCTCAGGGTCTTTCTGGGTCCTGATACCATCTACACATCTTCAATTCTAGTTTACATGAATTACCTGAAGATTGAAGAGCAGTGTAGATTTTCTGGAATACCAATGAAGAAATTATCTCTTCAGATGGGACTGAACTATAGGCCCAAGGCCCTCATCTTTTTCCCACTTCACAAATGATAGATGATGGTTACAACCATGCCACTCCTTCATGCTCTATCCAGACACTGAAAAAAGTCAAAATAGTATAGCAAAGATAAGAAAATAGTACTAAGCCTTTTTTTCTTGATTTAATATTAATACATCATTTTATCCATCTATTAAATCAGTCATTTGAAATTTCAAAAATTATAATAAAGCAAGGGAAAACACAGGGCTAGTCTAATTTTTAAACTTTATTTAAAATGCAAAACAAGTTGTTTTTTAGCACATTTCTCCACAGGTATATCAACAGGGCAAGTAAGTATTTCAATTGAAGAATAAGCTTGGATAAAACTTGTTTTAACATTTTAATGTGCTATCTGTTGAATTTTTTAAAAATTAGCATTAATATCAATAACATTAATGCAAAAACATTGCTTTGGTTTAATAATAATATTTTATCATGTCATTATAATAGAAATGTTCATAGCACCATTCTTGTTTATAAACTATTTATGTGTACTTTGTCTATTCTTTGTTTATATTCTACTATATATCTATCCATGTTTCTCATTTTCAAAAAAGTGAGAAATTTTCTCATGAGAAAATGAGAAAACAATCCATTGCAGTGATTTTCAATTTTCCTGCTTAGTAGTAGTATGTCATTAATAAGGGCTGATTTGGACCTTTGGAGAAAATGAAGCAAACTGTATGACTATCTTTTCCCATGGGGGAAAAAAAAAGCACACTACCAACACTGAAGGCACAATCCATGAAAGAAAGAATTGATAAGCTGACCTTCATTAAAATTAAAAATGTCTGCTATGCAAAAGACAATGTCAAGAGAAGGAGAAGACAAGCCACAGATTGGGAAAAAGTATTTCCAAAAGACACACCTGATGAAGTACTGTTATTCAAAATATACAAAGACCTCTTAAAACTCAACAATAAGCAATCAAACAACCTGATTAAATAATGGGCCAAAGATCTTAACAGGCACCTCACCAAAGATGTACAGATGGCAAATAAGCATATGAAAAGATATTCCACATTATATGTCATTAGGGAAATGCAAATTAAAACAGCAATGAAATGCCACTACACATCTATCAGAATGGCCAGATGCAGAATACAGACAACACCAAATCCTGGTGAAGATGTGGGACACCAGAAACCCTCATTCATTGCTAGTGGGAATGTAAAATGGTACACCTACTTTGGAAGACAGTTGGGCAGTTTCTTAGAAAACTAAACATACTGTACTCTTACCATATGATCTAGCAATCAAGCTCCTTGGTACTTACCCAAAGGAATTGAAAACTTACATCCAACAACCAACCTGCCTATAGATATTTTTAGCAGCTCTATTCATAATTGCCAAAACTCGGAAGCAACCAAGATGTCCTTCAGGAGGTGAATGGATTAATAAACTGTAGCATATCCAGACACTTCTTTTTAATGCTAAATGGAGTATTATTCAGCATTAAAAAGAGATGAGCTTATCAAGCTAAGCGAAGACATAGAGGAAGCTTAAATGCATGTTAATAAGTAAAAAAAGCAAATCTGAAAAGGCTTCATACAGTTCGATTCCAACCATATAACATCCTGGGAAAGGCAAAACTATGGGGACAGTAAAGATCAGTGGTTGCAGGTGTTGAAGGATGGAGGGACAGATGAACAGGCAGACCATGGAGGAATTTTAGGGTAGGAAAAATACTCTGTATGATACTGTAGTAATGGATACATGTCATTATACAAACCCATAGAATATACAACACCAAGAGTGGACCCTAATGTAAACTATGGACTTTGGTTGATTATCATGTATCAATGTAAGTTCATCAACGGTTACAATGTACCTCTCTGATGAGGGCTGTTGACAATAAGGGAGGCTATGTATATGTGGGGCAGAGAGTATATGGGAAATCTCTGCCCCTTCCTCTTAATTTTGCTGTGAACCTACAACCGCTCTAAAATATAAAATCTTTAAAATTAAAAAAATTTTTTAAGCATACTACCTATGAAAGAAATAATTTTGAATCTGCTCTGATTTTCTTAAAATCCCAAGCTGACACAGTATTTCACTACTATTAGTAAAACATTAATTGCAACATGCTTCACAGTTAACTGAGGCTAAGTTCTTCTGGTCTAGACTAATGGTCTCCATTTTTTTTTTTTTTTTTGCATGTACCCCTGCCATTAAAAAACATGAGCATGAACACCCCAATATATATGCATGTAGCACTGTGCTTACATATTCTGTACACAGAGAGAATAGAAGGTTTTAAAAGGTGACATGAAAATAAATATAAACTAAAACTTTAATATCTTTTTCCTCCAACCATATGGATCGTATTGCACAGACTTCGGCAAGTTTATTTTTCCCTCCCACTTCTAGAAAAAATAAAGCAGGGAGCTATTTGTGGATCCACCAGGGAGTACAATTTCTGGCCTCAATTTTTTCTGTTTGGTAAAGGACCTTAAAACTACTAAAGAGCAGGTCAGATGTTTGCCTATGCATGTAATCTGTGCTACATGGGTGTTAGAAGGACTTTGGGTTCCCTCCAGAAGCTTCCAGATTGGATTGATTTTGACCTGTCGTGTGAACTCTGGAAAGAAGGTGTAAATGAGTCATTATATAGGCTTGGGCTTTTTCTTTTATTTCCTCCCTTTTTCCCATTGAAGGAATAGCACAGAATTTTATGCAGCTTTCACGGTCTTTTCCTTTTGACAAAACATTGAAATGATTGAACATTTATCAATTGTCTGTAACACAAGGTGTGTCATGAGATTCTTCATAGAAGTGTCCATTTGACTTTTGATCCATTCTATGTTTTGTTGTTTTCATTATTTAAGTCTCTAGTATAAATTGTATGGAAATTGCAGTCAACCATGGGAAAGCTTTTATTTCATCGTCAAAGGGGATGGCGATTTGTTTACTTTCCTTGCTTGCTTTTTATTTTTTTTTTTTTAAAGATTTTTTATTTATTTATTTGAGAGAGAGAGAATGAGAGAGAGCAAGCACATGAGAGGGGGGAGGGTCAGAGGGAGAAGCAGACTCCCTGCTGAGCAGGGAGCCCGATGCGGGACTCGATCCAGGGACTCCAGGATCATGACCTGAGCCGAAGGCAGTCGCTTAACCAACTGAGCCACCCAGGCGCCCCTCCTTGCTTGCTTTTTAAAATAGGTTTTCTTCTAAATACAAAAGCAACACATGGGATGATAAAAAATTTTGGAAAATACAAAAAACAAAAGAACAAAATTAAAATTTCCTATATTCATATTAACTAAAGATAATACCAAGCTAATCTCTTTTCCCCCCATGAAAGTAATGTTTTTCAAAATTCGGGTCATATTGTATTTCTTATTTCATTTCATCCTTATTAATTAATACCTGACCATTGTGAATATGTTTTCATGTGAAAAAATTTTCAAAACCTTTATTTTAAATTAGTGCAAACTATTTCATCAAGTGGTTATATTATAATCTAACCATTTCCTTATGATGGATGCATAGGCTATTTCTAATGTTTTTGTGTGTGCTTTATTTTTTCCCCAACTTTATTGAGCAATCATTGACAAATATAATTGTATATATTTAAAGCATTCAGGGTGATAATTTGATATACGTATACATTTTGGCATGATTACCATGATCAAGGTAATTGACACATCCATCCCCTCACATATTTAGCTCCTTTTTTTTTTTGTAGTGAGAATGTTTAAGATTACTTTCAGCAACCTCCAAGTATACACTACTGTGTTATTAACTGTAGTCACCATGCTGCCTCTGAACTTATTCTTCAACTGAAAGTGTGTATCCTTTGATCTACATCTCCCCAATTTCTAATTTTTTGATGTCATCTTTGCAGTGACAGGCATCCTCATATGTATGTGTTTTATTACATTTCATGTTATTTGCTTATGACAGAGTCTAAGAAGCTCAATTCCTTCCTTAGAAAGAATTTGAGCATTAATAATACTTTTGATGATATAAAATTGCTTTATAGAAAGCAGCTGCTAATTACACACCAATTAATGATGGATGGAAATGGATGTCACTCAACATAATTATGAGTACTGAGTATTATCTCTAAAACATTCTCAAGAGAGGTTGACTGGAAAGGGGCATGAGAGAATCTTCTGTAGTTTTGGAAGTGTTCTGTACCTTGATTTGTGTGGTTTTACTCTGTGTGTGCATGCATGCGGGTCAGAAATCATTGAATATTACCTTTAAAATTTGTGTCCATTACTGTATGTATATTATTTCTCAATATGGTTTTTTTTACATTGTATGTATGTTTTATATTTGCCAACTTGACAGATGGGAATAGTATATATATTTTTTCATCTTTCCAAGTGCACCATTATGCCTGAAAGAGGGATCACCAAATTTCTTTGTTTGACCATCAGTACATTTTTAATAATGGGATTTTCCACTGCGGTCAATGAGTGAAAGCCTTATTTGCATTGTGTCTGAAAAATCAACATTAAATCTCCTTGGTGAATATTCTTTTGGAAGGTTGTAACTCATTATCTCTTTTCAGTTTATTCATTGCTTTGTTCAAATGCTGTTTTGGTGTACTTTCCAGACAATATCTATGAAATATTTTTTAAGAATATTAAAGCTTTGAAACTCTAGGTACAATACCAGGGTTTTTAGTATCTAGAAGAGTGTATCTCAGACTTGAATGCATGTACAAATCCACCTGAGATTCTTTGTGGTATAGCATAGAATTTACCATCTTAGCCATTTTTAAGTGTACAGTTCAGTAGTGTTAGGTATGTGCACATATAGCAGATCTCTAGAACTTTTTAATCTTGCACAACTTTTGGGGCACATGGGTGGCTCAGTCGGTTAAGCGTCTGCCTTCAGCTCAGGTCATGATCCCAGGGTCCTGGGATCGAGTCCTGCATTGGGCTCCCTGCTCAGCGGGAAGCCTGCTTCTCCCTCTCCCTCTGCCTGCCACTCCCCTTGCTTGTGCTCTCTGTCGAATATATAAATAAAATATTTTTAAAAAAATCTTGCACAACTTTATAACTACTGAACGACAACTCTCCATGTCTCCCTTCCCCCAAGCTTTTGGCAATCATCATTCTTTCTGATTTCTGTGAGTTTGGATATTCTAGATACCTTATATAAGTGGAATAATATGTATTTGTGTATTTGTCTTTTTGAGACTGCCTTATTTCATCCAGCATAACGTCCTCAAGATTCACCCATGTCATTGCATGTGACAGGATTTCTTTTTTAAAAGCGGAATAATATTCCATTATATGTATATATACCACATCTGTTGGTGAACACTTGAATTGCTTCCACCTCCAGGTTATTGTGAATAAATGCTGTAATAAACATGGGTGTGCAACTATCTCTTTTAGATCCTGCTTTTATTTATTTATTTATTTTTGGATATAGACTCAGAAATGAGATTGCTAGATCATATGGTAATTCTATTTTAATTTTTTTAGTAAACTCCATACTCTTTTCCATTGCAACTGCACCATTTCACATCCATCCCCCTCTCCCCCAACAGTGCACAAAGATTCCAATAGCTCCATATCCCCACCAACATTTGCTGTTTTCTTGTTTTTGATAGCTGCCATCTTAATGGGTGTGAGGTGCGGTTTTGATTCGCATTTTTTTAATGACTAGTGATGTTGAGCATCTTTTAAATATACTTGTTGGCCATTTGTATATCTTCTTTGGAGAAATGTCTGTTCAACTTTTTTCTTGTTTTTTAATTGGGTTATTTATCTCTTGTTATTGTTGAGTTGTAGGAGTTCTTTATAGTAGTAGATATCAACTCCTTATCAGATATATGATTTGCAAACATTTTCTCCAATTCCATGGGTTGCTTTTTCATTATGTGGGTTGGTTATTTTGTTGTTGTTGTTTGATATACAGAAGTTTTTAACTTTGATGTCCCATTTGTCTATTATTGCTTTTGTTCCCGGTGCTTTGGTGTCATATTTAAGAAATCATTGCCAGGGACGCCTGGGTGGCTCAGTCAGTTAAGTGTCTGCCTTTGGCTCAGGTCATGATCTCAGGGTCCTGGGATCAAGCCTCGAGTTGGGCTCTCTGATCAGTGGGAGCCTGCTTCTCCCTCTGCCTGCCGCTCCCCCTGCTTGTACTCTCTTTCTCTCTGTCAAATAAATAAATAAAGTAAAAAAAAATAAAAAGAAATCATTGCCAATTCCAATGTCATGAAGTTTTCCCCTATGTTTTCTTCTAGGAGTTTTATAGTTTTACGTCTTTGATTTATGTCTTTGATTCATTTGGAGTTGATTTTTGTATATGGTGTAATGTAAGCGTGTAACTTCATTATCTTGAACATAGATATCCAGTTTTCCCGACATTTGTTCAATGTCCTTTCCTCATTGAATGATCTTGGCACTGTTGTTGAAAATTCTTTGACCACATACGTGAGGGTTTATTTTTGGGCTTTCTGTTCTATTCCATTGATCTACATGTCTGTCTTTATGCCGGCACCACATTGTTTTGATTACTAAAGCTTTGTATTAAGTTTTAAAATCATGAAATATGAGATCTCCAACTTTGGTTTTTTGTTTTTTGTTTTTTTTTTAATCAAAATTGTTTGACTATTCCAGATCTCTTGAGATTGTATATGAATTTTAGGATGGATTTTTCTATTTCTGCAAAATACACCATTGAGATTTTGGTAAGAATTATATTAAATCTGTATATTGCTTTGGACAGTACTAACATGTTAACAATATTAAGTCTTCCAGTCAGTGAACACAGATATCTTTCTAAGCTTTCTCTCTTATGAGTAGTTTTTGCATATCTTTTACCCTTTCAAAGTCATATTAATATTTTTTATTTTCAGTGTTTATAAACTCTTTATATATTAAGGATATTAATGTTTCCTCATTATTGTGGCAAATATTTTCCCCAGCAATATACTATTATTTTATAGAGTATTTTTGGACTATAAATAAAAGTCAAACCCTTTTTAAAATGTATTGGACAATCATATTTCCCTTTTTTTTTTGTATTTTCCTTTTTGCAGATTGTTCATACCGTTTTCATTTTAAATTAGGGATTGGCATTTTTTATAATTTATCTGAAAGATTTAATTTTATGTTATAGTAGACACCTATTGATTTAACTGCTTAACACCCCTTGTTAGGAATTGGCCTCTCCTCTATCCATTTAGTTGCAGTGGGGCAGCATGGTTTCATAGTGAACTTCTGACCCCCACCTCCACTCTGGCCACAGTCAGTTGGTTCTGGGATAGACATCAGTCCAGACTAAGTTATTCACAGCCTTCCCCAGGAATTTGGAGTAGAACTAACAGAGTCAGGTCATCCCCATCCAAGTAGCTGGGCAACCTACAGTAAAACTTGGGTGCTTCTGGGGACCATTTGATCACCATGTGCTCTGGGAAACAGATGGGGATCTGTGGGAAAAGAGAAGTATGAAGTAGAGAATCCAGAGAGTGGGAAGGACAAATACCTTGATAATGTTCTGGTGCCAATTCTAGTAACTGAGATCCAGCTGCCTTCCCACCCTTAGTCAGTTTTAATTTAAGTTAGCTCAAATGGTTCTCTGGCAATTATATTAAAAAGTACTAGTTAAGGGTGCCTAGGTGTCTCAGTCGGGCTCCGTGGTCAGTGGGGAGCCTGCTTCTCCCTCTCCCTCTGCTCCTCACCACCTCCTGCCCTGGCTCATGCTCTCCCTCTCTCTCTCAAAGAAATAAAATCTTTTTTAAAAAGTACTAGTTAATAAGTATATTTATTCAGTTATTTAACAAATAAATACCGAGTACTACCTGCAGGCAGTGTTCTAGTCTAGAAATATACCAGTAGTCAAAGTAGACATAATCCTTGTCCTCACTGAGCTTACATTCAAGAAGCAGGCAGACAGAAAACAGAGAAACGAGTAAATGTATAGAATGTCAGTGGCATTTGTACCATGGAGGAAAATAAAGCAATCCTTTGGGGGAGGGGCAACCCTATGAAAAAAATGACATAGAGGTCTGAAGAAAGTGAGGGAGCGATCCTTGAGACAGAGGGAAAAGCAAGAGCAAAGGCCTGGGAATAGGAGTGTGCCTGATGGGTTCATGGCACAAAATGGCCAAATGTGGCTGGAGTAGAGTAATAGAGGGAAAACCAGGAGGAGGCAAGGTCAGAGAGGAAGCCAGAGGGTCTTGAGGCCGCTGCAAAGACTTTGGCTTCTACTTGGAATGAGATGGAAGCCATTGGAAGAATTGAAAAGAAGAGAGAAGTGATCTGCCATGTTGTAAAAGGATCACTCTGCCTGAACTTCTTTGTCATATATGATGAAGAAGTGCTTTTCAATTCTGCCTTTATTTAATTTGGATAATGGTATTTTTTGCTATACAGAAGTGAGACTGTGGGGCTGTTCAGGCTCCAGGAGCCACACCATTCTTCCTCTGTAATTGTGTAACCCAGAAGCCCTGTAAGAGTTGGGTTTGTTGTTGTTTGTTTGGTTTTTTTGATATGCTCAAAATGTAATCTTTCCTTTTATTATCTCTTTCTTTATGTTTAGAATGTCCTTCTCTATAAATATCACTTATATCTTAATCTGTGTTTTCAAGTAGAATCTTTTTTTTTTTAAGATTTTATTTATTTATTTATTTATTTATTTATTTATTTTAAAGATTTTATTTATTTGAGACAGAGAGAATGAGAGAGAGAGAGCACATGGGGGGGGGAGGGTCAGAGGGAGAAGCAGGCTCCCTGCCGAGCAGGGAGCCCGATGCGGGACTCGATCCAGAGACTCCAGGATCATGACCTGAGCCGAAGGCAGTCGCTTAACCAACTGAGCCACCCAGGCGCCCAAGATTTTATTTATTTATTTGACAGAGAGAGACACAGCGAGAGAGGGAACACAAGCAGGGGGAGTGGTAGAGGGAGAAACAGGCTTCCCGCGGAGCAGGGAGCCCGATGGGGGGGCTTGATCCCAGGACCGAAAGCAGATGCTTAATGACTGAGCCACCCAGGCGCCCCTCAAGTAGAATCTTATATCTTACAGTTATATAGAACTTTTGAACCCAAAATGGAATTAGCTGTGTTTTATTTTCCTTTTCATATAAACAATTAAAAAAAAAAATCATCTGTTGAATAATTCTTCCTTGCACCATTGGATTATGATATTTATCTCAAAAACACATACTGATAGATCTCTTTAAGAATTATATTCTAGGGGCACCTGGGTGGCTCAGTCGTTAAGCGTCTGCCTTCGGCTCAGGTCATGATCTCAGGGTCCTGGGATCGAGCCCCGCATCGGGCTCCCTGCTCCGCGGGAAGCCTGCTTCTCCCTCTCCCACTCCCCCTGCTTGTGTTCCCTCTCTCGCTGTGTCTCTCTCTTCAAATAAATAAATAAAATCTTTAAAAAAAAAAAAAAAAGAATTATATTCTATTCTGCTGTATTAGTTTTTCTTTTCATTCTTGTATCAATACCACAACATTTAAAAAATTGATGTTCTGTGTTATATTTTAATTTTTGTGGAACAAGAAAAATGTTGATTTTTCTCATCAGTCTATTCTTTCATGTCCTCAAATTCCAACAAGAAAACAAAATTCCACTGGGATTTTTTTCAATGGGACTGCCTTAAGCTTGTAAATTAATTTGAGAAGGATTTATCTTTATAATAGCCAGTTTTTTCACCCAGGAATATAATCTATGTCTCCATTTATTTCAACTTACTTATGTATATTTCCTAATAAAATTTTGGTCATACAGTTCCTGTATATTCTAGGATGTTTTATGCTTTTTTGCTGCTATTGTCAACATAATTTTTTTCATTAGTGTCTTTCAATCAATAATTTCTCATATATTGGAAAACAAAGCATAACTCTGGATATTTTACTCAATTTCACTTTATTGGGGGGTTCCTTATTTACTCCTAAGTTTACTTCTTAAGTACGTCTTAGTAATAAAGGTTGTCAGTAAGAAAGTCTTCACAGTTTCTTTGATTATCTGTTTCGTAGTCTCAAAACACCAACTAATGGAAAACATGGCTTTGTCATCTCAATACACTAAGATAAATGGAAACTCTTGCTTAAGAAGTCTACATTTCTTTAAAAAAATTTTTTTCCTACATGAATTTGGCAGATATCTAAGTGGGATCCTCATATGAGCAACCCTAAAGCCTATTCTTTTTCAAATTAACTTATTATGATTTATTTGATAATTATTTCTATTTATAGTTATACAACAAATGCAGAAATATATCAACTTGCAAAAAATTAAATATTATAAATAGAACTGAAGTCCCTACTTTGTCTTCACCCTCTATCCTGTCCTCTCCAGAAGTATGTATCTTTCCAGAACTTTTTCCAATACATTTACTCTCAGAAAAGACACAGAGTTGCTCAAATTTAGTTTTACTTTCTATTTTTTTGTCAAACTGTACATATTATTCTGCAATTTACTTTTGTAAATTGTAAATCTCACCAGTACTTCCTTCTTCCATGTTGCATGGTATTCTACAATATGGCTACACTGGTATATTAGCCATCTCCCATTCATGAATATTTTGGTTGTTTTCTGTGTTTTTGCAATCATAACACATGTAATGATAAACACCTTGCTTGCTTCCTAGAGTACATAGTAAGTGGTAGAATATCAGCTGAAATATTTTTATTTCTCACTGAGTTCCTAACCTATTTTCAAGGTCTTTAGATCATTTTCATTATTTTTTCCGTAGTAAAACGGCATGGAGACGCAGAGTTATCCTCTGAGACTTGAATTGGTTAATTTGGGCCATTGTTTTCTTTATTGGACAGGGTGATTCCTGGAAACCTCTTGTAAGCAAGCTGCTGCTGTTTGTTTTTTACCCTGTGCCGTTTGGCTTGGAACATTTCTGGAGTCGCTCAGTTCATACACATGTAAAGGAATGACTGTTTCTGGGTACAGGTTGTTTGGTGGTTTTTAAAACCTGGACATGGGTCTCTGTTTTTAGAGGACTCAGTTCTGTGTACCTTGTTCCTCCATACAAAGGAGCCTTATGTAAGGAACAACTCATTACACCTCTCGAATGGGCCATAGGAGAGAAGCGATTTCACTCCCGCCCACTAGTTATTACTCCAAGGCATGGGCCAGTTGAAATCAGTGAGAAAAACATTAATCCTACTCCTTTTGCATGGTTTAAATTCTGCCCTCCCATATCTCATCAGTACAAATCACCCTAAAACACCCCTCACCCTGTTCCCTGGTGTATCTCTCCTTTACTCCTCATTTCTTTATCCAATGCCATGTGCATTTGTTATATTCCTACCACTCTAGGCAAACCAGACAGTAGCCTATACACTTGGCCTTATGAGAAGGATGATGGAAAGGACATATCGTAAAATATCTTTGATTGATACAGAGTAAATTTCAACTAAACAAAACCTTAAAATTACTTGCACTTTGGAGTCCTATTGTTCTGGGTTCAAATTCCAGCTTTATTTGTTCATATCATAATAAGCAAATATTTGCCATCAAGCCTAAGACCTTGAGCCAGACACTTAAACTGTTTGAGTCTCAGTTTTCTCATCTCTAAGGTGGATATAATAATATTTATCTCACATAAAGTGACACAAGTATAAGAGCATGTAGTGAGCACTCAACCAGTGGTAGCTATTACCTTTATGGCAAGTATTTGATATGAAACACCACCAGGTGACATACTTGTCTCTGTATTGATCTGGGCAGATCTCCCCTGTCATTTTTCTAAGGCCCAACAAGAACCTGAATTCTCAAAGAATGCTTCAGTTGGACTTCTCAGACTTGCAGGACGAATGCAGGGAAGTTAATCAAACATCTTAATAAGATCATTAACAATACTCCTGGAAAGAAAGGCCTTACTTAATGTTCCCAAAGACTTCTTTCCTGATTTATGAGACTGGGGTACGCCATTCTCACGACAGCCAAATGTGGTCATGGCCCTCTGCTGCTTCAAGCCTGTCCAGCCTAAACCTGTTAGCCAGGTTACTAGATCTCAGATCCTCTGGATTTGCTTCCCTCTTCGGCCTCTTGCAATGTGTATTCCACATTCCATTCGGATTCACCTTCTCTCTGTTGCTCAAACCCATGTGTTCTCATCGCCAGGCCACTGCTTTTTCTGTCTGGTACACACTCTCTTCAACATACCGCCTAACTTTTACTCATTCTCTCTGTGTCACTTGAGATGTCATTTTCTCTGAGTAACATTCTTTGACTTCTCCGAGGCTGGATACCGTGTGGTTCTGTGCGTTCCCATCACTTTCAGAAATTCTTTATGTTCCATGCTCCTCCTATCATTGCCACGGTCAATTCATTTGTCTGTATCCTTGACTAAACAATAAGCTCTTCGAGTGCGGGAACTGGGCACCAGCTCTTATCACAGACTGCCACACAGAAGACATCCAATCCATTATGTATGAATAAAGAGTGTTAAAGAACAAAAATTCAACTGAGTAAATTTGAAGATCTAATTGGCTTTATTAAGCAATTCATGAATCCCGCAGCAGCCCATCTAGCAAGTGGCTTGGAGCTGTACAAAAGGGAAGGTTTTTATGGGAAGGAGGGTGGAGCGAGGAGTTATTAGCAAAAGAAAAGAAAAGGATTGTTTCAGGCAAGGTCACTTTCCCTTAGGGGAAGAGCAAGGGGTGTTATCATGCAAATTACTTCATCTTCCTTTGAGGGATAGAGAGAGCCCAGTGACAGATTACCTCACTGATGCTTATCGGAAAATTCCGGACTGACTGTGAAGACTACATTTCTGGGGGAGGTTGAAACTATAATTAGTATAGGTATTAAGCTCTAGTTTGGGGGCTTAGCCCAAGTGACGCCATTTTGGGCCAGTGGCTTTCTTCTTAGCAATAGATTGGAGTGGGAAAAGGATGTATACTTTTAGTATAGTAATCTGACCAGTTTGTCCAAGTAGAAAATTTACAGTGGGGAGTTGTGGGAAGTAAGATCAGGAAATAAGTTCATTCCAGATTTTAGAAGCTCTTAAGAGTTAAATTAAGAGTTTGATCTTTATCCCGTGAGCACTGAAGAGCTATTTAAAATTTTACTGCCATGAAATGACATGATTATAAGTTTATTTAGGGATATTCTTAATTAATTAATTAAGCAGTGGAGTACTTTATAGAGAAAATGAGTAAGAGATTGCAGACGGGAGATTACACTTGGAACTTATTTTTTATTTCTATCCATTTCTTAGTCTTATGCTTATTTCTATCCATTGCAACTAATACAATGGCTTGCATTTCACTGATGGTCAGTAACAGTGTCTAAGTGAATGAATGAGGTATATGAAAAAGGACAGATGCACAGGTTTTGGCAAGGAAGATTTGCTAAGACTTGACTGGTTGCCGTGGAAAGGTGTTAAGTAGTTATTAGTTATAATAGTTACTATTGCTAGAAATAGGGGAAACAGGAACAGGATCCAGTTTATGGAAAATGTGAGCCCAGAAGTCCACACTTTTTGTCTATCTTTTTCCTAGAAGGGATGGACAAAAAGCAATTCATTCTCAAAATATCCTTAGCCTGAGAAGTAGTTCATAATATCCCCACTGTCTTTCTCACCTCTTGAGTGGAAGGAAGGAAGTTGCCAGAAGGTTGAGTGAGTCACCCACAGTCATAAAGCCAGGAGGGCATGCCGTAGGGGGGCCTAACGCCCTCCTGACATGGTTATCCTGTGGCTAAGGACATGAAGTCCCCTTATTTGCGCTAAAAAGCAAATCCTGATTTGAATAAGAGCTTCATGACACTCTGCTTATATTACCTCCTCTTCAACTTTTCATCTAGGTTGAAGGAGATGAAATTCGAATTGCCTGTAGTGTACGTATAAAGCAATAGTTGAAAGGAAATAAAAGCCATGCTGCTCTTAGTAGAATCCTCTGGGCGGTTGTTTTCAGGGAATGCACTCTTGGGTAAAGAAGGGAAATGTGGCAAAAATGGTTAAATTACAGCTAAAGGGAAGGGTGCAAGTGAAACCTGGTGATATGTCATCCAAGCTGGGGTTGAGTAAATGGTAATCACCCTCCACGCAGGTTTAACCAGTGACGTTTTCCCCAAGGCATAAAGATGTTGACTTTCACACATACTTGGCCAGGGGTCTGTGGATGCCGCCTGCCGGCTATGAGCCATATGCTGCCCACCCAGACAGCCTCTGGAACTCCATTCCCTCACAAATGCCCCAGCTAGGGCACCCTCATGTCAATGAGACTGGCTGCGTCATACATGGGGTAGGCCATGGTTATTCATTCACACACAAATATTGATAGAGTGCCTACTTGTACAATACCGTGCTAAGTCTACTGGAGGTGGGAAAGAACCATAAATACCAACATGAGTAAAGCGTTCCCTGAGCCTAAAAGGAATTTACAATCTACTCAGGCAGACAAAGCACATCCCTTGAGAAGAAAAACAGCACAAAATTTTAAGATAGCATTATAAGAGGTGTAGGGATCCCAAGATACTATGCCCACACTCAACAGTATGTCCAAAAATCAAGAGGTGACCTGAGTTTTTAGGACAGAGATAGAGCTTACTTTTTGTTGGAGGGAAGATCTTATGGAGGAAAGTTGAGCTGGATTCTTTTGCTGTTCTTATTCAAACCTGGCCTGAGGCTAAGCTAAAACATGCCAGATGAGTCAAGGAGAGATAAAACCATTAAATAACAGAGTGCCTGGCTTGCATAACCCAACATCCAGGCTTGAAGCCTTTTTCTAGGCGTGGCCAGTTCTTCTGCTATTGCATAGCCTCAGCCTAGTATTGCATCCTTTACTGTGCTGAGACTTTAAATTTACTGAACTTACTGTTTTAGGACTGGTATGAGCTTTCAGTTGTCAGTTATGAAGGATTAGTCAAATCCCTGGCTAATTAATTAACCAGGAAATGGAAGCCATCTCACCCTAGAATTCGGGATTGTTGAGGCACATCAGGGAGGATCCCAGAGACCAACAGAACATGCTAGACCTGATGGGTGACCCTAGCCTCAGACTCTGAAATCAGACCAGAGGTCAAAGGCTGCCTTTTCTGGGCAGAACCTTGGTAGGGAGGAAACACTTTGAGATGGGGTACAAAGACTGTTCTCTGCTCAGTCCCTCCTTCTATAAGGGGGAGAAGACAATTTGAGGTATAGAACTGCATAAAGGTGCTCATCTTCTATTCTAATCCAGAAACCCTGAGAAATTAAAAATCCAATGCAAGCTTTCTAACACTATGGTTATTATAGAACCTGGGAGATCAACCAAGGCCTTTCTACTTAAAACCTAGGGCAGTTGTTAGCATACTGAGAAAGGACCCCCATCTAGATGGTGAGGTGTCTGACATGGGCAGAGTGAAGGAAGTGATTTCAGATTAAGAGCAAATCCTCAGAGACAGGTACCACTTGGCCTCTTGTTCACCTGCAAACTCCTTTTCCCTCAAGCTTCATCTCCTCTTGAAGTCTTCCCTGACTGTGTCCCCTTTGAGCCACCAGGGTTCCCTACCCCACCCTCCATAATTGCATATCACATGGTAATGCAATGAGTCATTCAACCACATGAATCCCTCTTTAGACAGTAAATTCATGGAGGGAAGAGACATCTTAATCACTTTCTATTCTCAGTGCCTATTACATGTCTAATATGTCGTAAGGATTCAATAAAAGTTTATAGACAGAATGAGTCCTTGGGAATAACAGTTGATAAAGTTGTGGCCCAGGGGCATGTTTCTCAAACTGGAGTCCTGGAGCTCCAGACAGGTGTTTTGGGGGTCCCTGTGGGATTGTGGGGGAGAGCACTCCCAAGCGTCCTTTTCCTCCTGTAACGGTCTTTGATCCAAGTGGTTCTGCTTTTGGCTGTTTTAAATAATAGGAGTTTGTTTGTTTGAAAACAGTTTGAAAACTGCCAGAAAAATCCTGGAGGTGGAAAAAGGAAGAGCCTTTGGGACTACATGATACAGTATCAGCGGGATATTCTTACAGGATAGAGGGGAGTCAGGCCACTCAGTAGTGTCGTGGAGCAGGGTCATAGCCACAAGACTGACCGTAGGCCAGTAGAGAGAGGACCTGTAGAAGGAGAAAGGTGGTCAGAGAGATCTTCTGAATCACTCCTCGAGGGCCTCCCTTTGGTCATTGGCTATGGACCAACTTCCTTAATATAGCAGACAAGGCCCTACTTCCCTCTCTTGCTCTCCCGCTGTCTCACTCTATATTCCAGCTGCTCTACCCTCAAATACAACGTGATCTTTCTTGCCTCAGGATCTTTGCACAGGCTATTCCCTCTGCCCGGAAAACTTTCCTCCTCTTCTTTTCTGGGCCAGTCCTTCTTTGAGTTTCCATTGAAATGTCCCTTTTGACATCCTACCTCCCTCAACCTAGACCAGGGTGGATCCTTTATTCCCTGTATTTCTAATTTAGTGGGCTTATCACAATTGCAATAATCTATTCAAGGACTGCTCCTGTCCTTCCAGATGGGTTGTAAGTTCTGAGAGAAGGAAGTTCACCACTGTATTCCCTGCACCTAGCACAGCAGCGAGCACCTAGGAGGTGCTCAACAAATTCTTAAAAAATGTGATTGGCAACCTCTAAAATTGCCCCAGTTATCCCTACCTGCTAGTAGTCACAGCCTGTGTCATCTCTTTACCTGGAGTAGCTTGCTTCAAACCCATAGAATTCAGCAGTGTTGAGGGTATGTGATTTCCATGATTAGGTCACAAAAGATGGTAATTTCTGTCTTCCTATTCACCTTCTCACTTTATATGCTTTGATGAAACAAGCTCATGTGTTGGAAAAGCTCAAGGAATCAAATCCTGCTAACAACCACATGAGCTTGGGAGTGGATGCTTCCTCCAGTCGGCCTTCGGATGAGATCTCTGCCCTGGCCAACACCTTGATTACAGCCTTGTGAGAGACACTAAAGCTGAAGACCCAGCTAAGCATGCCTCGACTCCTGGCCCTCAGAAACTAAGAGTTAATAAATGTGTGTAGTGTTAAGCTACTAAGTCTTGGGGGTAATTTCTTACACAGCAATAGATAACTAATAAGACAAATAAGTGAATAAATCAGTAAGTGAACAGATGAAACTGAAGGCCTCACTAAAGGAAAGGGAAGTTAAGACCGGGGTGGGGAGGAAGTGGACCAATGTGCTAAGACAGAGGCAATTGTCTATGCTTCCTGTTGGATTATGTTTCTCTCAACCATAGAATCTGGAGGTGTTTTGGGGAAAATTCTTCCAAAGTGTTCGGAATCAGAAACTCACCAGGTGAGTGGACGTTTTGTATGCCCAGGCACTATCTGATATCATTCACGAGACTTTGTGTTTGTAGATGAATAGCAAAGATACATCCTCAGTGATACCAGTTTGGATGCAATTTATATCAAAACCTACAGTCTGGCTTGGGAGGCCTTTATTTTAAGTGGCTGTATTTCAAATCTTGATCCAAGTAACACTCTCCGAGCATCTTTGTCTCATTTGTATTTGACATTGAAAATGAAAACAGCATTAATAAATTGGGATAGGTTAGTGGGCTTTGATTGTGTCTACAGTGCAGATGTAAATAATATAATAAAATCCTTGATAGAGCTATAAATACCAGCTTTATCAATAGCTCTCATAATTTATAATTTTCCATTGCATTTCCAAATGCTGATGCTCACCTTTTTCCTAGATTGGTTTCCTCACTTCAGAGTGATAAAAGTGCAAAAAAAAAATGATATACTTTGGAGTGCATTCATGTTCCAACGTCTACTTTTAACGGAGACCTACAAAGAAGTTCCTTTTCTACCTTCCTAAATCTCATATTTTTCCTGCCCAGTTATGCATGGGAAATATAACTGGTTATGAAATTTCCCTTGGGTTAAGCTTGTTTCAATAGGAACTACTAATTACTTTATCACTGAGGCATTGTAACCTGCCCTAACATTTATAGTTTATTTGCTCTCAGATAGAGGGCATTTGTTCTTCCTATTATTTATAATCATTTTCTTAATCTTCTCCTAGAAGCCAAATCCCATTACAATTGCTCATTATAAAAAGCTCACATTTGCATTCTGGAAATGCATAAATGCATCTAATGGCACGATGTACCTTTGTGTGTATCCAAAAAGAAAGGGAGAAATTTGAAGAAATCTGAATGGTAAAATCTTGAACTTAAAGATGAGTTACGGAGTGCTTATTTGAGTTACAAACTTTTTAAAAAATCATCATTGGGGCCCCTAGGTGGCTCAGTTGGCGAAGTCTCCGACTCTTGATTTTGGCTCAGGTCATGATCTCCAGGTTGTGAGATCGAGCTCCACATCAGCCTCTGTGCTCAGTGGGGAGTCTGCCTGAGATTCTCTTTTATCCTCTCCCCCTGCCCCTTCCCCTGTGCTCTCGCTCTCTCAAAAATAAATAAATCTTTAAAAAATAAAATAAAATCATTATTTACAGAGGGATGCATTGCACTAGTCCTTAAAATGTCCGGCTTGTGTACAAGTTGCAAGAGCAAGATTCTATTTTTTAAACTTTTGAAATTCCAGTATAATTAACATACAGCATTATATTAGTTTCAAGTGTACAATATAGTGACTCAACAATTCTATATGTTACTTAGTGCTCATCATGGTAAGTGGACACTTAATCCCCTTCACCTACTTCACCCATCTCCCACCCCTCTCCCCTCTGGCAACCATCAGCTTGTTCTCTATAGTTAAGAATCTGCTTTTTGATTTATCTCTTTTTTCCTTTGTTTGCTTGTTTCATTTCTTAAATTCCACGTGTGAGTGAAATCATATGGTATTTGTCTTTCTCTGACTGATCTCACTTAGCATTATATTGTCTAAATCCATCCCTGTGGATGCAAGTGGCAAGATTTCATTCTGTTTTATGGCTGACTAATATTCCAAGACCAAGAGTCTTGAAGCTGCGGTACTAGGGGCCACCGCCAAGAGGTAATGGATCAGAAGTTAAGATAAAGTAGCTGTGAAATTGTAATGGGAGTGTACTGGGGCTGGAGAGGCGTACACCTTATGCTCGAGTGGGCTGGGAAAACAGCCTGTGAGTTTCTCAGAAGCCCTCGCCCACTGAGTCACCTTCATCTGCTGCAACAATTCAAACAGTGCTTGAAGGAAAAGGCTTAGTCTTACCAGTGTCCTTGCCCTCTCCTGTTCTTCCACAAGATGGGATCGTGGGGAGGGGTGTCTGAACTGAATTATCATGGGACTAGAATAGAGAGGTTTGGAATCCAAGAAGTGTCCCTGGATGCTCCGATCCCCACCATTGCCCGCTGCCTTCCCTCCTGACCTTTGCATAGAGCTAAGTCGACTGTAGGTATGCTTCACCCACTGGCCTCTTGGCCAGGGTTTGGGGGTGATTCCTGGCTACCTTGGTTCTCCAGGCTCTTGTTAGTGTTAAACCCCTCGAAGCTGTCTTCTATCTAGCTCCTGGTCTAGATGATTAGCCCATGCTCTCTGCTGTAGGGTCATTTCCCCTTGTCACAGTGGGCCATTCTCAACTCAGCCACTTTCTTCCCTTTCACTCCGTGAAGGAACTTCAGGAGCCCCACCATACCATATGGGAACTGAGACAGTCACTGTGCCACCAAGTTTACTTAGGAGTGGCTATCTCCTATGCTTGCCGCAGGACAGGTTTCAAGGCAAGCTCATCCCAGAGTCCAAGCCATAAATTAAACAAAACAAAACAAATAAAATGCCCCTGCCCTTGGCATTACTCCCTGCAACTCTCCAGACTTCCCCTAAAATAGAGAGATGGATAACCATCTAATTGACTTCCTGCCTCAAGTGACTCTAGAGCCTCCTCCCACTATTCATTCAGGTAAGAAGAACTTTTATTTCACTTTTCAGAATACATGAGATCTCCTTATGGCATATCCTCCTCCTTGCCAACTCCAGCCTCAAGTTTGACTGATTAGATAGCATATGAGAAAGATCCACTTACCCATAAAGGAACTAATTCAGGAGGCATTTTGAAATATTATACCTCTTCTGTAAGTCAACAGGAAATATATCATCTGATTTGGAATGATAATTGTAACTTGATTCTTTAAATATACTTAGAAATTCATTAGATGCCGCATACGTGTCAGCCTTTAAAAATGATGAGCTTTCTGCCACTCATTGTATGATTCTATTTATATGGCATTCAGGAAAAGGCAAAACTATAGGGACGGCAAACAGATCAGTATTGCCTAGGGTTAGGGCTGGGGAGAGGGGTTGATGAAAAAGGGGCACAAAGGAACTTTTTGGGGTGATGTATCTCGATTGTGGTAGTGGTTACTTGATTGCATATGTTTGTTAAAACTTGTAGAAATGTACACCAAAAGTGGTAGATTTTATTGCACATAAATTACACCTTAATCAACCTGACTTTTACCAAAAAATGATGAGCTTTCCTGTTCCCCAGATTAGAGCTGACACATATTGAGCACTTAGTAAAGAATGCTCTGTTCTACCACTCTGATTGCATTAGCTCATTCAATCTTCATAGTAACTCTATTTGTAAGGTACTGTTTTATTATGATCATCTCTCATGTTACTGATAAGGGAAGTGAGACCTAGAAAAGTTAAGTAACTTGCGCAAGACCACACAGTGAGTACAGCTGGAGTTCAAACCCCAGATCTGTTTGGTGCCAGAGATTGTGGGTTTCACCTCTGTGTTCTATGGCCTCTCAAGATAAGTAAGTGTAGGCTGATAAATATTTAAGAGGTAAACTGGTCACATTTATGTTTGCCTGTACTTTACCCTCCCAAGAGTCTTTTTTAGTTCATCACATTTACTCTCGGATCAGAAAGGCGATGGTACCCCCCCCCCCCAAACAGACACACATCCCAGGAACAGATTTCCCCAGTTGCCCCGGTCTGACATCCTCAGTTAGAGTGAGCGACCCATTCCTGCCAGTAGCCTTCAGTGAACTACGAATGAGTCAGATCTTGGTGACTGTTTTTTAGGAAGATCCCCCAGAAAGTTCTAGGGGTTGTGTGGCCCTCCTGACCAAGCCCCAAACCTACGGTCTCCACTGGGGGCCTCGCAGCTCCAACCGACTCACCACTGCAGCCTGGTATGACAAAGATGGCAGACTTGTCTCCTGCTGACAGAGAGTTCCCTTCTCAAGGTCATATTTTTGTGACCTGGGTCTGAGAACTCCAGCTCCTGTTCCCTCAACAGCAAATGAATGAAGCACTGTGTGCATTAGCGGCTGGTGTTAGCACACCGCAGAAATCAGGGTGTCCCACAGTCTTCCCAGCTGCTTTTCATAAAAAAATTCTGGAGGTCAGTGTAGAATAGTGGGAAGATAGAGCAAACTTGTGGATTCGGGGTTGGTTCTTGCCCAGGAAGAGGGGTGCCGAGCCCCCCATCTGGTCTTCTGGTTCTTCCCACATGGTATGTATGCTGCAAAGCCCACTTCCCTTTAGCAAGGCAGTCAGGGAGGGCACTTTGTTACGACAGAAGCTTTGGGCATGTGCCGAACCCACTGCAGCAGAAATTTAATTGATCACGTAGCAATTTGCTCAGCCAGAGACCTTGGATCAGAAGTAGACAATGCAAACACACTGAAAGGGCAATGATCTACCCCAGCAAATACCACTTTGTGTTTTCATCTTATCTGCTTTACTTAGGGAGCAATTTGGTCCTCCAAGACTTCGGGTGAGTCACCAATGCCCATAGGGCTGGCGGAAGGTGCTTTGGAATCAAGACAAGACCACCTAGGCCACAGCTTAACTCATCTGTCATCGACCTTTATTGGGCCCCTGGGCCAAAAGGCAGGGTTGGTCTACCATCTCACCAATGCACTTGTCCCCTATTCTTACCATTAAGGGGACCTGTTGGTACATTTGGTCAATTTATGATGAAGACAGGGAAGGCTGGGACAGGTTGGGTACGTTTTGGTGGGATGGTGAGGAGGGGAGAAATATAGGAGTCAGGGCAAGGTTGCAGATAGGGAGCCTTTCCTGAGCTGATAGAGAGTCTCAGAAAGATGCTGTTGAAGCCAGGGACATCTTGACACTGAAAACAGAGGATCAAAAATAGTCAAGGAGATCCTTAAGGAACAAATTTTGTCTGTTCTTGGTTTGGCCTGGGATAGAACCTATCTGTGCTACTCTAAATTGTTACCAGTTGTTTGTACCTCTCTATAAAGGAGTTTTCCCTTTTTTCTAGAGAAACCATGGAAATACTGGACATCTGATGGGAAAGGTCATGGTCAAGGGAATAAAGGACCTAGAGGAGTAAAGACTGGAGACAAAAAGCAAAATGTTCCTTATATTTACCTTTGCAGCCCAAGCATGAAGGATAAAGAATATTCAAAACTGAGTGGGACTGGCACAAAGCAGCTGAAAGATCAGCCAAGATGCCAACAGAAGGCCAGTCTTCACTCCTGAACAGTGGGTAGAGAGATCAAGGAATGGGCCCTCCTGGAATTTTATCTCCTCAAACATTAGATATCACATGCTTGAAACCATAAAGCCATCTTACATGTTTAAATAGAAAAGAATATTGCTACATTTAGAGCCCTCCCCTTTCCCGTTTCTTAGAAATCTGTTTTGTTATTTCAGTCCTCTTAAATCTTGTTGCTTCCATAATCTTTTATTCCATTTAACAGATAGCTTTTGGGTGATTACCTGTGCAAACCTCTTTGCAAAGCTTATTGCTACCAGTGGGAAAAGATGGCCATTTCCTAAAATTGCTCTGTGCTCTTTGCTCAGACCATTATGAAAGAAACATTAGTGTATTCAAAAACCGAGCACCCACTGTATACAAAGCCTGGTGCTGATAAGGGAGGACTGTGTTTATCCAGAGTCATGCTGCCCTAGCAGTTCTGAAGATTGGGAATCCCTGATTGAAAGGAAATGCCATGCGATGGGAAACGGAGTTATGAAGTTTCCATTTCCGTGATTACTTCCACCCTCTGCAACCTTCCCCCACCCAACTTGGTTTTTTTCTCATCTATAAAATGCACAAGATCACAGTTCATTGATTTAGGTAGTCTGTGCATTGATTTGTAAACACGGATCAAGATGCCAGACCATCATTTGTGCAAATTGACCTTGCTCAAAGCCACAGAAACTAAAATAAATCAGCCCTTGGGCCAGCAAGCGGTCAGCATGACCTCAGGAGGCAGAGACTGGGTTCTCCTCATAAGCCTTCTCTCTGCTCCTTCCCATGCTAAATCAGGGTTCACTGATGCCTTGCCCTGCCCGCTTGGTCTCCTAAGCACCAGAAGATTCTTGTCCTCCCCCACCGCAAAGGTTTAGTTATCTGCAGAATGCACCTGTATGTACAATATCAGATTCCATTCTGGTTCCTAGCACTGGGGAAAAGGCCTAGAAACTTTGACGGCACAGGATGTTTCAAGTTTAGCCTTCAAAAAAAAAAAAAAAAGCAATATAGGTTGGTTTGTAGAAAATTTGGGCAATACAGAAAAACACAAAGAACAGCTAAAATTTGCCTTTAATTATGTTTTCTGGTATTTTTATGCGTATCAGTCAAAGCCACACTTAGAATATATTTCAGAACAAAAACAGTGGTTGTGATACCGTTGTTTCTGCTTGTTCTATAAGAGTGCCCAAGCTTCCACGGAATTTTCTTCATCCTTTGCCCAACCCTCTGACCTGATCCAGAATAAGCCCATTCTTGGCCAGAGAGGGAGCATATTAAAATTCTAAATATGGTATGGCAGTCCCTTCCCAACTACCTGGGATTATGTAAGATACTTCCAGGCAATGCAGTTTGCCTGTTCTGTTTTATTTTGTTTTTGGTGAGGGGAGGTGTGTATGCAGGGGACTGCCAAGAAAAGGAGTGGAGTTATTTCTCAGTCCGGAGTGGTCTCAGGGCAAGCAGCAGGGGCATGCTGGGAACACAGACTCTTGGTGCCCCACGCCAGTCCTCCTGCTTGAGAATCTGCATTTTCCTGAGATCCCCAGGGGCTTCCGAGCCGTGCACCTCAAGTCTGAGAAGCCCTGGCCTGTGGGCCCCCTTTCTGGCCTTCCTCACGTGGTATTGATTGTCAGGATTTGTCCATAACGTTCACACCTCCTTGATGTTGAAACCAGCAATAAAAATCCCACCTGCATGGGAGTAAACACCTTTTCCTCAGGCCACAGCTCACGTTCTTTTGGGAAAACTCTAAATGTGTTACTTTCTAAAGGCCCTGAGAGTTGGGGGGTGCTCCAAATGGAAGGTCAAGGGAAGAGGCCAGCCCTCTACTTTGCCTCCCCCCCGCGCCCCCCCCCCCACCAAAGTCCATTCCGGGGTCACAGCTGTTGTGTTTGTGACTCCTGCAGTCATAGCAAATCATTCACCTCAGTCGGGGACAAGAGAGAAATTCACAACAGAGCCCTTTAAATTCGGTTGGGGGAAAAATGCACAATGATTTTTTTTCCCTCCTCCTCGTCCTCCTCCCCCTTCTTCGCAACCACACCTGCCTTATTTGAGGACTCAAATGATACATTGAACCTTTGCTAGTCCACCAGGGGGCCCCAGGAGGCACAGGCCGAGCGCTTGGATCCTGAGGACGCTATCAGGCTAGCTGGGATCAAGGACTCTGAGTACAGTGGTGCCGCCCATAGAGGGAGAAAAAGAGATGACAGATGCCAAAACAGTCGTGTCTGTCTGGGCTGCCAGCCACAGCCATGTGTGGGCCTCGGGATGGATGAAGGACCCGCCCGGGCAGAGCCCTCTGAAGGGCTGCCTTCATTAGGCCTCCCTAAACCAGGCAGGTGTCCCCGGGCAGCCATCTGAACCATCTGGGAGGAGCGGTACTCCCCCTTCTCGGACTGGAAGCACCTGGGGTTCTCGGTCAAGTTGTTCCCCTCTCTCTTCACAGACTTGAGAGAGTCGTAAAGCCTTTGGGGCTGGGCACCACGGCTCCCTCTGGTTCTGGCCCTGGGGGCTCCTCTGTCTTTTTGGCAGCATCTGACAATCCCTCTGGCTTGGCCGTCCAGCTCTCCTCTGGTGCCTCTCCACTCCGAGGCCCGGCTTCCTGGGGACTGATCTGAAAACTCTTCCTTGGGAGGATCTGGGACACTTATTGGGGTGCAGTCCCTGAAGCAGCAGAGGGTAGGGGGAAGGATGGTTAAGAGAGGCTTCTTCTTGACCCTTGGGGAACTTACCCACATCACCCTGTTCATCCTGGCAACCCCTGCTTGCGTATAAAGCCAGCAAGCACGCTGGTTTTCTTTCCGGAGGTTATGGAGCACAAGTGATCAAAAACTCAGGCCCTGGTATTGCAGAGACTGGCATCCAAATCCTGGCTGTTCATCACTAGCTGGGTGACCCAACTTGGCTTCCTGAAATTTTAGGCCTCAACTTGCACCTTTTTAAAATGGGGACAATACCTGCCTCATAGGTCATTAAGAGGATTAAATGAGATGCTGAATATAAAGTGCTTAGCACAGTGCCTGGCGCTTAGTAAGTGCTCAGTAAAAGGTAGCTGTCATTGTTATTTTTACCTAAAAATGGACAGTCCGTCATGCCAGATAACCTAACGAGTCAGTGCTGTATCCCAGAAAGCCCGAGAGTTTCAGTTCTGATCTGCTTTGAATTAGCCTTGTGTGCCCCAGGTTCTTCAGCTGTAAGATGCAGGTGACACTATCTGGCTCTTTGTTCTTGTAGATAACATTTATCGATGCTAACTGCGTACCAGGCGGTGTTGTAAGTGCTTATGCTAATTCACTTGATTCTTACCACATCCCTTTTTGACAGAAAACTGAAGTATAGAGGCTGTGAGCCCAGGGTTAAGCAGCTAAAACAGATGGAGCTGAGGTTCCAACCCAAGCAGTCTGGCCCCAAATCCTGCATCTCTGCCTTTCTTAGTGTGAGAAATCACATGGTTTATGGGGCGCCTGGGTGGCTCAGTCGGTAAAGTGTCTGCCTTTGGCTCAGGTCATGATCCCAGGATCCTGGGATGGAGCCCTGTGTCGGGCTCCCTGCTCAGCGGGGAGTCTTCTTCTCCCTCTACCTGCTGCTCCCCCTGCTTGTGCTCTCTCTCTCTCTGACAAATAAATAAGTAAAATTAAAAAAAAAAAAAGATTAAAAATAAGAAAAATCAAATGGTTTAATAATTATGCAAGTGCTTTGGGAGTGGGAAGCTCTGTACAAACATAGAATGGTCTCACTATTTATCCAAGTCTCTTGGTATTTGGTCTTCACCTGGGATCCTTAACCTTTCCTGGCAGGACATGGAGTTGGGGGGGCTACTTGAGGTTTTCCTGAAGCCTTTTAATCACCGGCTGTTATGAGTTGAATAGTGTCCCCACCCCGCCCAAAATATATGTTGAAGTCCTAGCCCCTAGTACCTCAGAAAGTGACCTTATTTGGAAATAGGGTCATTGAGTTAAAATGAGGTCACTCAGGTGGGCCCTAACCCAACAGGACTGGTGTCACACGGACACAGACAAGCACAGAGGGAAGATCGTGTTGGGGAAGTCACAGGAGAACGCCACATGAACACAGAGGATTAGAGTGATCATCTCCAAGCCAAGGAACGCTGGAGGCTATCAGAAGCTCGGAGAGAGACACGGAAAAGTTCCTTCAGTGCCTTCGGAGGTAGCACAGCTCTGCCAACACCTTGATTTTGGACTTCTACCTCCATCATTGTGAGACAAAAATTTTCTGTTGTTCTAAGCCATCCCATCGGTGGTACATTGTATGGTGGCCCTAGGAAAGGAATACAGATCAAGGAACATGGAGATGAAGATGAAGAAGGAGATGCATGGGAAAGTTGAGGCTGGTGATGAGCAAAAGGGTACTGAGGGGGGCCACATACCCCTAGGTGTGCACGTGTGGGTGTGTGCGCGCACGTGTGTGTGCACGTTTTGACAGTGTAAAAATCGATCTGTGAGCTCACCAAGCTTGAAGATCATTCCTCTATAAGAAGATCACGTGAGAGGCAAAATGAACATGAAATCCTATTCCATCTCCACTGGAACAGGTAAGAAAGAGGAATCTTCTCTCTGAGACCATGCAATCCATTCCAACCCATTTTGTTCTGCAGCAGAGAAAGTGAAGAGCAGGGGAGCTAAGTTTCCTAGAGCCTTCCAGCAGCGGATAACAGAGTGCAATTGGAAATCAAGTCTTCTGACTCTTTGCCCTGGGGGTGGGGGGTGCCATTCTGTCAACCAACCCTCAGAGGCTTCCTTTTGGTTGGCACACAGGAATTTATTCTACCTGTCACCACTTCTTTCAAAGATTACATTCTGGTTCTTTTTCAAGGAAACTTGATTGAAATATAACATGCATACAGAAATGCGTCCATCAGCGGACAGCTCAGTGTGTCTACAGCCATGTAAGTGGCACCCAGACAAAGAATTAGTATGTCGCTGTCACCCCTGAAGCCTTCTTACCCCTCCCAGTTGCTAATGACAACAAAGGAACCACTATCCCGATTCCTAACATCGCAGATTGGTGTTGCCTGTTTCCGAGCTTGATATAAATGGGATTTCACAGTACTCTTTTGTGTCTGCCTTCTTTCACTCCACATTACGTTCGTGAGATTTGTCTGTGTTTTGCATATGGAGTAGTTCCTTCTCACAACGATTCCACGGTTCTGGTCTTTTGAACAAAATCAGGGGGGTATACGGAGAGAGAAGCATCATGAAATAATTTAAGCTGGTCCTTAAAAAAAAAAAGTTAAAGCAAACAGATTGCGGAAACAACGACAAAAGTTAGTTAATCTTTACCAGTTGGATTTATTTACCAATTTATTGGCCATCTATTAAAAGCCACTTTCCCAGATCACTACCCAACCTCGTTTTCCTCTCCTGTTTCCCTGCATTCCCACAGCCTGGCTGCGTCACACTGGGCTGCCCTGGTCTGGATGGATGGAATGGGGGCTGGAGGTTAACAAGCTGTGTTCTACCTGGGTGAACCCATCTCGACTTCAGGATAACTCAGAGCCTGGTCTGTCCCTCACCGGACCAGTGGGGCTCCTGGACGTTCAGCAGCCTCATAACCACCTTCACTCACAGGCAGGGGAACTGTCTCTCATATCTGAAATTTTGGAGCTCTTCCCCTTGTGGGAATCAGCCTCAGGATAAAGCTCCAGCAGCCCCAGGCCAGCCAGGGGCAGAATGCGGTCTGCAGGAATGGGCTGGTCCTCTGCCCAATCCCTCCCCTTGCAACCACCGCTCAGAGTCACTCCCACTGCTTTCTCAGGCTCTGGCCTTCATTTCCCCAGAGCTGTGTGACTGGATGGGGCTGCCCCCTCTTCTCAGCTTTCCCTTGCCAGACCACAATTGGCCCAATTTCTTCATGCTGACCAACCTTTCTGGGGTCTCCCTTTTCCTGCTAACAATGACCTAATCCCAAAATGCAGTTTTAAGGGAGCTCCAATGCAAATCAGTGGGACTGCCTTGTTGAGCCCGAGTCCATATATGGAGCAATCCCTGCGCCAGGAGGAGGAGAGTGCTGAGTGCTGATTCACCAGCTGTCCCGCTCCCTCCAGTTTCCCGTGACATCAGCACAGCACCCATGACAAAAGTTTAAGACAGTGAGAGGCAGGACTTCTTGGGAGGCTGCAATGTAGTTTTTCTTTCTAGGCTCCCTACTTCCTGGGAGGCTGTCCTTTCTTGAATGTAACTGAGTGCTAATTTGATTTGGTGCTCCCCCCCACCCCGCGCACCCCCCCAGGTCTCTGGTTGTGGGCGTGGTCGGGGGAGGTGAAGAGAGAAGACAGAGCTCCAGAGGCTTCCTCAAGCCCGGTCCACATGGACCCTTTGGAACTGGAAGCAGTCATAGGGGCCCACCCTGACACTGGGCAGAGTTCAGGATTCACAGCCCTTAGTGGGAGCCTTGGCTATTCTTTGGTCCCTCCTGTCAGCTAGTTTTTATTTGCTGGGCTTTCAGTGAAGTCTGAGCAATGGAACTAAGAAATTCTCAAACACAGGAAAGGATATTGAAGACTGAGTTATCAGACTCTCTTCAAAACTCATTAATGGATACTCATGTTCTTTTTTTTATGTGCATTTCTTTGTTTTTGTTTTATTATGTTATGTTAATCACCATACATTACATCATTAGTTTTTGATGTAGTGTTCCATGATTCATTGTTTGCATATAACACCCAGTGCTCCATTCAATACCTGCCCGCCTTAATACCCATTACCGGGCTAACCCATCCCCCCACCCCCCTCCCCTCTAGAACCCTCAGTTTGTTTCTCAGAGTCCATAGTTTCTCATGGTTCGTCTCCCCCTCCGATTTCTCCCCTTCATTTTTCCCTTCCTGTTATCTTCTTTTTTTTTTTTTAACATATAATGTATTATTTGTTTCAGAGGTACAGGTCTGTGATTCATCAGTCTTACACAATTCACAGTGCTCACCATAGCACATACCCTCCCCAATGTCTATCACCCAGCCACCCCATCCCTTCCACCCCCCACCACTCTAGCAACCCTCAGTTTGTTTCCTGAGATTAAGAATTCCTCGTATCAGTGAGATCATATTCATGTTCTTTTTATTAGCATCCTCACCACCATTCCAGTGCCTATTTTTTTGTAAAAGATTTTATTTATTTATTTGAGAGAGAGAGACTGAGAGAGAGAGAGCACATGAGAGGGGGGAGGGTCCGGAGGGTCAGAGGAAGAAGCAGACTCCCTGCTGAGCAGGGAGCCCGATGCGGGACTCGATTCCGGCACTCCAGGATCATGACCTGAGCCGAAGGCAGTCGCTTAACCAACTGAGCCACCCAGGCTCCCTCCAGTGCCTATTAAAGGCAAATCTGGGGCACCTGGGTGGCTCAGTCTGTTGCATGTCTGACTTTCGATTTCCGCTCAGGTCATGGTCTCAGGTCATGAGATTGAGCCCCGGGTCAGGCTCCGTGCTCAGCAGGGAGTCTGCTGAAGATTCTCTCCCTCTCTCCCTCTCCCTCTGTCCCCCTCCTCATTCTCTCTCTCTCTTTTTTTTTTTTTAAAGATTTTATTTATTTGACAGAGAGAGACACAGCGAGAGAGGGAACACAAGCAGGGGGGAGTGGGAGAGGGAGAAGCAGGCCCCCCGAGGAGCAGGGAGCCCGATGCGGGGCTCGATCCCAGGACCCTGGGATCACGACCTGAGCCGAAGGCAGATGCTTAACGACTGAGCCACCCAGGCGCCCCCGCATTCTCTCTCTCTTAAACGAATAAATGAATCTTAAAAAAAAAAAAAGCAAATCCTTGTACTCGACCCTAGCAGTGGTGTGCCAGAACCAGCTCAAACCAGTTGCAAACCGATTTATTAAGCTTTCAGGAAATTTGCAAGCTGATCATGAAACACAATAATTATTAAAGGTTAAGTTACATAAAATTAAAATAGAATAAATTAGATTTAAAACAAAGGTAATAACTAATCAAAAGTCCCTACTTATTTTACTACTTTTTACTATTTTTTGTCCTTTTGAGGTTATTCACATCTACTGTATCTGTATGGTGGAAATATCATATGATGGTGTGTTTCTACACATCTCTCCTAACTCCTTGTTCAGTAATGTCACATTGGGAGCTTGAAATCAGCCATGATGGGAGAATTTACCCCATGGGAGGGGCGCCTGGGTGGCTCAGTCAGTTGAGCGTCTGCCTTTGGCTCAGGTCGCGATCTCAGGGTCCTGGGATCGAGCCCCGTGTCAGGCTCCCTGCGGCTCCTTGGCTGGGAGCCTGCTTCTCACTCTCTCTCTTGATATCTCTGTTGCTCTCTCTCTCAAATAAATAAATAAGATCTTAAAAAAAATTAATTTAACCCATGGGAAAAAGTACAAATCAGGGCTTCCCCCCTCTTCCCCCGCCCCCCACACCAACCCTCTCCCAGAGCCAGTTGTTAACCTTGACTAGCACACCACTGATGCTGGGGGCCACTAAAGAATGACTCACCCTCTGTGCTCAAGATGCTTAGAATGTAGTGAGGGAGACAAATCCTTCAAGACTTCAGTTGGGCAGTGTCTCCTCTAAAATGCTAAACGGACATGGGGTTTCAAGTCGGTGAGACCTACAGGGGCACCCCAGTTCTGCCACTTACTGGCCAGGTCCCCTTAAATAAGTTACCTGGTGTTTTGAATCATTTGCCAGATGGGAGTAACAGCACCTCCTCCCAAGATTGTTGCAAGGATATAATGGTAAAGATATAAGGATATAGAAAGGGCATTTCTTTTTTTTTTTTTTTTTTTTAAATTTTGAGGGTCATCAAGGATCTTTTTTTTATTTTTTTTATTTTTTAAGATTTTATTTATTTATTTGAGAGAGAGAGAGAGAGAGAGCACATGAGAGGGGGAGGGTCAGAGGGAGAAGCAGACTCCCCGCTGAGCAGGGAGCCCGATGCGGGACTCGATCCCAGGACTCTAGGATCATGACCTGAGCCGAAGGCAGTCGCTTAACCAACTGAGCCACCCAGGCGCCCCTAGAAAGGGCATTTCTGATTGATGGAACAGCAGGAAGAATGACACAGAAGCATAAAAGTGAAAGGGCTTGTCAGGGACTGGCCAGCAGCCTCATGTATCTGGCTATTAAGATACACCAGAAACACCAAGATGGGCGGAATGTAGGTATGGTGTGACCCTGGACATGCAGATTAACAGGGAGGGAAAAGCTAAGCCTGGATGGTACAGGGCTGGAAGACAGACCTGCCACGAGGGCAGCCAGCGATCCAAGCCATCAAGTTTAGAGGGCACCTCAAGTTCAGGCATAATTCAGCCCATCATCTCAGCCAGGAGGTACAACCTGGCAGGCAGCGTTAGGGACTATGGGAGATCTATTCTTCCAAGACTAATCCCCAGCCATAACCAGAAATATGGGAGCCTTGCCCAGCCCTTAAAGAGGTGTCAACAGGAGAAGGCAGGAGATCTAGGCTGTTTCAGCGGCTCCATGTTGTCATCAAAAGGCAAGCTTTTTCTTTTCACTCTGATATTCTCACTGCTTTTCTCAGTGTGTTAGCTTTTATTCTTGGTGTTGATGCCTAATGCTGGTAAGCTAGGCGCCACAGCTCATAGCATCTCAAAGTAGGTAGGAGCAGGGCAGGACTCCTCAAAGTCCATCTATTTATCAAGGAGCAATATCCCCCAATGCCCAGCAGATACCCATTTATAGCTCTTCAGCCAGAGTGGGTCACATACTTTGGCCGACAGAACCATGGCCTCCAAAGATGCTCGCTCTCTTGTCCCCTGGAGCCTGTGAATATGTGACCTTACATGGTCACAGGGACTTTGCAGATGTGATTAACACCTTACATGGCCACAGGGACTTGAGATGGGGAGGCTCTCCTGGATTATCTGGGGTGCCCAGTCTAATCCCACAAGCCCAGCTGGGGGACAGAGATGGCAGTGTGAGGAGAATTTGTCACTGGTCCCGATGTGGAAGGGGCTATGTGTAAGAACTGGAAAGGGGTGTCTCGACCCTAATAGAGGTTCCTAACTGACAGCCAGGGACCTCAATCATACAGTAGGAAACTAAATTCTGCCAATCCCTGAGAAAGAACAAGGAAACCAGTTCTCCCCTAGAGCCTCCAGGAAGGAACTCAGCCATGCAGACACCTTGATTTTTATCCCAGTGAGACTTGTACCCGACTTCTGACCTACACAAACACAAGATAATACCTTTATGTGGTTTTAAGCTCAAGTTCTAGTCATTTGTTATGGCGGTAATAGTAAATTAATACACATGCCCACTCCTAAAAACAATAAAAGCAAAGGAGACTGGGATAACCAGGCCTGACTTCGTCCACTTAGGGATTGTCCGCTGGGGTTGGGTGATAGGCCAAGTTCCCCGAGAGTGCTGGCAAGTGTCCATAAAATTAGGCAGGAGGGAAGATGGCGGCAGGCTTGGAGCCAACAGCAAGGACTACTATTTCCAGGGTGGGGAGTGGGTAAGCGCCTGGACAGACGTGCCAGATGTTTTCAGCTGTCTACTGTCAGATTGGTCTGGTCATTAAACATTTTACATATCACCCATGGCTACAACTAGAGGGCCCTTTAAGTCCTTGGGAGATCACCTCCGTTATACTGGACCCAGTCCTGATTGGGAGGGAAAAGCCTCAGAGAACCGGCACCCAGGTCATCACCCTCTGGCTGAGCTTCTAGAGCTCGGACCTGGAAAATGCTACTTACCACACTTCATCAAAACGAAGAGGCCTTCAGTTGTAAGATACACCACGATTTTGTGAGCCACCATGAAAGAAAAAGTGCTGCCAAGTAAACGATGATGTGCCATTGGTTTTAGGATCAATGTTAAATGAATAAGATGTTAAAATGAGATTAAAAGAGTGCATCTTCCAATTGACGGAATATGGCGCTGCAAATCTTCCGCCAGTGGTAAGGATGAACTCGTAACATGCTGTCCGCTCAGTCAAAATTGGCAGGGGAGGTACGCATGAGTCTCTAGGAAAGGCTAGAGGTCAAGATGGGAAGGTGAGAGTGTGCTAGAGTGCAGGTAAAGGGCAGTCACCGAGAGGACCCTGGCAGGGGTGCAGGACATCTGGGATCATATGGCCCCTGCTATCTACAACAGTGTTTATGACTCCATCTCATGTCAAAGCGTGAGGGATCACGCCCTCTTGCCCAAGAGAGTTGGACTGAATGGCTGCCTCACGCTGGACCGTATGTTCACCCTGTTCCAGATGGGGACGCATTCAAAGAACAGCTACTTCATCCCTTTACCTGGGGCTGGTCTTGAGTCCTGGAAGCTTGGGGATCTCTCTGAGTGCCTTTATAATGAGCAAAAGAATCAGTGTCACTGTATGGAAGTGCCCCAGGAAATCACCTCCTTCCTGTAATTTTTCCGATCAGGAGAAGGACATTTGGAAAATGAATGTGGCGGGCCCGAAGTGACCCACCTGAGCAGTGGCAGGAGGAGGCTGGAATCCAAGTCTCCTGCTCCCGGCAGTGCATGTTGGGAGAGGTAATCCCAGGGGCGCAGGAGTGCCATCTCCCAGGTACACGCCGGGTCTGCCTCTCCCTAGCCTCACGTGCCATCTTGTTCCTCCTCTGTAAAGCAGGGCTAGGAATAGAGAGAGGATTGTCGTGAAGATTACATTAAGAAGCCGTGAGAGGTGTCGACCTTTGCCTGCCGGCTAGCAACTACCCCATGAAGAGGGACTGTTAGCTGTCATTCTTTCATGCACTCTCAGGCTGCCCGCATCACCTCCTCCTGCTATCAAGCTGGAGGTCTGAACTTTGAGACTGAGGGACAGAGGCATCTGTGGAATTTGCTCCCCTTGCTAATCTGGTAAAGTCAACAAACCATTTCTGTTCAACCCGAGAGGAGCCTCTGGAGATGTGAGGACATGGCACGGAACAGTTTCACGTGGGGGCACAGAGTGCTTGCTGGATGGAGGGAGAGTCGGCAGCCCTACTGGGGGAAGGAGGAGGCTTTGCGAGGGCTGGGGGAGCCCAGTGAGCGTGGAGGGGAAAGGGAAGGGACACAGGAGCCATGAGGCGCCGGGGCGGGGCACTTGGCATGTGAGCAGAGTGTAGAAGGCCAGGAAGGGGGATGTGATGTGGGCCTGTACGCTAGAAAGGAAGGGGACTCAGTCGATGAAAAGAACCATTTTCTGTGGCGCTCAGGAAGGGCCTCTCACTGGGGATTTCCTACGCAGGGCTCCAGGTCTTGGCTGTCTTCCCAGGGAAAGGTGGTGTTTGTCGTGGGGAACTTGCACACTGCGAGGCTTTAGTTTAGTGACGAATGGTGCCCACTCCTGTCTCTGGCACTACCGGTCTCCCTGAGCCTCGTTCAGCTTGGAACAAAATGCTCTTTGCTTGAACCACCCACTTCAGATGTCTTCAGGCGAGACAGGGACACGGAGGTCGAGGCTGAAGTGCAGTGGAGGAGAGTGGAAGCTCAGAATAATGCTGGACTAAGGGGAGGTGAGAGCCATGAGGGGGGAGCCCTGAACCCTGTACAGAGGGGGCTATTTCAAAGGAATGGGCCCTTGGCACAGGGCTTTAGGGTGGCCCTAAGCCTGCTGGCCAGCCCCAGACCCCTGGTTGTGCCATCCTGGCTAGTCAGAGGAGCTCCGTGTGGTCTAAGGAAAAGCCTCCTTGGAGAGAGTAATTTCAAAATTAAAAAACAAAACAAAACAAAAACACAATCAGCTCCCTCTTCCTGTCTTTTCCAACCCCAATCAAAAAAGTACAGTATGCGCTGTTGAAAGATCACATCTCCGAAGCAGTACGCACTTTCGGACAGCATCTGCCAAGATTTCCGATGAGGCAGATAGAAACAAACGTGTTCCATTTCCATGCTGTATAATGAGTAGATGGAATCCTTGCACATGTGCTCAGGCAAGACAATGATGATGGTATTACGGGAGGCACTGTGCTGCAAAGACCATTCCGCTCTCTCCTGCCCCTGCCCATTCTCCCCTCTCCTCTCTTTACTGTCCCGTGTCTCCTTTCTTCTTATGCTTCCTTTCTTGCTTTCGCTCTTCCTCCTCTCTCATTTCTTTCCTCACTTGGCGTGCCCTGCCCACCTTGCAGAAACCCAGGGGACAAAGTAAGGAATTCCCATCCTACCAAGAGGTGGGGATGCTGAGAAGGGGCTAGCTGCCAGGGGTCAGATGAGAGAGGAGAGTCTTTGGGTTGTTCCCCACAGCGCTGGTATTTCCTACTGTAAAGGGCCCATTCCCACTGGTCAGCAAGAATCCTTCAGCCCAGTCAGAGAAACCTCTGGACCTGCCCCGTGCCCAACCTCATCAGCAAGGAATCAGGAGAGACAGCAGTGTGACTAGCTAATTCCTGCCAAGGAGACAACAAATGGAAAGAGCTGAATGTATTTAATATCCAGGAATATGCTGCATCCTAACTGGATACTTTCTGGATACATAATTGATTCACAAAGGAATGACATTTTAATGTTGGAATATAAGAACGAAGAATCAGGATGCGTTTGTGTTTTTCAAATCATTCATTCATTCATTCTTGGCAACAAATATTCCTGCAGTACCTACTACGTAGCAGGGAATGAGCTGGTTATTAAGGCACGTAGATGGAAAGCTATAATTCCTGCCTCTTAGGGCCTTAAAGTCTACCTGAAGGCTAAGTTCTACACAATCCAAATATAGCTTTGGTCTTGAACATATTTCCTATGTGGAAGTAGAATCCCCTTGGGGCCCCTTTACTACAGAATTACCTTGGGCACCAATATAAAAATGGAATGGTATGGATTCCTGTATATTGATCCATTCATCCACCCACCCATTCACTCTTCCATTCCATCTACTCATCCACTCTTCCATTCCATTCACCCATCTATCCATCTGCCTCCCTGTAAATCTATCTATCCATCCACTCATGTAGGGAACAAAATGCTACCTACATCCAACCATCCACCTTTCCATTCCTCCATCCATCCACTCACCGATCCATCCATCCATCCACTCAAACATCATCCTTCCAAGCATGCGGTAGGAGGTCAGTTATTAGCTCAGTGGGGATCAGGGATCACCTAAACAATGATTGTGGTAGGGAGCTGTGCCAAGACAGACCCCAACAGTTATATGTAGTGTCCATGCCTGACAATTCACAAGTGAATGGGTTCTGAACCCTGGGCTGTGATCTGAGAAACAGAGATGGGATGAATTTTAAGAATTGGTAGCAAAGGTTCACAGGGAGGTGCCTAGATTGATTATTAATCAAGATAGTGCCTACCTTCCTAGGAGTCTAGAAAGTCTAGTCTAGTCTAGAAAGTCTAGTCTAGGAAAGTGTAGGAGAGAGTGGCTCAGGGAAGGCGGTGGTTCATGCACACCTTCCCATGGAGTTCTTCCTATTGAGCTTATCCTCAATGTGATGGCCCCCTGCATCGCAAACGTCACTCTAATAATTATTGCTTTCTCCTTAAACATGAAAAAACTAAGGATGAGCATTTCTGTGGGCAGCTTAAGATCCCAATACAGTTTCCATTGAACAATAGCCCCCCAAGTTGGAGAAATCAGTGGAAATCAAGGTCTGGAATCATTCCTATGCTTCCCAAATGTTGTATTCCACTGTTTTTCTGCCTGTGGGAATTCTGACTGAAATTTACGCTTTTCTAATGTCAATTTGAGTTGTGACTCTTTTAAAAAAAATGCTCCCCTCTTTCCATATGTCAGGTGGCACATTCTTTGGTCGTCTGGAATTAATCTGTCTCTAGTTGAATGAGAGCTGGAAAGAGGAAATAGGGGGCAGTGGTTAGAGCCCCACACGGTCAGGAGTCCTGGTTCCCACGTCTTGCTCTGCCACTGAGTCACTAGCTGACCCTGGACAAGTGACTCGGTTTTTGTAAGCTATTGCCTGTCTGCTAAAGGAGAGTGGGCATGGGCTGCAGAGACAGTGCTGGGGGCACTGGGCCAGGAGGGGAGAGGCCCTTGTCCTCGCCCCAATTCACCAAATCCTTATTAACCTCGGCAACTTTCTGGGTCTTTGAACTTTCTTGATCTCTAAAAGGAAGGGAATGAAAATATGATTTTTATGGTAGTTTCTAGTACCTGGGATCTTAATTCCACTCACTCTTACATTTAGCATATTGAATGCCTGGAGCTGATCATTTTTAACTCTCTGCTCCTCGACATGAAAACAAAATTCAGAAATAATCATGACACAGGACATGAAACAAATAATAATAAGGGCATGTTGCACTGTTTCACTGTTTTAAATTTTAAACATACATAAAAGCTGCAAGTGGTCACACAGAATGACAGAATTGAAGCCACACGTACTATTTCTTCAGCTGTAAAATCACTGTGCTGGAATTGTTTCCAATTTGTGGTTCAAATGCAAGCTTCTAAAGTACCCTTGGGCTGGAGACATGACTGGGCTGGAAACAAGCTCAGATGATTGTAGTTGGATATGAACTTACTCAAAACAAACGGGTGCATCTGAGACCCCATATATTAGGGGTTGACTGTATATATGAGAGTTACTAGGATTAACCTGCATATAGAATGCAATGCTTATCAAAACATAAATAATAAAAATGTGCTGAGTTGGAACTTACATTTTTGTTATCAAGACTCAACAACAGCTACAACGATTGCTTACAACTTAGAACCAAAAGACTTGGGTGAGGGGGGAGGTGCTTTTACCGCTAACATTGTTTAGGATTGTCATGGTGGTAATACAAAAAAGCATATCCAATTTTTAGGTACTTTTGCCATTTAAAAAATTTTTTTAAATTTTTGAAATAATTTTAGATTTGTAAGAGAGTTGTAAAAATGGGATAGAGAATCTTCATAAATCTTTCACCTTGCTTATAGAAGCGTGGTACATTTAACGAAACACGGAAATTAACACTGGTACAATGCTATTAACCACTCTACAGGCTATGTGGATTTCAGCAGTTTTCACTAATGTCCTTTTTCTGTTTCAGGGTTTAATCCAGGTTACCACATTGCATTTAGAGGTTTATCATTGTTTTAAAATTCTTTATAGATCATGCAGCTCCTTAGTGCTTGCCGCCAGGGACGACCACTCCTACAGCCCTGCCCTTTGTATACCACTGATTCCACTAAACTGCTGTGATATTGGGGGCAAGTAGCTCTGATAGCTGTGAAGCCTCATTCTTTGGCCAAAGGTGGTATTGAGTCTGATATAATATGCTGCGCTACCAGAGCACACACAGTCCACTTTGTCAAGCTGGAGACCCTTCAGCCAGACATTCCAACAGTAACTGCCAGGGGTATGACATTTGCAAGGTTCATGTTCCTTCTGCAAGAAACCAGAAAGTAAGGATGGCTTTGGACAAGAATGCTGTGTGTCCTGTGAGGCAAAGACGTGAAAATATATAGAGGAAAAAAAAATCACTATGCAGATCCTTCTGGATGCCTGCTCCACACCCATTCTCCCCATTTCCTTGCAATCAGAATTCTTATTTTATTCAAGTAAGGGGTAGCCAGATCTTCAAAGGAGGTGAGAAATTTCTGCCAGCTCTCTGAGGATGTCTCCCTGGTAAGGTTAATCCAATTATGTTAATTCCATTCACCTTGCCAATGACTGGTTTAGGAATGGGCATGGGATGCAATTCTGGCCAGTGAAGCATCAGGAGAAGTCTGGGGTTTCTGGGCAAGTTTTCTTCACTCTTCAAAATGCCCCTCTCCCTCTTGTCTGAGTTTTGGGTCTTGTTGTATGAAGGAATGAATAAAGAATGCCTGGAGCTGTTGCAGCCACTTTGTAACCATGAGGACAAATCTGAGACAAAAGCAAACAGAGAGTGGCAAAATGGGAAGATAGTGAGACCCTAGTTTTTGATGAATCATTTACTTCTGGGAATGAACTAACTTAGGACTTCTTGGTATGTGAGAAAATACATTTTCCATTTGTTGGGGATAATGGTTACATTTATACCAGCCCAGGCAACAGCATCTCTCATTCAATCATTCATTCAACCAACACTTGGTGAGAACATACTATGTGGGATTCTTATGCTTGGTGCTGTTGGAATATGAGAGCAAATGGCTAGATTCCTGCCCTGAAGGGTGACACTATCGGGGGGGGAGGGGGCGTAAAACTCATAGACAGATACACTGATTGCTGCTACCTGAGAGATGTGCATAGTACAGTGAGCATGCCTCCAGCCCAGTGCCCTGAAGACAGCTTGGCGAAGGAAGAGATACACGCTCTTTATCTTGAAGGACAGTTACCATTTTGGCAAAGGGACACGGAACAAAGGCCTTGTGAGGGGAACAAAAACATAAAGATTGGAAGCTACATGGTCTGTTCTGGAAAGAGGGGCTACTCCAATTTAGTTAAGAGTTGGTGTGGCAGAATTATCAGCAGCCATGATGGGACAGGTGGAGAGACAGACAGTATGGCCCTGATCAGTGCCACACTTTAAGAAGCCTGAAAGGCTACAGGATGGTCTAGCAAAGGGAACCCTGTGCTGACCTGCTGGTCTGAGTCCTGGTTCAGCTACCCACTAATTATGTGGCCCTTGGTCATTCAAGTGTCTCAGAAGAGCGACAACAGGCCTTGGTAATAATCGTCTTGCCTCCCTCACAGGGTTACTGTAAAGTGCAATAGAAACAGGAGAGCTAATTATTTCCTCCACCTCCAGATGTAACTATATATATATTCACCCATTCTTAGGTCCTTGCCCCAGCCTGAGGAGTTTTCCCTCTTCCCCTTATGGTTGGAGCTGTTCTCCTTGATTTCTTCAATGATCTCTAGGATTAATATTTACAGTATTTTCAGTTCCTCCTTCTCTCTCCTGTTTCTTCTCCAAACAGACTCCAATCTCCAAAAATATATGTAATTTAAAGATCCTGCCTTAGATCCTCTATATCCCCCAAGACACCATCCATTTCCCTTTTCCTCACCAAACTTCTCAAAAGAATAGACTACTTTCTCACCTCCTTTTCTCATCTTCTACCCACGGTTAAGCCCACTCCAAGGTCCAGTTAAAAATGGCTCTCAAAAAAAAAAAAAAAAGGGTGCTCTCAAAGGCCATAATGAGTGCATCGGGGGGCTTCATTTTATTCGCATCCTGCCCGATTTACCCTAGCCTTGTGAAATGCCTGTGTCCTGGCTTCCTGCACCCTGTACTTTCCTTTTTCTCATCCTCCCTTCTCAGCTCAAGGTTCCCCACCTTGGACGCTACTGCCCTCAGGCCTTTTCTCACTCAGCACACTCTCCTGGGATCGGTTACTTTTAACCTCACGGCTTGAGTAGTCCCATTGCAGATGAACCAGATACCTTTAATTCTGGGTTTCCCTCCCTAACTGCAGTCCAACTGTTTGTTGTTGTTGTTGTTGTTTTATAGATTTTATTTATTTATTTGACAGAGAGAGACACAGCGAGAGAGGGAATACAAGCAGGGGGAGTGGGAGAGGGAGAAGCAGGCTTCCCGGCCGAGCAGGGAGCCCGATGCGGGGCTCGATCCCAGGACACTGGGATCATGACCTGAGCCTAAAGCAGATGCTTAACTGACTGAGCCACCCAGGCGCCCCCACATAGTTTTTTTAATGGTGCCACCGTCATTTATGTCATCCTGGCCTTAAGTTTTGACTCCTTTAACTCTTAATAGATCTTATATTAAAGCAGTCACCAGGGGTGTCTGAGTGGCTCAGTTGGTTAAGCATGTGCCTTTGGCTCAGGGTCCTGGGATTGAGTCCCTCATCGGGCTCTTTGCTCACCAGGGAGCCTGCTTCTCCCTCTGCCTCTCTCTCTGTCTCTCATGAATAAATAAATAAAATCTTTAAAAAAAAAAAAAAAGGCAGTCACCAAATCCGGTCAAAAGGTCAGCTGGGACTGCGGTCATCTAAAGACTTGACGAGGGCTAGAGGATCTGCTTCCAAGGTGGCAAGCCTGGAAGATTAGTGCTGGTTGTTGGGAGGAGGCCTTGGTTCTTGGCCATGTGGACCTCTCCATAAAGCTGCTTGACTTCACAACATGGCAGCCGGCTTCCTCCAGAACAAGTGACCTAAGACAGAAAGGGGAAAACCAAAATGTCTTTCACGTCCTAGTCTTGGGAGTCACACACCATCACTTATGCCATATTCTATTTGTTAGAAGTGATCCACTAAGTCCAGCCCACATTCAAGAGGAGGGATTAATCGCCACTTCTTGAAGGGAGGAGTATCAAAGAATTTGAGGACATATTTTAAAACCACCACACATGGATTGTCTTATCTTTCTGTGCCTGGTAACTAGCACAGTGTTTGGCACTTAGTAGGTGCTCAATAGATGTTTCTAATGGAATGGTGTGTTAAAGGGGGAGATACTGGAGGCAGGGTATCTATGGGTAATTAGTGTGGGCCAGGTAAAGAATGGTGGGGGCGGGGGGTTGTTGGGAGGTTGTTCTGAGGTGCTGAGATTCATAGGATCCATGACTGGCTGAGGGGTTGGGAAGAGGTCTGTCTGGGGTTGAAGATGGTTTTGAAACTAGGACTTAGAGATTGGCTGGGATGGCTGAAGTAGGCATCTAGTGTTTCCTCCATGGGGTTGTAAGGTAATGAATATCAAACCATGTATCTAAGAACGCTTTGTCTAACTGTTCAATTGCATTTGAAAGGACTCAGGGCTGGCAATCATCAGTATGAGCACTAAGCTATCCCCTTTACTTTAGGTTTCTCATTTACAAACCTGGAGGTTATAATCCCTAACTATCTCCTAGGACTTTTGGCCTGAATACAGGCCGAGGTTGGCAATATCCCACTTTATGCAAGAAATTCCCACCACGATATCCTCTACAAATGGTCATGGGGAAACACGAGGAAAGTATTAGGTTGAACCATCTGAAATGCTGGTATTCTAATTTTGACCTACAGAGAAACTGATGGCATAAGGGTTCAACCTGACAGATGTGGCTGCCGTTTGAAAATAGGAACACCTTTTCACAGGTGGAAAATTAAGATGCTCTGGAGTTCTTGATCTTTCTACTCCTCATGAAACTCGGGTCCAACTTTAAGAAAGGTCAGTCTTGAAGTTAAGTGTTTAGTCCAATATAGGCAATATTTTCCCATTTCCTGAAGCCAGATAAATTAAAGACCAAAGACTGTATCTAAATACTGATGAGTGAAGAAACTTCAGATGTAAAATTTATCTAGGAAGTCAAGGTAAGTCCAGTCTCAATCACATTTCCCACACCGTGCCATGTTTAAGAAATCATATTTACTTAAAAGTGAAATAACTCTGGACCTAATGAAAAGGAGAATAGGAATTAAATAGTTCTTTGTTCATTTTGCATTTTCGTACATCTAGAAAGTGATTAGTTGACTCCTTCATTACTGGTAGGCATAAATCCAATATTTGCCTATATAAATTAATTTGTTAAAAATACATTTTGTCCTTTCCAGGAGTATTTTAAAACTTAATATTAAATAGAAACTTTACATGAGACAGTGCCTTCTTTTTTTCTTCTTCAGATCAATTAATATTTAAGGCAGACTCTGGGTAAGACGTGTATAACTGATAGTAGCACAAAAGTCTCAGAAGTTAGCAAAACTGCACCCATCCATCCACTCCCCTCACTGGAATACAGGGGCCCCCGGGGCAGGTCTTTTTTGTTTGTTTGCTGCGTATTCCCAGCCATCTGAACCGTGCCTAGGTCACTGCAAGCTCTCAATAAACACTCGGTTGACCGGAGGTTCATTGATCATCCGTGCCTGGCGCTGCGGCCAGCAAGAAGGCCCGCCGGCAGCTCCCCTCCCTCCACCGAACCTGCGCTGCTCTCGGCCCCGCAAGCCCGGGAGTATTCGGCTACCCGGCCCACCCCGCCCTCGGCCGGGCCGCGGCCTCCCCGGCCCTTCCCTTCCCGCGGAGGAAGGAGCGGGCGCCGAGAAGTGGGAAACCCGGGCCCACTTCCTGTCCCGGCAAGGCCGGGCGTCAGCGCCCCCCGCGGCCTGCTCCCTGCGCGCGGCAGGCGGCCGGGCCGCAGCAGCGAGAATGCGGCGGGGCTCGGCGACGGCGGCGGCGGCGGCGGCCCGGGCCGCGGGCGCGGGGCCAGGGGACCCGAGCCGCGCTCGCCGCCCCGCGCGCCGGCCCCGCCCCGCTCCCCCCTACCCAGGTCCCCTCCGACCCCGCGCGTCCCGGCGGCCAGAGGGTTAAGCGCGCGGGGGGCGGGGCCGCAGCGAGGCCGGCGCGCCGAGTGCGGGCCGCGGGTGGGGAGGGGGCTGCGGCCGGGGGCGGTTCCGGGCGGCTGGGGCGGGGGCGGGCGGAGGAAGGGGGCGGGCCCCAGAAGTTGTTCGGCGCTAGGCCGGCGGGCGGGAGGGCGAGCGGGGCAGCGGGCCGGCGGGCGGACCGGGCCGGGGCTGGAGAAGTTTGCGCGGCGGCTCGAGAGCGCAGGGTGCTGGCCCCGCCGGCCGCTGCGCGCCCGCTGCCATGGCTTTCCGCAGGAGGACGAAAAGTTACCCGCTTTTCAGCCAGGAGTTCGTCATCCACAACCATGCGGACATCGGCTTCTGCTTGGTGCTCTGCGTCCTCATCGGGCTTATGTTCGAGGTGAGCGAGACTGGGGAGGGGGTGCCCCCTCTCGTGCGTCGCCCGGCGTAGCCCTGCAGGTCCTGCGGGTCCTCGTCCGAGCCAGGGCGCCTGGCTGCCATGTACGCTCTCTGCACCCCGGCTTTGTGCACTCTGCGCCCCCTTGGCCTCCTGGTCATCCCGGACGCCACCCCTCAGCTCTGCGGCCGCGCCAGCCTTGCCCTGCTCTGCCGCCCCCTTGAGCACCCACACTATCCTGCAGCGCTCTCTGCAGCCCTGGATCCTAAGCCTGGCCTCGAACCAACCGCAGCGCTGCCACCCTGGCCCGACCAGTGGGGTTTCCTTTCTGGTGTCCGGGAGCCAAGCCCGGAGACTCCCAGACCCACGGTCATTGCACAATTCCCCCTCCCAAGCGGTGGCTGCCAGCTCCTCTGGGCTTTTCCAGCGGGAGGGACCCTGACTCTTTTCCACGTCCCACCTGGTTTTCCAGGTCTCATGCATCCTCACCTCTGGAACGTGCCCAGGGTGTTCACGTATGGCCCTGACCCTGTCCCAGTGCCCTTCTGCCATCCTCCCCCCCTCCTTTTTTTTGCCCTTGCCGAAAAGGCCAGGTTTCATATACTCTTTATTATCCTGAGGACTGTCCCTTTAGATCCATCTGTGGTGGAGCCAGAGCTTCTCCCCTGTTACAGGGGCAAGGAGAGGGACAGGGATATTCTCTGCTTTTAGGGGAAAGATGATTCTCTCAGAGCTGTGGGGGACAGGGGGTGGAGAGGATGGGGTCCGACCACGGACAGCAGTGCCCTGGTGTAGGCCTCACCAAGCAGAGTTTTAGTAAGCCTGCTGGGGGTCAGAATCCAAGGGAATGACTGACTACTCGGGAGAGGGAGAAAAATGTGATATCCAAAGTGGGAAGAACTGGAAGAAAGTTGAGTATAGGGCTTACTCTGGTATATCTTGTCTCAAGAGTGAGATTGTGTGAGTGACACTCCCCTCACTCTCACTCACTCTCCTTTGAGGCGTGCCTGGTCCTCCCTGCTGGGTAGTGTTGCTTATCTGCATTCTCAGGGATGGGTTAGGAAGCTGTAACCATTTATAAACGGCCTTGGAGATGGAGGATTCCTAGTGTGGCTAATTTCTCCTTCAGTGTCCCTCTCTCTCTGGGTTCCTTGTGTCCCCTCTGTGGATGACAAGGGTTCTATTTGGGCCTGAAGCGGCCCTTAGGCTGGGGACATTTTCGTTGTGGTGAGTCAGGGTTGGATGTGTGAATGCGTCCTTGGCTGGCCTTCGGGGTCTGTAGGAAATAAACCTGGGACCAGGATTGGGGTCTGCACTCCAGCTTTTGTTAGGGCTCCTGCCCTTCAGTCCCTCCCTCCTTCCTTCCCCCACCTCCACAGCTCTCATGGCATATTCACCCAGACTTTGTCAAGCCAGGGCCGACCCTGGGTCCCCGTCTCTGCCCTGTCACTAGTCCGGACTGAAAAATTGACTGCAGCCTCAGTTTCCCCTTGGCTAAAGAGGTTAGTAAAACCTGTCTTCCTCACAAGGTTATTGGAAGGTTCAACTGAGATCATGTAAGCAATAAGAGCCAGAACGGATTCCACAAATGTGAAAACGCGTCGCTTGTTGCCGAAGCCCCGTTCCTATTGATCATAGTACTAGTTTTAATGAAATAAGAATTTTGTTTTGTGCAGCCCATACCCTCAGTATCTATTTGCTGTCCTCCGTTCTAAGAGGCCTCCCAATGCCGTGTCACCAGTCTTGGAGGGTGTGGTTGGACAGACACACGTGACAGCTGTAGACCTCATAGGCACACTCTCTTCAGCCGGCGGGTCTCTCGCATAGCCTTGTGCCTCTCTGCTGCGTTCCGGGCAGTTGCTAAGGCTCGTGGCTCTGTGGGTTTTATCGTTGCTTCAAAGAGCTGCTTAGGGTTTGAGCTCCGTACCTCCTTCCCTCTCCTGCCTTCAGCCTTGTGGAAAGTCCTTTGCATGAAACCTGGGACTTTGTGGGAGTTGAAAAGTGCTAGGAGCCCTTACTCCCACTCCCTGACAGAAGAGGAAGGTCCAGGATGGAGGAAATAACAAAAATGCCTTCCCCGGTTCCCCGTCTTGGGATTGGCTGGGGGAATGTGGAAAGGGCCCTGGCCGAAATGCCCTGCAGACTGACTCCCTCTTCCCGCCACCCTCTATCTGCAGAAGCTTAGACCTGCAACGGTTGGGCTTACAGGGCAGGGCACCTCTTCTAGAAGGGGCCTCGGAGGTACATTGTGGGATTGTCGGCGTATGCTGGTATGTGAGAGAGAGGGCCATGCCCAAACTCCCTTCTGAAGGACACGTGTTCTGCTGTGTTCGGCACGTAGGTCCTCGTTGTCTATGCCTGACGACTGACTCCGAGGAGGTAGAAGAGAGAGTCAGGTTTTTGGAGCTCTGCTCTCCCTACCAGAAGAGCAGAAATAACTCGGTTGGTCCTAGGGACCTCAGGGAGACACCTGTGGGCATCTTCACATTTGGGGTAAAGCCGGGGGTGGCTCCTCATAACCCAGCACAGGACTTACTGGATACATCTACTAAGGGTCTTCTGGGTTCTCCCCTGGAGATGTGGTGTATATGTAGGGATGCATGTGGGAGGGGGGGCAGTCCAGCCCTTAACAAGCTTTTTCCTAGAAGTGAGAATAGAAGGAGGTGGCAAGGGAAGGGGGACACAGGGAGAGAGGACGTCAGGCTCTTGGGTTTCTAATTTGGGCAGGGCTAGAGTTCCTTCATTCAGAAGCTGAGTCAGGAAAACCCATTTAGGATTCTTGCCACAAAGAATGACTCTCCTGGCCACTCCTCCCTCGGGGTCCCCCGCCCAGCCCCTGCCTATGAGCTGGACCCCTCTGCCCCCACCCCAGGCCACCGCAGCCCTGGCATCCTGACTGGTCTCCATCTCACCTGTGCCTTACCCTTCCCCAACTCACCCTCAGCTCGCCAGCATTTTGGGGGACCTTAATCCCCCCCCTCTCCGGGGACCCTAGGACTTTAGTTCTATCCTCTGGGAGAGGCTGACTCCAAATTTCCTCCCTGGGGATCGCTGCCTTTGGGGAACACACATGAAAGTGCCCCTCCCTCCTCCTTCTGGTTTAGTTTTGGGTCGTCCTAAAATTCCGTCTCCCATTTCCAAGGCAGAGGGCAGGTTCTTCGCCCTGCACCCAGGTTTTCTTTCCATTCCGCAAGGCTGTTTGGAATAGAGCTGTTCTGTGTAGCCACAGCACTTGGCTAAAAAATGTCAGGAATGTGGAGCTTTATTTTTTTCCCCCTCCTTCCCTTCCAGCTTTCTCTTTCTTAACTCTGCTTTCGGGGGAGTTGGTGCAAGTGGGAGTTTTCTACCCAGCGGCTTGGGTCTTCAGTCCTGGCTGCGGTGGAGTCGGCCTGACCCTCCTTCGGGGTGTGGGCCGCCAGCTGGGGGGTGTGTGCGTGCGTCAGACCTGAAAGCAGCCTTCCCCTCCCCTTTCCCTTTGCTTTCCAGTGGCCTGTTCAGTGCCACGTTTCAAACTGAAACAGGCAGGGGAAGAGGAAAACCCTCTCATTAGTGAATGGAGAATGAGAAAAAGGCGGCGGGGGTGAAGGGGGGGGGAGCATCGAACAGAGAGGAAGCAATTATACATTACCTCTAAAATGTCATTTTGAAACAGAAACTTTTTTGTTGGTTTTAAAGCTCATTTGCAGGCTCTGCTGGTTCTGTGGCAAGGAAATGTGTCTAAAATTCTAGGCCTGTCATTTGTAGGTTCAGTTCCCAGTTTGGTCTGCGATGACTTAAGGGTTCAGGACCCAGAGACCTTTTCCAATGGTGGCTGGGTTTGCTTCTTTTGGAAGTAGCTGTGGTAGGGCTACCTTCTTCCCTCTTCCTGACGCCGTGATTGACTTGCCGGGATGATGTGTCTTCGGTGTATACAATGGGAGTCCTGTTAGTACTGGGGCGCCGTGGCACCTGTTTACATCCTCCCAGACATACAGATCGGCATTATAACCCGAAGCCAGGCTGCCGCTCCTGTCTATTAGCATTGTGAAACAGTTCTGCTTCTGTTGTGTTTCTGTGAAGGAGAGGTTCGTAAATGGCGCAGACCTGCATCTGGGCACACTGGTTATTTCTTTGACTACCTTCTAATGCGTGTTTGAAGATGTTTCTCCGCCAGCTTTTACAGCTTTTTTTACAGCTTTGACTTTATGCATCATCCTCTCTAGGCTCTGACATCATCCTTCAGTGGTGTTTCGGAGAAATTAGCCCAGGGAAACTGAGAAGGGTGACTTACTCTCTTGGGTGCCCTTGTTCTGTGGTTGGATTTCTACACACATTGCTCAGTGATCAGAGCAACAGAGCAGAAACTGGGAGCTAGTTTTTCTCCTGGTCAAGCCTCAAGTGTTAAGCCTCGCCTGTGAGACATAATGGCCCATCAGCTATCCCTGTGTCTTCCCTTGGCCAAAATGTGATATCCAGAAAGGTGGCGTTGATCCCTTAGTGAGTTTTTGACCCTTACTTCAGGATGAAGACTGAGACCTGTAAATATACCTGGCACTGTGCCCGGCCCATGAGCGCTTGATCGATGGTCTCAACGACCATGCCGATCGCTGCTGTTCTTGGCTTCATTGCTGGGTCTTGCCTGCACACCTTCCACCACCACACTGGCTCGTGGGGCACCGGGGTTGCGTTTCATTTTAGATGTGACGTGTGTTGCCATGAGACTTGGCCCCCACGTTTTCCATTGCTGGCCATTTTGCTCACCAAAGGGGATTTTTGCTCGACACTGGGTCCCTCTTTTCCCCAGGGCGCCTGGGGGACAGCTGCTCTTGCGAGAACATCTGTTTTCTCTCTGACATCCCGCTCATTAGAACCAGGGCTGTGGGTCTCTGGGCGGCCCCTGTCAGCTGTGTGGAGGGGTCAGAACCATGAGGAGACCGCCGCGCACGCTAAGTAGGTGCCACTTTTCTCTCGCTCGCTCCGTTGTCTGAGCCCTCGGTTGCCGGTTGGTTTCTCGGGGGCACTGTCCGGACCAGTCACAACAGAGCTCCTCAGTCCTGACTGTTTGTAGAGTACATGTGTTGCTATGGTGAAAACTTCACTCTGGCAGGCATGAGCTCCCTTTTGATCTGCTTGGTCGTGGGCAGGGGCCCCAGAAATCACTCCGTGGCAGAGCTGATGGACCTCCCGTTCCCACCCTGGTAAATGACGAAGCCAGAGGCTTGATAAGACCGGATTAGAGTTCCCAAACGACAGAAGTGCTTTCTAATCAGCGAGAGCGCTCTGAGCAGGCTTTGGTGGGAAACTGCCCCGATGCTATCTCTTCACCTTTTCATCCCGCGCTGCGTATCTGGTATCCATTGGTACCTCATGGTTAAAGAAAGGGGTGGGGGGAAAAAGGAAAAGAAAACGGTAAAACTACTACCATGGCTCCTGATGCAGCCCTTCTTATTTCACAAGCCGGCCTTTATCTTTTACCCAGTCCGTTGCTCTGCCTTGATTTACCTCCGCTGTCTCAAGTGTCCCACGGTAGAGGAGAACCCAACCCAGCCTCGTCACAGCTGGTTGGCGTTGCGAGTTCACTGCGTGGTTTAAAGAGCTTTGCAGGCAGCTCTTCTGGCCAGTGTAGGTTCCCACAGCGTTCCTTGCTTTTCAGCCGAGGAAGTGGAGCCCGATTGTGGGGGTTGGGGGTGATCTGAGGCCCCTGAAGCCCTCTGGTGCATTTGCGGGAGCCCAGGGTTAGGTGAGGCGCTGCTCCGTGGCTCTCCGCCTGAGCCACGTTGCCTCTTGACGGCTTCCCTCATTTGTCTTGAGGGGTTGGCAACACTTTCCATCTGTGAAATGCTTTCCTAGCCTCACCCTGTAATCTGGATGGTTTATGGGGGTTGTCATACCCATCCAGAGCCTGGCTTCCAGAGGAGAGACTTGGCCAAGGACCATTCCCTCCGAGTTAGAGTCGGAGCCAAAATAAGAATTCAGCAACGTCTGGCTCCCATTTAGAGCTCAGCCCTAACGCTTCCATGAACAGGGGAGTCTATGGAATGTAGCCACAGGCTGCTTTATTTTTCTTTGTCTGAGTGGAATCTGTTTATTACCCAGAAGTAATGTCTGCAGGTCATTGTTCCACTTGGAGGCTTTTCTGCCTGGGACAGTCACGGAAACTCGCATCTCCCCGAGAGGGACCACAGAGAAGGACCCTCACGTGTGGACCACATGTGAGCATAGGCGAACGGGCAGGGGCTTCACCTACCGTGAAAGTTACTGCCTGTTGTTCGCCGACATCTGGGTAAGCGGAGCTACCTCTGGCTGTTCTGTTTTCCCTGCCCTTATCCTCAAGTTGATATTGTGGCCATAGCTCAAGGGCATATCTTTGCTTCGCATTTCACCAGCTGAAGGGCTAGGGGGAAACCTAGAAGCCACCTACTATGTTTATAGAAAAGGAAAATAAGCCTCCCAGAGGTTGGGAGATTTGCCCGGGACAGTGAGAGGGAATTTTTGGCAAATGTGGGGCTTGAACCTACATCTTCTGACTCAAGTCTAGGGAATTTTCTACACGTCTGCCTGCTGGAATTCTCGATGCTACCTTTGAATGCAAGGGTATGTGAGGAAGCGTTGCAATTGATATATCTTTCTTAAGTGTGCTACGTTCGTTAATTTGGCAGCTGCTTATTGAATTCCTGCCGTAGGCCTGTGTTGAGCTCTGAGAATGCAGATGAATAAGGTGGGGCCCTTGTCCTCAGAGAGGTCACGTGATGCGTGGTAGCTTGAAGCTGGTAAACTATTTGTGGAGGGGAATCAGGTCTTGAACTTGATGTAAGTGGCAGGTGCAGCTTACAAACAGACTGTTGGGCCTCAACCTCAAACCACCGCTGTTGGTGGAAGGGGGTGGTTTATTGAGACCCAACACCCTGAGTGTGGGGTTGTCAGTCGTTGGAGGACAAGAGCGGTGGTCATTTAGGAACTTGTGAGGAACAGCTGGTACTCTTGTACTTTATAGCTTTGACCAAAGGCTGGGCATATGTGTGTGCACACACGTGCATGCCCGTGTACAGATGTGATTTCTAGTACTAGGTGGTCTTATTTATTTATTTTTTTAAGATTTATTTACTTAGAGAGAGAGCGCGAGCAAGCGTGTGAGTCGAGGCAGAGGGAGAGGGAGAATCTCAAGCAGACTCTCTGCTGAGCGTGGAACTTAATCCCAGGACCCTGAGATCTCGACCTGAGCCTAAATCGAGTCAGATGCTTAACCAACTGAGCCAACCAGGCGCCCCTAGGAGGTCTTTATTAATTGAGGTTAAGAGAACTCTTCCAAGAGCGCCTGGGTGGCTCAGTCGTTAAGCGTCTGCCTTCGGCTCAGGTCATGATCCCAGGGTCCTGGGATCGAGCCCCGCATCGGGCTCCCTGCTCCGCGGGGAGCCTGCTTCTCCCTCTCCCACTCCCCCTGCTTGTGTTCCCTCTCTCGCTGTGTCTCTCTCTGTCAAATAAATAAATAAAATTAAAAAAATAAAAAGAACTCTTCCATATGATTTCTTGAGATTTTTACCATCAAACTCCAGCATGATCTGAAATGTTCCTTTTGGGTTAATGGAGGTGATGATCATACCTGGGGTAAGAAGGACATAATACTCTGAGCCTCAATTGCCCTGTCTTTGAAGTAGGGTGAGGATTTCTTCATAAAGCTCCTGAAGTTTGCAAAAGCAGAGTATTTTTTTTTTTACTTTATTTATTCATTTAGGATTTCTTCATAAAGCTCCTGAAGTTTGCAAAAGCAGAGTATTTTTTTTTTACTTTATTTATTCATTTTATTATTTTTTTTAGTAGGCTCTATGCCCAACATGGAGCTCGAACTCATGACTTGGAGATCAAGAGTCTCATGCTCTACTGGCTGAGCCAGCCAGGTGCCTCAGGGCAGAGTATTATTAATCAGTTTGTTCCTTCATTTTTATTATAAAGGTGTAGATACTCTCTTCTTACAGAGAGTTTTTTTTTTTTTAATTTTTATTTACTTATTTGAGAGAGAGAGAATGAGAGAGAGCACATGAGAGGGGTTAGGGTCAGAGGGAGAAGCAGACTCTCTGCCGAGCAGGGAGCCCGATGCGGGACTCGATCCCGGGACTCCAGGATCATGACCTGAGCCGAAGGCAGTCACTTAACCAACTGAGCCACCCAGGCGCCCTATGGAGAGTTTTAAAAAGAGACTTTTTAGTGTCCCAACCCAATAGGAAGATTTCTGTGACTTTTGGGGAGGCAGAAGGGTGTGCCTACTTCAAGACAAAAGATAGAGATGTGATTGCCGCTCCCCACCCCCCCCCCACCCCCCGCCCCATTTGCTTTGAAGAATGCACAGGATCATACTGGTTAGTCAGCAAGTGTTTACAGTCTGGTCTGTGTGCCTGGTACAGTGTGGGATCTGCCAAAAGACAGCGTTGAGAGTTGGTAAGAATGTGGCTTAAGGCTTAGAGGTAGCAGGGATGTATTACAGGCTCCTTTCCTGAATGTGCAGAGCAGTCTGGGGGCTCCTGACCTGAAGGAGCAATCCTGGGGTAAGCGGGCCTCCCCTGCAGCAATTCCTGGAGTCCTGCAGGAAATCACCAGGCTTGCTTCACAATGCCTGGTTTCCTGCTGAGCATTGCTTGGAACTTGGAGCAGAATTGAACTTTTCAGACCCAACACTTCTTGAGTTTAGAGCGTGTGTAGTTTGTAGTCTGACTTTGCACTGGATCAACTTTTGACCTCTTGGGCAAGGAATCACTTGTTCATATGGATTTTGTGACTGTTGCCCCGAAGGTAGAAAGGAATGATTGTTAGCTGTTTTTTTTTTTTTTTTTTTTTAGTTGCAGTTTGCCCTCTGGTTTGGCATGAAGTGTGAACACATGCTCCTCTTCCAGATTCCTCGAGGCTTGAGTCCTGACCCGGGCATGGAAGCGCGTGGTGGCGGGGATCGGGAACTAAGACCTGGTGGCCTGGATTCTCCCTGGGGCTCTGCTGTTAAATAGCTACGTGGCCCATGCAAGCCCCTCGGCTCTCTGGGCCCCACTTGCTTGCTGTTGTGTGTCTCGGTCATGCCATTTCCACGTGGTTACACAGAACAGGGCTGGGGAATGTGTATACGACTTAAATTGCCAGTCAGAATAGGGTGGGTAGGGAAGGAGGCACCTTCCCCCCAACCACATAGGTTTAGGATTAGTCAGACTAAAGTTGTGCCTCCATTGGGTTAAGCCGTCTCTACTTCTAATCTTGTTTTCATTTCTTATTTGAGTTGAAAATCAGGTTCTAGCCTAAATTTGGGTTTGACGTGGAACCCGTGTTGGGGAAGGAGAAAATCCTCCTATTAGAAAGGAATCATCTGGGGTTGGGGGAGAGGGTAGGCTTTGTTTGTGACTTTCACGCCAAAGGCCCTGTGGCCTCTCCGAGGCTGCCCAGGGGGCTGGGGAAGAGCAAGAAGAGGGGCCCATGTCTTCTGCCCTGCCCTGTGGGTTTTACCATTCTGGTCCTCTTGAGTGTCCTCTGGGGCCCTGGGCTCGAGCAGATCTTCGTACTCAGTGATGAGCTTGTCACATACACATGGACATTCATCTGTGGCTTATTTATTTATTTTTCTCAGATCAGTAGAGTGAACCTAGTGTCTGGAACCTGACCTGTGATCTGCCACTCTCATCCCCAAGCCCCCAACAGTGCTCTCAAGGCTTTGCCCGGCCAACTACAGCCACTCCTTCTGCGAGCCCCCCCTTCATGTGGAAGCCTCTTCCACCACTCTGACCAAAGCAGGCTTTCTTCCTCAAACTTAGGATAGTGAATTAAAACCAGCGCAGGGTGGAGAAGAGGTTGTGAGAGAGGCCGCAGGACTTCTTGACCTTCTTCTAGCGCCTAGCTTCAAGTATGAGTTACTCATGCTGTCTCTTGTTGGAAGCATCCGTGTTTGGCTCACCAAAAGTAGTCCACACTTGTGGACACACTTGTGTCCACATCCGGCAGGCCACCAGCCACGTGCGGCTGTTCCGACTCACCAACATGGAAGGAAATAAAAAGTTCAGTTCCTCAGTCACACTGGCCACAGTTCACATCTCAGTAGCGCAGATAGAGATAGAGCATTTCCGTCACCGCAGAGAGTTCTGGTGGACCACACCGGGGCACACGTTGCTTTCCGAGGGCTTGTTTCTGTTTGTTTTTGTAGTAGTAAGCAGTATCTTGTGGTGTGGTTCTGTGGGGGAACCGTTAGAGGCCCCGAATCACCGTGGCTAAGGTCAGGGTTCTACCTCTGGTTCTATTCTGGTTTGCCACGTCCTTGCCGTGTCCTCTGGGTAAGTGGTTTCACCTCTCTGTGCTGTAGTTTACTCGTCAGTAAAAATATGCCACAGAGTTGTTGGGAGGATTAGGAGCATCAATATAAAATATGTCAGAAGTGTTGATATAAATACAGCGCTTGGAAGAAGGCCTGGCACAGGCTAAGTGCCCAATGCCTGCTACCTGTTGTTCTTACTACACTTGAGCACTTGGACCGCCTTGGGGTGACACCTTGACTCTGCGGATACCCCCTTTGTGGCTGCCTTCTCTGTTTGGAACGTAGCTGAGAAGCAGGATGGTATGGGGGGAATGCAGGGAGGGGCGTTCCGGGGCAGCCCAGGGATGGCCCCAAACCGATGTCCTGACACCACACCTAGGCTAGCCGCTCGGGGTCTGACCCCTGCTCACAGCCCGCCCACACTTACTTCTCACACGGTTCTATGAAGCTTGGTTATCTGGTTCCCAAGATTACAGAAGGAAGAATGAGTTAAAATGGAGAAGTGGCTAGGGTCGCTGACAGCTGGAAGGACTATCCATTACTAAACACTTAAGAGAAATGAAGAAATGAAAAAACAAAAAACCGGGGCGGCTGGGTGGTTCAGTTGGTTAAGCATCTGCCTTCAGCTCAGGGTCCTGGGATCGAGCTCCGCATCGGGCTCCCTGCTCTGCGGGAAGCCTGCTTCTCCCTCTCCCTCTGCCTCTGCTTGTGCTCCCTCTCTCACTGTGTCTCTCTCTCTGTCAAATAAATAAATAAAATCTTAAAAAGAAAAAGAAAAAACAAAAAACCATGCATACTTGGTGTCACTTAGTATACGCACAACTTCTGTAGATTTTGAGGTTAACATGATAGACTAGCACAGTACAGGGCTTGATCATAGTGATTATCTGCAGAGAAAGTAAAAGGTATACAGTATGCTCGCAAACATTCTTATTTTTTAAATTTTCATTTATTTTTTTAAAGATTATTTATTTATTTATTTGAGAGAGAGAGAGAGAGAGAGAGCACAAGCAGGGAGGAGGGGCAGAGGGAGAGGGAGAGGCAGACTCCCTATTGAGCAGGGAGCCCGATGTGGGGCTCGATCACAGGACCCTGGGATCATGACCTGAGCCGAAGGCAGAGGCTTAACCAACTGAGCCACCCAGGCGCCCCTCTCACAAACATTTTTAGAAACACTTCTGTCCACAAGGATTAATGTTAAAGTTTCAGTACCTAAATCTTTAGCAATAGGGAAAATTTGGATATCCAGAATGATTCAACCCCAGAAATTTCTGGCAAGCCATGGTTTTTTTTTTTTTTTTTTTAAAAATTTTTTTTTTTTTTTGAAGAGAGAGACACAGTGAGAGAGGCAACACAAGCAGGAGGAGTGGAAGAGGGAGAAGCAGGCTTCCCGCTGAGCAGGGAGCCCGATGCGGGGCTCGATCCCAGGACCCTGGGATCATGACCTGAGCCGAAGGCAGACGCTTAACGACTGAGCCACCCAGGCGCCCCAAGCCATGGTTTTTTTTATAGCCCTGAAATAAAAGGCAAAGTTGGTCTGTTGTAAATGTACGTTCTTACCCAAGAAATGTGGAAGAAACTTTTTTGACATTCTTCTTATCTAGCCTGGGAAATACCTTCATTCAACGCTATTTAGCCACCTGCCATTCAATTTTCTTTTTCTTATTTTAATCATTCAGTAAGTACACTTATTCTGTGCAAGATTCTGAAATCTGAAGTGGAAGCCAGCTAACGTATTTGCTGACATGCCTTGCTCTCCTGTGGTCATTTTTGGAGCTTCGAAACAAAGAAAATGAGATGCTTCTCGGTCACTGTTCCTTGAGTTTCATGGGTCCAGATGCTCCGGGCTGACAGCCGTGGCCTTGTCCGGTTGTCACTGGCCACGTCCCACACCTTTAGCCTGCGGCTGTAGCCAGGAGTAACTTGACCAGCGTTGCTGGCTTCTCAGTCCCACCAGGTGGGCTGTTGCTCACATGGCTCAATGGATGTGAATCTGGACTGAGCTGCTTCTGATTTCTGGCCTCTTTTTTCTGCAGACGTTGATTAAAGAGTGCTTTTTTTGTGAGGCATTGTTTTAGATGCTGGGAACACAGGGGAAGGCCAGGTTGCCCAATTACAGGGAACAACCTGACCATGTCATAAGGGAGCCAGATAAGAGGAAACGAGTACAGTCTCTTGGTGATGAGTCCTACAGTTGAGCTGCCATATTGGTCTTCTGTGTCTGGTGCGCAGTAGCGTTCACTAAGTAGTGGTCTGCTGGAGGGGGTGCTTGCCCAGAATAGGGGTAAGCGGATGGTGGGCCAGGCCAGGGAGAGAAGAGGATGTGAGAGGACACCAGGCAAGGGGATCGGCTCGTCCTTGTGTGTGAACGCACTGCTGGGACTGGCATGCAGCGTTAGTGTACTCAGCAGGCTGGTGTCCTAGGATGCTCCGGATGAGACTGCAAATGAAGGGTCTGGTCAAGAGGCTGTGGCACTGATCCTTGTGAGAACTGCCCCCCACCCCAAAAATTCAGTCTCCCCCCCAACCAGGAGGACCCGGCCCCCCCCCCCCCCATCTGAATTCTCTGATGTCCATTGAGAGCTGCTGGAATGGCAAGGCCTCTTCTCTCCCAGTTCTCTTGCCCCAGGCCCTCTGTGGGACACAGGCAAGCAGCCCAGGCAAGGACAGCTAAAGCTAGGAGAGAGGGACAGCCTTTCCTTAGACCTCATTGTAACCCTGAGGCGGGCACTGATGTGTTGTTGCCCTTGAACAGGAATATCATTGTTTTACTGTCTTGTGTTGCCTTTGCATTATCACTGACATGTCCTTTGAACTTATTTAAAAGGTATTTTTTGCATCTAATATGATTTCTAATTTTTTTTAAAAGTAGAGAGGGCCTCAGCTAATGGAACATCTTTTTTTTCTCTGCCTTTTATTACTTTTTTAGCTAAATAGGCCACAAAGAGGCTTGCAGTCAAGTACTGTGGCCTTACTTAAGGAAGCTGGTTCTGTTCCAGTGTTCAGGGGGAGGTGGAGGGAAGGGGACCTTTTTTTTGTAGAGGCTTTTCTAGGGAGAGGTGAGGTGGGGACGGACATGTAGCGTTCATTGGTGGACAGAGGAAGGTAGGCATGGCCCGAATGGAGCATTTTATTTGCCAAGTTATCGAGCACTCAGTGTGTACTAGAGTCTATACCCATATCGTGTTGGGGAGTACCTGACAGGGGTGTCAGTGAAGAATTCTTTGAAGTGATCTGTCCTGTGCCTTCCATCTCTAAAATTTTGCAGACCCCTAGAAACAGATGCAATGAGACTTGCCCTTGTCTGATTTCTAGCACCTTGTTTGAACCCCTGGGGGTCTTCTTACCAAGGCCTATTGGTGATTGTCAACAATTTTATTTTATTTTATTTTATTTTTTTTAAAGATTTTATTTATTTATTTGAGAGAGAATGAGAGACAGCATGAGAGGGAGGAGGGTCAGAGGGAGAAGCAGACTCCCTGCCGAGCAGGGAGCCCAATGCGGGACTCGATCCCGGGACTCCAGGATCATGACCTGAGCCGAAGGCAGTTGCTTAACCAACTGAGCCACCCAGGCGCCCTGTCAACAATTTTATTAATCACCCTCTACCCCCATGAGAGGTTTATGTTGTCTCCAGAAGAGAGAGAGAAAACAAGGGCATGTGTCGGGACAGAAACCCACAGTGGTCATTTCTCCCTTGCCTTGTCCCCGCATCGAAGTCCCAGCGGTTTTACCCCCTGATTTGCTCCCAAGCCCCTTCTCACACTTAACTGTTCTTGGGCCTTAGCTCAGAGCCCTGAATGGTTCCGTGGGTCCTAGCTTGGATCTCAGCCTCTTGTCTCCTCTCTGGTCCCTTTCCACAGAGCTACCACTGATGGTCCTCAGACACAGAGCTGACCCTGGGGCTCCCTTACTTCAGATCCTTCCATGGTGCCACCTGAAGTCCGGGCTGCTTAGCATGGCGTTCTAGGCTTCCCCGAAGTCTGACTGGCCTTTGTCCTGGACCTCCTCTACTCACTCAGGCCCTGCCTCTGCCCTGCAATGCCCCCCTCCCCTGCAAATCACTGACCTGTGTTCCAGAACATCCTCTCTCTCTGTGCCTGCCTGCTTTTGTTCATGCTCCCACCCACCCCTGGGGCTTCTCTTTCCCTCTGTCATGTCCATCCTCCTGCTCCTTGAACGCCTGCCTCCCATATCACACAGGCACCACCTGCTCCCAACGTTGTCCCCGGCCCCTCTTCCCTAGCAACGTTCACTCCTCCTTGCTGCCTGCCTCTGTATTTCTCTTGTTTAGTCATGCAGCCAGACTCAGACCGAGCATTTGCTCTCTGCCAAGCACTGTTCTTGGAGCTAGGATAAAAGATGAAAAGGCAAAGATTCTGCCATCATGGAGCCGAGAGTCCTTAGGGAGGCGGCAGTGTCCCTGCTGCTCATGTGTGTAGGAGGTGCACTGAGAGAGTCGGGGGGGAGCAGAATTCTCCGGGGAGGATTAGGGACAGTTTGCTTGAAAACGGAGAAGAAGTTTGAGCTGGGCCCTGGGGCCTGAAGGGCATTGGCCAGGCAGAGAGTGGACGTGTGTAAAGGAGAGAGAGGTGCGGGGTTGGGGGGGGTTATGCGGCAAATGGCTCCGTGTTACCAAAGTGGGCTGGGGGTGGGGGTTGCGGAAGGAAGTGATGGAAGATGAGTCTGGACTGGCAGGCAGGGTTCGGCCCATGGTGGCCCTTGTTCAAAAGTTTGGATTTACTCCTCGGCTCAGGTAATAGGGAGCCATTGAAGTTTCTGGAGCACAGGAGTGACTCCATCACATTGTGCTTGGAGGGTCACAGGTAGTAGGGCTGACCTTGTACTTGCTGTGAGCACCCTGAAAGGAAGGGGTTGCTTTACACTTTTGCAGTATCCCCAGCGCCTCTGTGCCTAACGTGTGTGGTTGGTGTGAATTGATTGAGGATGGTCTAGTGCACACACAGGGTAGTGTGTATTTTGAGTTGCCTTTCTCCTGCTGTGGTCATTTGCAGCTTTTCTATCCATGCTGTCTCTTCAGGGTTCCTGGGTACCCAGTTAAGAGATGCTCGTGAGCATATTAGGAGTGCCTGCTACTTTAGCATGTGCATGCAGGTAGGTAGGTAATTCTAGCTATTGAACCTTTTTTTTTTGAATAGGCAATATCTGGCAGTACAGTCATGTTGTTCAAAAATCAGAAACATAAGAGAAAGAATACATTGAAGGTGTCCGTCCCTGGCCTTTCTTATCCAGCTCCCCTCCCCTGCCCCCCGGTACCACTTTCATTAATTTTTGTGTATCCTTGGGCCTATTTATGCACATACAAGCAGCTCTAAATTATATGATAGATTTTGCACATGTAGGTAGTGTACATATAGACGTATACAATATGCATGCATGTATATATACATATATACATATGTACGTGTATATATGTATATTCCTATCCCCTTTCTTGTGCAAAACAAAGCGTATTATCTACACTGTTCTGCACCCTGCCTTCTTTGGTTAACAAAACATCCTAGAGCTCTTTCCATGTCAGTACACTGAGAATCTCCTCATGGCGGTCTAAGGTTGCCTAGGCTTGCGTTGTACAGGTTCGCTGTAATTCATTTCACCAGTCCCCTTTTGATGGATACTTGGGTCGTTTCCAGTCGTTTGCTCTTATAAACAGCGCTGCAGTGAATATCTTGGTACATAGGTCATTTCGTGCCTACACAGCCATATATCTTGTAGCATGTTTACAGGAAGTAGGGTGATTGGGTCCAAGCATTAGTGCATTTGCATTTTTGATAGAAATTGACAAGTTGTCCTTGTCCTTGTTAAATACCATGCCGAAACCCAGGAATCAGCCACAGACTCTTTGCCATGTATCACTGACAATGTAATACCAGTGTCTGCATTGATCTTGTTCAGTATATTCTCAGCGACTAGCATAATGCGCGGCCCGTCATAGGAGTCAAATACTTGTTGGATTTCTAAAATTACATTGATTGGCATGTTTGGGTAATGGGGGTTCTTCCTTATTGATTATCTTTCAGCTTTTCTATGATATTTCTCTCCTGTCTGGCCCTTATACAAGGATTTTTCTCAGGACACTCTCCTGCTTTTCCTTGGGCACTGTTCCTCATTCCTGAGGCCACAGCCCACTTTTTCTGGAATGCCCTCCTTGGCCCCCTTGGGCGGGGTCCTTGCTTCTGCCTCAGCAGTCAGTTCCCTGGGCTCCCCTGTCACAGCTGTCATCACCCTGCCTCTGTGATGTGTGGCCTTGTCCCTCTGCAGGCCTTGGCCATGCGATTCGCTAGGGCAGGAGAGAGTCCTGCTCACCACGGTGTCTCCAGGACCCAGCACAGTACTTGGCTTTCTGGTGATTCTCCTATAATATTCTTGCAGTAAATCCGTGGTGAAGTGGAATTCACCAACTGGATAACCAGTTTTCAAAGGACTTCTACGTATTTAATTGAGGTATAATTTATATATCATAAAATTCACCCTTTAACATGTACAGTTCAGCAGTTTTTAGTATATTCACCATGTTTTGCAACTATCACCGTTATTTAATTCCAGAACATTTCCATCCTCCCCCAAAGAAACCAGTCAGCAGTCACTTCCTGTCGCTCCCCCACCCCCAACCACTAATCTGCTTTCTGTGTTTGGATTTGCCTCTTCTGGACGCATCATGTAAATGGAATCATGTAACACGTGGCCTTTGGTGATGGGCTTCTTTCGCTTCGCGTAATGTCAAGGTTCATCCATGTTGAAGCTTGTGTCATTCCTTTTTATGACTAATATTCCACTGTATGCAAATACCACCTTCCGTTTATTCCCTCATCAGTTGATGGGCATTTGGATCATGTCCACCATATTCCATGAGTAATGCTGCTGTGAACATTCACGTATAAGTTTTTGTGCGGACATAATATTTTCAGTTCTCTTGAGCCTATCTCTAGGGGTAGAATTGCTGGGTCACCACAGAATTTTAATACAGGAAAGGAGCCAGGATTGAAACTATAATTTGAACAGTTTGTCTTTTGGATCTGAGAGTTGTATCTGTCTCAAGGGCCAGCATTGCAAATATTGTTCCTTCTCATCCAGGCTTGTCACAGCAGTGCTGGCTATTGAGAGTTATATTTAATAGACTCTGGCTCAATAATCATCTGTGATTCTGAGGCAAATATTGTCAGAGTTTACACAACACAACTTCCTGAGTTCTTACCATGTGCATCATGCTAACTCTATGGAGATGCTGAAGTACACAGGACGCAGCTCTTGCCCTAAAGTCATCATTCATTTGAAATGACCCAAATATCCATCTGTATTGAACCGATTCAGTAAATTACGGTATGGTCGTACAGTGGAATCCTCTATAGCTGTTTAAAAGAGGATGAGGTCAGTCCTTAGTCCTTAATGACACGGACTGATGTGTGAGGGAAAAAATAGGTTGGAGATTAGTATGTACAGGGTGAGCCCGTTTTAATAAAAAACTTACATTTATATATACACAGTCAAAATCTGGAAAGATCACAGAAGGCTGTCCACATTTCTTATGTCTCTAGGAGGTAGGTTATGGAAGACTTTAGCTTTCCAATGTTACATGTTTCCCCTTAAAAATGTTTTTACACTGGGTGTATAGAGCTTCTCAAACTTAATTAAACTCCTTAAGTTAATGGATAGAATTTGCCCAATTCTATTTTGGAAAAAGAGCTTGAGATAAGAATTATATGGGAAAACACTAGATATCAGTGTGGGATCTGATACTACACATCAGCATATGACTAAAGATGAGTAAGTTTGTAAATAAATAGTCTTATAAGCGGTATAGCCAGGGATGAGAGGGCACTGAGACTCTGGCAGTCAGGGGAGCTTCATGAAAGAAGCTTTGCTTGGGCCTTACAGGGTGGTGACATTTATATAGCACTTCACAGTTTATGGGGCCAAAGAATAAATGCATACCAAGTGCTGTAATAAGTAAGCACTTCGCCTGTCTTCTCTTATTCAGTCTGCACTCACCCTGTGGGGTAGATACCATGATTACTCCCATTTTACAGATGAGAAAACTGAGGTTTAGAAAGGCTAAGTAACCGGACCAGGCCCCCATCGGTCATAATGTCAGAATCAAAATTCAGAGCTTGTTTGTCTGACTTCAGAGCACGTGTCCTGTACTCCATTTTAAAGGGAAGGAGACCTAGAAAATTCGAATTATTTGCCTAAGATCACCCAGCTAGGAAACTGGGGAGCCAGGATCTGAACTGAGAAAATTCCTCTGAAATCTCTGAGGGTGGTCATGGGAGGCTGGGAGGTTCTGGGTCAGAGAGGTGTGTGAAACTCTGCATATCATGCCCCCTTTGGAGATTTACATATCGCATAAACTTACTAAAGTAGTGTCCTACATTTCTGACCTACCCGACCATCTCTCTCAAGTAGTATTTAGTAACATCCCACAGATCTTACTTTGTGAAACGCCACCCTCCCATCCTGTCAGGAGGCACGAGGGAAGGCAGGTTCGTGAACAGCTTTCTCTCTCAACTTTAATAAATAGGAACGCCAGCTCTAAGGTCAAGGTTGGAAGTGTATGAGGAAGAGTGTATTTGTTGGAATTAGTGAGAGTGGAATTCCCTGGAAGGATTTGAGGCCTCATCTCCACCCCCCTACACAAAATTTATCCACCCTTCCTGCTTTAGAACACCTGGCAGAACCTACCGAGTGTCATATTTGCCATCTCTTTGTGACTTTTTGTCTCAGGAAATCAGGATCCACTGTTGATAACAGTTACCTCATTAAACCTTCCCCTGTACTTCTTAAACTCAAATTATCCAACCCGTATTCGACCAAATTTCATAAAGTATTAGAATTAATGTGTGCCACCTCCCCTCTACCCCATAACAGGGTACTATTGTTTTTTTCTAAAAACCATGGTAAATACTCATAACATAAATTTTACTATGTTAACCATTTTTTTATTATGTTAATCACCATACATTACATCATTAGTCTTTGATGTAGTGTTCCATGATTCATTGTTTGCGTATAACACCCAGTGCTCCATGCAGAACGTGCCCTCCTTAATACCCATCACCAGGCTAACCCATCCCCCCACCCCCCTCCCCTCCAGAACCCCCAGTTTGTTTCTCAGAGTCCATAGTCTCTCATGTATGTTAACCATTTTTTCAGTGTACAGTTCAGTAGTGTTAAATACATTCACAGTGTTGTGCAGACAATCTCCATTACACCTTTTAATTCATTCTACAACTATTTATTGAGCAACTGCTCCTCGAAGGTGCCTGGGACATGGAGATGGTTAAGACACACTTTCTGTTCAGTCTGACAAGGAAGATGGATAAAAAAAACCCAGTGGGTTCGGTTCAGTATGGCCAGAGTCGTGAGGTGCTCCTTATGAGATTAGATCCTTGGGGGGCTTCTGCGCTTTGGGGTGGGACCGCATTACCCCCCAGTGCTTCAGAGCACCTTCTCTTCTGGCTTCTTGGTGGCTCCTTGCTGATTGTTTTTTGCCGCATCGCCCCCTGAAGTCGTTTGCCACCTCTGCTCTCCAGAGCCTGGGGAGAAGTTGGGAGACTGTGCTTCTCTGAGGGCCAAGCTCTGTAGTTGAGCCCATGTGGCCTGGGGCGGGGGGGCAGGGTGGGAGAAGAGTGCTGTTGCCAAAACCAGAATGGCACCAAACCCCAAATCAACGGTTTGCCCAAATATAGTATCCTAGACCTCTTCCACCCAGCGTGTGTAAACTAAATGTGCCGTCCTTCAGCTTGCAAGCTCAGCATCCTCCAGGAAGGACTTACGTGATGAATCCCAAGTGCTGTTAGTCCACTTTACTTTTAAAAACTGACCATGGTGACGTGGCCGAAATCCCAGACTAGGGGCATGTCAGAAACGAAACAGATTGGCTCCGGGTCGTGTTTGGTTTGGTGCATTTCCATGGAGACCTTGTGGAAGTAAAAGACAGTGGTAACGTTCTCATACAGTCCATAGAGCTCCTTATAGAGAAGAAGGTTCGTGATGACGATTAACTCACAGTTTCTCCTTCCCCTGAAAAATAGACTGCGGGTTTGAGGCTCAGTTGCCTTAGCCATCTGGATATGTACCCTGATTCCCCATTGCACGGTGCCAGATTGTACTGGGCTCATAAATACTGTGAAGTGTGCACAGGTTGGGAATGCAGCCTTTGAATTCAGATTGCCTCTTCTTTACCAGCTCCCTCACTTCACTAGATAACTTGATTAAGTTACTTAACTATGCCCCAGTTTTTTTGTCAGTAAAACGGGAATGAAGATAATTGTGCCTACCTCATGAAGTTTTTGGAAGCATCCACTAAGCTAATAATGCACGTATAGCACTCTTACATAGCGAATACCGCGTAAGGACTACACCGATGTTAGTTCCTCATGAATATTAATTAATTAATTAATTCCATGACAGTTGCCACTGTCCCTAGGCAGCCATTTTCCTGTGCCTCTCATTTTCTTATTCCATATTAGTTATGTGTAGTCTGTATGTTCTGGGGCATTCCACACCAGATCGACCTTTCACTCTCTAACATTGCTGCCTCAGCCACCAAGACTGTTAAGAAGCTTGTGGGTTGAGGGGCACCTTGGTGGCTCAGTCATTAAGCGTCTGCCTTCGGCTCAGGTCATGATCCCAGGGTCCTGGGATCGAGCCCCGCATCGGGCTCCCTGCTCAGCGGGAAGCCTGCTTCTCCCTCCCCCACTCCCCCTGCTTGTGTTCCCTCTCTCGCTGTGTCTCTCTCTGTCAAATAAATAAACAAAATCTTTAAAAAAAAAGAAGCTTGTGGGTTGAGTCTGTCTGAGGGCTTCTCCTTGATGGGCTCTGAGCCTGAGCCCCCAGCCCATGGTTCTCCCTATGAATACCTTTCCTTTCCAGAATCTCCTCCCCTTTTCCCTTTCTCAAAGATCATACAGCTTCAGTACTGCTGTCTTCCTTTCCTACTTGGAAGAAAACTTTGAGGTTAAATAAGTGGAAATCACCCGCTTAAAATATTTTACATTGAGGCATGACCGGTCATAGCATCTTTTTAGACAATAGGGAGTCTGTGTTTTACGAATTACTTCTGTTGAAGGACTTTTTTGGTGTTTGACTACTACCTTTATAAACAGATTTCCTCATGCTCTTCCACATAGCACAGTTGATTTCATTTCTATTCTGTTCTTATGCCCAGACACTATGGTTTTTGCGATTGTAATAAAAATACACAGACCAAATTCTGATTTTTTTCTACTCGATATTATATCCAAATATTTTGAGATGTTAGCATTTTTAAAAGATGAGGTTGTTCCTTAATGCCTACCAGTAAGGAATTGGTTAAATTTCAAATGGTGACATACATTGATATGCAGTGTCACTGAACGATGTCCAAAACATATGGCTGTGTTTAAAAAAAAAAAACAGATTACAGAATGCCATATTGTTGTGGGACTTTTTCTGTAAACGTTTGGATTTGTTTTATTTTTATAAAAAGTTACCTATAAGGATAATCATTAAATATAATCAGTGGTTTTCTCTGTGTAGTAGAGTTAAAAGTACATTTTTTCTCTGTACATTTCAATAAAATGTATATTATTTTGATGATTAGAAAAGGCACATGAAAGCTGTTTTCATTTTGGAAATAGAAGGATGGAAAGGTGAGATCAGTGACAACTGTTGCTTGGAGAACAGGAAAGGTGAATGGAGAGAGTGGAGGAGAGAGGCTGGAGCATGGGACAGGAGCTGGTGTGGGTGGGGGGAGGGAGAAGAGGAGGGGGATGCTGGGAAGGTAAGCCCTTGCCCTTGATCTTAGAGATGTCATTCCCACCTACTATAAATAAAAGCTTTGCTTTTCAGAGGCCTTTTGAAGAATGGCTCAGAGGGTGAAATAGGGATATTTTAAACCATTCAGAGGAGCTTGTACAAAAGCCTCAAGAAAAACGCCAAGTCAAGATTGACTAGAAGTGGAAATGAAACTTCTCAGCTCCAGATACGAACTGGAAAAGTCACATGACCAAAATGGGCTGTGTTGAAAATTTGGGCTTTTTAAAAACAGCAATTGAAAATGGAAAATTTAAACCCCAGCACAGCAGTCCATTGTTGCCCAATTGTGGGGCCGTGGAGATGGACCACCCAGGCCACTTTTGGGTGAGACCTGTTCACTTCGATTTACAAAGCCGCCCCCCTCCCCACCCGTCCAAGGGCATAGTAAACAGGTGCTGGAGGCAGAGCAGGACAGCATGGTCCAGGAGGTTCTGTGAAGTTATAGGACTCCACTGCCTTGAAGGACCTCGGTCCTGACAGCGTCCTGCTCAGTGCTGATCGTCTAGGACTGGTGGCTCTATTTCCCTGCCCGAGATGCACATTTACCTGCCATCTGGTGGAGGGTGGAGCTGTGAGTGGTGGTTGCCTTTCAATACCTATTTGTTAACCCCGATTTATATGTAGAGGGAGGGGTAGGGGAAGGGACAGCACCTAACGGTGGGGCTTCCGGTGGCTTCCCATCTAGAAGATACACAGAAAATGATAAGTGATAAAACCATGATAAGAAATCAGAAGAAAAATGACTAATCGTTACTTCTTGAATACTGTGATGGGCCAGGCCTAGTGCTAGACTTGACTTTCTTATCCAGCTAATCCCCTCAACAGTTTTCCTTGATAGATTCTGTTATTTCTGTCCACACCAAACAAGCGAAACAACTCCATCTCAGAGTTCATGAGGGCAGACTTGGGATTTTAATACAAGTCTTTCTGAATTCAAAGCCCAGGCTCATAACCATTGTGCGCCCCTGCCTCTCAGCAAGGAGGTACAGAAAGCAGGTGCTTCAGATGGGAAGGAAGGAAGCGGCATGGGCGCTCGTGGGAGAATGGGGGAGAAGGAGGCTTCCAGGGGAGGGGAGGTGAGAACTGGCCCTCAAAGGAAAGTCAAAGCAGAGACATAAATGGATGACAGAACAGAGCGCTGGTATTTCAGGCAAGAAAAAGCGTTCCAAGAATTGAAGAAAGCAGTTAATAGGTGTAATGCTAACCCAAAGTTCCTGGGCCATATAGGCTTGGGGAAATGCTAGGCTAAACAGGTTGGTTTACTGCGGGACTTGTTAGAGCCTTTAATATAGTAGTAATGAATATTGTATATCTGCACCAAAAATATTTGTTGACTTTGGAGAGTATTTCATGGAATAATAATCTAGAATATCCTTTGGGACACCCAGGGCAGTTGGGGGAGTTGTGATAATCAAAGGAGGAGAGGGAAGGAGGTTCAGGAATGTCAGATTAAAGAGGTGTTATCCTGTAAGCAGTGGGGAGCTGTGAAGGGAATGTTTGTTGTTTATATTATGTGTAGCCTGGCTGTTCTGTCTCAGATGGTAGGAGGGGCTGGAGGGGGTTGAGTACTGAGGCAGACCATCCAGTTAGAAGTCTCTTCTATAGGCTGGTATGAGATGAGGGTGTGAGGCTTTTTAGTAGCAGTGCAGGCGGAAATAATGGATTTAATAAAATAATAAAGTAGAAAGCCACCAGGTGGCTGGCTGTAAGGGATGATGGGCAGCCTAGGAGGACATGGGCAAGTATAGGTATGTTTCCTGGGCACCAGCTTTCGGAATAAAGATGCAAGGTTTGGTTTGGGGTGTGCCAAATGGAAGTTGGTGCTGCACTATTTCGGTAAGGATGCAGGACGATCCTCCGGGAGAAAGATCTGAGTGGGGAAAAGTAGATTTGAGAGTCAGTGGAATAGAAGCAAACACTGAGCAGGGATTTCCAGGGGAGCAAGAAGGGCTGGGCTTGAACCCCTGCATCCGGAGGTGCATCCCCGTTGTGGAAGTGTGTGGAAAAAATCCATGGAGGCAGAGGAACTTCTGCGAACACCCTTTAAAAAATAAGAGCCCTGAGACCTAGCGAGGGGGCTGGGAGTAGCCTGAGGCCCCACATCTGGTTTGTGGCTGAGCCTCCCCAGAATGGGTCTCCTGCCTCCTCCCAGCCCTTTTTCTCTTTTGCTCTTCAGGGTTGCCGACTTCCTCTTCTTGGTAATATATATAGCCATCTGGGGTTAGACACCTGCAGGTGTGCCAGGAGGGCTGCAGGTGGCCTTCCTAACAGGTGTGGCCACGAATGCCCACCAGGACTTTAGCCTGTCTGTTCTCGTCCCCCGAGAGCTCTGCACGGCAGCAGAGAGGCCCACGTGGCCTGGTGGTCTCGTTTGGTGGGCTGTGTCCTCTGAATCCTGCTCCGCTCTCCCCATGCCGGGCTGTGCATAAGGGAGCCCCAAGTGTCTGTCTTTCAGGCTGGAGACCAGGATGGCTGCCCGGGACCGCTGGCTCTCTGTGCCCTCCACTGCGCCTGGCCTCCGTCTGGGGCCGACCGTGGCCCGGAGTCTGCTTGTCAGCACGTGGCTTGGGTTTCCGTGTTAACGGTCCCAAATTGGGATCGCAGAGGATTGAGTGTCCGCGCGGTCTGATCACGCTGAGCCTTCTCCAGCAGGCAGCTGCGACCCTTTCAAAGGGCTGTGTGTAAATTGCTTTGGGAGATGTTGGTGGGGGAGGGTGGGGACGGAGATGGGGACAAAGAAGTCAGTTTTTAAAAGAAGAAGAAGAAAGGAACCTACCAGCCTGGGGACATTTGGGTGGGGCGTGGCGTCCTGGGTACATTGAAATCTGTTTCTTCTCACCTTCTTATTTTTCCACTTCCAGAGCCTCCCCTTTGGCTGGTGCCTTACTGACCCCTGCAGACCCCCTCTGTGTAGATACAGCCTCTGCCTCCCATCCCCTCCCTCATTACTCATTCCTTTAATCTGACCCATCTCCAGGTCGCCAGCTGGCAAAGACTCAGCAGATTCCAAACCCCAGCTGGTGCCAGAGTGTTGACATGGGCGGCGGGCGGGGAAGCTTGGCAGACAGCTTGCCCCCAGGCTACTCAGCTGTAGGAAAAGGTAGAAAGACATCCCAGAATTGAGTGGCCCGTTTGTTTGCAGACTCACCCTCCTCCCTCATTCACCTTCCCCCCCTCATGCCCACCCTTACTCCAGTTCTTGCTCTATCCTGAACAAATAGAAGGGAAAAGAATCTCTCTGTGTCGGAGGAGGTAGCGGGCTAGGGCTCCCTGGCTTACCCTTTCCGTCTCAGAACCCCTAGGGGGTACACTGAGCACATAAGGCAAAGAATCTTTCACTTTCTGACCGGAGCGGGGGTCAGATATTATTTAAATGACACGACTTGTCACTAGAAAGTCACTCCCCATTCACAGGGGCTGTGATTTTCCACAATCAATCCTCAAGGCTGTGTGATCGAGTGTGTGTGATGCCAGGCCTGGGATTTGCTCAGGCAGCCTGAGGTCAGGAGGGTCCTCGAGGGCCTATGTTCTCCTCTGTCCTCAGTAAAGGCCCCCCGAGACCCTCAGACAGGTGGTCACTGAGCCCCAGTGAGGGTGGTCTCGATCGGAGTTGGTGAGAAGTCCGTTCCAGGCATCGTGCACAACTAAAGCTAGTGGTCAGCACTGTCGGGCCTTCGGCACTCGGCTGGCCTGGAGAGAGGGGCTGGTTACCCGAGGAGTGGTCCCAGCATGTATGTCTGGGAGAGGATTTTGCTGATTTGAAGCGCCCTGTTGCCAGTGGTTTTATCGATGAGGTTCATTATTACCATGTGCTATTAGTAATAAGTCTTTTATTTGAGGAGCATAACTGCCTCAGTCCGGGTCCCACCAGAAACAGATGGGTGATTAAAGAAAGGTTATTGAAGGTGCTATTAACAAGGGTGTAGAGAGGATCAGGGGAAACAGATAAGGGATGGTAAAGCACCCCAGGGTTTGCAGAAGTGGGGAGATAGCCCTAAGCCTGAAGGGCCCAGGAATGCAGTGGATACAGAACTTCTTAAGATGTAAGGAGGAAAGAGAATATGAGGGGAGGTCATGCCAGGAGCTGTGGCTGAGGGAGAGGGGCTGGACCTTTGATCTGGATCGGGTGGCTGCCCCATCTGCCCCGCAGGGAGGGAGCCAGGTAATGAGCACCCTCCTCGTGCCCTGTGATCTCCTGCGGATTCATCTGAAGCCAGTTGTCCTGGAAGCCCATTGATGTGCTCCAAAAAGTCATCCGCTCTCTGCTCTGCGGCTCAGGGCAGGATGGAGAATGGACCTGGACGGGCAAGTGGAGAATTGCCCAGCCCAGTAGCACTTACACACCCTCTGTTTCCTATTGAATCCTGCCTCATTTACACCCACAGGCAATCGGAAAAGGTGGCAAAGCAAGACTGATGCCCCTGAAATACTGCAAACTCTGACAACAGGCTTTCTGGACAGATGTTTCCTGATTGCAATAAGCCAATTAGCGTACCACGTCTACTTTCAGCTACTTAATGCCCTGGTCTCTCGTGAGACCAGGATTGCCCTTGCTTCTTAAAAGTCGCAGTACATCAAATGCCTCCACTTCCATCTTTTGCGGCTAGCTCAGATAATACTCAAGTACCACTTAAACCCATTTCCTTCTCTTACCCCAGTGTTTTGCACGCTCTGCCTTCAGGGACCAAGAGGAGTTTCCAGTGTAGCATTAATGGGATTCTAATCGCCGTGTCCAGTTACCACTAGTCTTTGAATATCGGTATCCAACAGGAAATTACTTTCTTAACAGTTTCACATGGAGGAGCTCAGACTGGCTTGTCCATTAGGTAACTGATAAAATTTAATTGGTAAATGATGAAATATGGGACAGCTTTTAGAGTTTGTGGCTGGAAATAAAGTTTGAATCTTTATGCTACAATGTTGCCTCGCTTACTTGGAGGGAAGCAACTGTTTCTTTATGTGGGCTTGAGTGGTTTGGGGAAGCATGGTTTTGAAATGCACATCCTGCTGGAATAGGCACATCTCTATTGATGAACTCAGTAGATGGAGACAGTTGACTTTGGGGCCCAGTAGCCTTTACAATAAATGAATGGATGGATGAATGGATAAAAGCTTTAAGGAGTCTGAGGGCCAGATTTCCTTCCCTCTTCCCATTTTAGACTTGTTTGAAACAGATGAGGACAGCTGAGATCTAAAGTTGGCCCACACAGTGGATGGTCCCCTCAAACCGCCATGATTACATTCAGCTGGAAGGTTCCATCTGGAGTCCTCTTCCTGTACTTTCTCAGCACAGTGATTCTTGTAACCGTGAGTCCTCCCCTCTACTTATCTGCAATCTATGTCTCCCCCCCCCCCCCCCGCACACACATACTCTGTGTCTTGCCAGCTTAGCTCAGTCCCTCCCAGAAGTCTTCCCAGAGGAGATCCATAAATCTCCAAACCCAGAGCACTTAACCAATATTTATTGAGTCCTTCCTTTGTGCCAAGGACCCTGGGGGTGCAAATATGAGTAAAACCGGGGTCTCTGCCTTGAGAAAGGGAAAGAGCCTTCCCTTGTCCTTTGCCTAATTGTGTCCTGATCCATGACATCTTTTCTTGCCTTAAAACTCATTTTCATGGATCAAAGTCTTGCTCCGATCCTGAGTTTTTAGAGCTATTGCTCAGGTAGCATGGTGGGTAAGAATTCTGACGTCACGGTCCGATGGATCTTGAGATCCAGTTCCACTTCTGGGCTTGTTAGCTGTGTGCCTTTGAGCAAGTGTCTTAAGCTCCCTGAGCCTCACTTGTTCGGGACAGTATGGCCTCTAGGAGGGTGAAATGAGATCGTTTCTGTGAGAGTTTAAAGCAGTTCCTGGCACACGGTAGGAGCTCCGTAAATAATAATAGTAATAATAGCAGACCCAGCAGCAGTTTTTCTAGAGTGGGAGGTTAAATGAGGTAATTGTGTTTGGTGTTTAGCACAGTGCCTGGCATTTGGTAACATCTTTCACATTAGTTCTTCACAGGGCTGTTGAGGGTTGTATGAGGTAATCATCATATAAAGTGCCTCAACCTTGCCTGGCTTGCAGTAAATGGTCAATAAAAGGTGGTCAGTTTTATCACTTCTGAAATAAGGGAGCCGGGCTAGATTGATCACCTAGCTCCTGATTTTGGTCTCTGAGGGAAGGAAGTGGGTCTTTCAAATTTTTCTATCTCCTGTAGCACTGTGCCTTGCTCAGAGCATGCACTCCGATATTTTTTTTTATTGTTATGTTATGTTAATCACCATACATTACATCATTAGTTTTTGATGTAGTGTTCCGTGATTGTTTGCGTATAACACCCATGCACTCAAGTATTTTGATTGATGGGTTGATTTTATATATTTTTTAATTCTGTTTTTCTGGAGATGTTACTAAACAAAGACATGTTTCTGGAGTGTGAAAAAATGTCTTAGCTAGCTTTGCTCACCTGTGTGCACGCACACACACACACACACACACACACACACTGCTTTCCTTGACACATCCATTTAGAAAACCTGGTGGGGCCATTATAAGATCACTGTGGCTGCAGCCACTACAGGTCTCAGAACGTGGACTTGGCCCACAGCCGGACGCTTATCTGCATGTGGGCGGGTTCTGATTCCGAACCCCATTAGTCCGGCCAGAGACAGTGCAGACCGATGGAATGATAGGAAGCCAGAGGCCTCCTCCTGGCCCTCTGGCCAGCACTGTAACCATTCCCCCCTGGGAACCCACAGGACAGCCATCCTCTTGTAAATCCATCCAGGAGACCCGGCCTCTCCTTCTTTGAAAGTGAATGAAAGTAAAGTCATGGCCACTGAGTGTAACAGTGTAGCTCTGGTTCAGAAGAATTGGTTAGGGGTGCCTGGGTGGCTCAGTCCATTGAATGTCGACTCTTGGTTTACGCTCTGGTCATGATCTCCAGGTCGTGGGATGGAGCCCAGGGTTGGACTCCGTGCTCAGTCAGGAGTCTGCTTGGGATTCTTTCCCCCTTCCTCTGCCTCCCCTGCTGCCCCTCCCCCTGCGAGCACGTACTCTCTCTCTCTCTCTCCTCCTCCCTCCTTCTCTCTCTCAAATAAATAATCTTAACAAAAATAATTGATTAAATAGAGGGCAGAAACATTTTCTAGTCCTGCTGTGAATATAAATGGGGGGGGATTTAATTTTGGTTTTATTTATTCAAGGAGCATTGATTGAGCATCTTCTCTGTATCTGGTGTTTGTATCTAGACACTGTCAGAGTGTCAGAGGGAGCAGGGATCTTGGGGAACTGGGAGGTGTGGGGCCTGATGGGGAACCTGCTTAGGGCCAGTGCTCCCCCTCAGGCATCCCTCTCCTGTGGTTCTAGATGCTCTTTCCTAAAGAAATTTACCTTGGATTGATGTATTCCTCTCCATCTCCCCCTACTTTTCTGCATACCCAACCATTCTTCTCTCCCTGGTCTTTCTCCTCACCACACGTAGGTTCAAGCATCTCCCACCCCTTCCCCACCCCAGCCTCCCCTCTAGCTCCCAGCCACCCATACAAGCAAAATGAACCTCTGTCTCCATCTTCTACTTCACATTCACCTCCATGTACACTGACTTCTTGCCCCCACCTTTTCTATAACATTTACTCTCCAAAGTCCCCAGTCGCCTTCTGGTCCCCAAATCCAATGGACTCTTCATGCATTCATTCATTCCACAAATATTTACTGAAACCTCACTGTGTGCTGAGCACCACTCCCGCTGCTTGGGACCCATCAGGAAAAAAACTTAAGACTGCTAGACTGCTGTCCCCCTCGCCCCCCCGCCGTGCAGCCTGCGTCTCAGCTGCGGGTTGACTTGTTCTCCCTGAAGGTCTCCCTGTGGTGAGCACTGATTCCTTGCTGCGGGCCTCCCTTGGCTGTTGGGGCCCTTTGGGTGTCCTCTGACCTCATGTTGGTCCTTCTCAGTCTCCCCCTCCCAGCCCTGGACTTCTGCTGTTTCTCATTGGTGATACCATCATCTACAATATTTTTTTAAAGATTTATGTATTTCTTTGAGCGAGAGAGCGAGTGCGTATGTGGAGTGGAGGGGCAGAGGGAGAGGGAGAGAGAAGCTCTAAGCAGACTCCGTGCTGAGCACAGAGCATGGAGCTCCATGCGGGGCTCAATCTCACAACCCTGAGATCATGACCTGAGCTGAAATCAAGAGTCAGAGGCTTAACTGACTGCGCCATCCGGGCGTGCCCACCATCTACAACATTTTGAGTAACCAACCGTCCTAATACCTCGCATATTTTACTTAAATTATATGTTTGTGTGCCTGTTTCCTGAGCACGGCCTGAGCACCACTCTTGACTAGTTTTTCACCTTAATTTATTGTGCCATCGAATCTTTGGAAAATCACCCATCCCTGTCCTGTGTCTGCGCCATTACCTTCATCCAGACCTCATCATCCCCTGTTGTAGCAACCTCCTTCCTAAGCTTTCCACACCGCCTGGCTTACCTCCCCTTCCCCAGCCCGTCCTCCACACCCAGAGTGGGATGTGCTCTCTGCAATGCAAATCACTCTGTACTACCTCCCACAGGTAGGATAAAGTCCACTTTTTATACCTGCTGTAAAGGACCCTTCATAGACCTGTTTCCTGCCAGCCTTCCAGCCCCATCACCTTCAACACACAGAGCATTCATTTTTCCTGGGATTCATATTTCCCTTACTTCTCTTAGTGCAAGCAGCCCCTTTGCTGCTTTCTCTTGGCCCATCCATCCCTTCAGGATACAGGTGAGACAGAACCTCGCTGGTAACATTTTCCATGGGATGGAGTGGTTGGGGGAGGTGCTCAGTCCCCGCTTCAGTCAGGGGACCCCCTCTCGTCTCCTGAATGGCTTGCGCGTGCAGTAGTCCCCCTCATCTGTGTGGTTTCAGTTAGGCGCCGCCCACTGTGGTGTGGAAGCGGGTGATCCTCAGACCATCAATAGTAGCCTAACGCTGCGTCACAAGGCCCACGTCGTTCCCCTCACTTCATCTCATTACGTAGGCATTTTATCATCTCACACCATCACAAGGAGGGTGAGTACAGAACACTAAGATATTTTGAGAGAGACCTCATTCACATAACTCTAATTACATACTGTTATAGGTGTTCTGTTTTATTATTATTGTTGTTAATCTCTTACTGTGCCTGATTTATAAATTAATATCATAGGTATGTAGGTTTGTATAGGCAAAAACATGGTAAGTATACGGAGGGTTCGGTACTCTCTGCAATTTCAAGCATCCAGTTGGGGTCTTGGAACATATCCCTCATGGATAAGGGGGGCTACTGTACCCTCTAATAATGGGTACTGGATAATGGATACCATATTGGAAAATGGATAATTTTGTTGTGTTGTAAGTGAGCTTTTACATACTGATTTATCTGACTGGGCTCCACATTTGGGTGTTGCCTTTCCTGCCTGGGATAGGTGTTTGGAGTGGGAGGGGTACGGGGGCATTCTTGTGTCTGGGATTTGAGGGGGTGAAGCTTGGAAAGGTGAAGTGGGGTACCTGTGGGTCCTGTGATGCCGGGCAGGGGGCTTGATTCTCTTGATTCTAGGCACTCGGGAGTCATGGGGGACTGTAGAACAAGGCCTGCAGTGTTTTAGGAAGACGGGCCTGTCATCTTCCCCAGAAAGAGCACTTGAGGATAGTCCTTTAATCTGCCCTCTGCAGGCCGTGGCCTTGGTTCCTGCCTAGGGCGGACAGAACAGTGGCTAATGAGTGAAAGGAGCAGACCCACACCCCGATGCCCAAAGCCTCGTTAGGGGGGAGTCTTTCCTCTCTCCCTCCACTTTGTGTGTCTTTGTGTGGCTCTGTCCTCCCCTCCATCAGCTCTCACTGTGTGATTGTCTTGCATGGAGATTATCTGTGTTTCTTGGCCAAAGCTTAAGGTCACTGGTGTCCCAGGCAGTTCCTGTTTCTTTCTGTATCCCCCTGAAAGAGAGTTGCCCAGTGGGCCCCGGAGGGGGGACACCTGGCCTCCTAGCTCTTTTTCCAAGGCCTGGATTTATTAGCAAGTGGGATGTTGCTCATCAAGCCTTGGATGAGGGTGCCCGCAGCCTCCTGTCAACCCCTGAGGATCAGCTGTGCATTCAGACTGGGGTCCAGGCTGTCCCTCTGATGGTTGGTTTTCTTCCCCGGGTTGTCTTTACCCTGTGTGAGGTCACAGTCAGGCTCCTGGGGTGCTGAGAGGCTGGGCAGAGAAAAAGCACACTAATTTTTAGATGTTATTTAAAATGCTACTTTGTTTCTTTTCTTTCTTTCTTTCTTTCTTTCTTTCATTTATTTATTTGAGAGAGAGAGCATGAGTGGGAGGGGCAGAAGGAGAGAGAATCCCAAGAAGATTCTGTGGCTGAGCACCAAGTCCAGTGCAGGGCTTGATCCCATGACCCTGAGATCACCACCCTAGCCAAAACCAAGAGTCGATGCCCAACTGACTGCACCCCGCAGTTGCACCTAAAATACTACTTTCTATTAGTAAAATGAGTTCTGAAGTAATGTATATAGCTATGTCTTTGGGGTGGGGGGATGGGAGGTAGGAGGAGACGGAGAGGGAGAGATCTTGGAATATGGCATTATACCTAAATACTGACATTTGCCCAGATTTTATTAGGTTTAGGGGTATGGAAGGATTGGTTGGTGGCACAGTGTGGGTAGTATTTACCTCAGGCCCTGCCTTTGGGGTGAGATTTGTATTTTCTGTTTATCTGTAGCACATTTCTCTGGGAACTCTTGCCATTTATGTTGTTATTTTCCTTCTCCACTTTGAAGATGATTTGGAATATCCCCTGTGAATATTATTTGCTGACAAATAGGGATATTTGAGGGCTAGATGTTTTTCATTAACCTTCTTGGCCTTGATTTAATCCACTTGAATCAAATCATCATCATTAAGTTCTGTTCATCAGGTGCTCTCATTCAGGTGGTCCTTGATGGGTCTTTGTGGACTCCTGCAAGACAGGCTGGATGCCAGCCCAGAATGGGGTTATAATTCATGTCCCATAGGAGCAAGAGGCATTGTTGTGACACAGAGAATGGTAGGAAGTAAAGGCTGATGCAGAATCAAGAGGCACATGGGGGGGGGCTCCCTAGGGGGGGTTCCCTGGCCTGACCTCCATTCCTTGCCCTGTGTGGAAGAGGATGGTTCTTACTGGTGTTAGAATGGTACCACGGTGGCCCATTCTCTGGGACCCATCACCTAATAATCCCTTTCACCCGCAGTGGAGTCGGGGTGTGCAGAAACTGGGACAGCAGAGATCACACATCTAAAATTTCTACAGAATGGCTTATTTTTAAAAACTCATTTGCCTTCTAGCCCAGGTTCGCTCAGTTTAAATATGGGCAGAGGTGGACATGCTGAGTCGGGGCCTCTCTTTCGGTGCCCCGACCCAAATGACTAGAGGAATCTGAAGGCTCCCCGGGTGAATCAGCCGTCAGCCCCCCGGCAGGCCTGGTTTATGGCCCCTGGAGATGGGTTCACGTTGCCAGTTCATTTTTCCAGCAAGCTCTAATCCCCATGCCTGGCTCTGCAGACAAAACATGGGGATCGGCACACTGCTGTTTTGAGTAGGAAACTTTCCAGATGGTAGAGAATAATTAAAAATGGTTGCCGCAGATGGATCACTGTCTGCCTTGTCTTTCCTTCCGTGAGTGTAAACAAGCAGGTGAAGGCAGATACACCTGGGCCCCCCTGGTACAGCTACCCGTGCGCATTGGAGCCGCTGGATAATCCTTTCATTTCCCCAAATACCAGGAAATGCCATAAGTGCCTTGAGGATGATTCTCCCTGGCACCCACTCTTGACGATTGACAATGATTAGTGACTTGCTGTCGCAGACACATCTGTGACGATTCGAATTACCCCCTCTTGGTGCGTCCTGCTTTATGGAGCTCAAGCTTCGTTAAAAACTGCAGCTGAGACAACACCCTGTCCCTGGCAGGGGCCCCTCTTCTGCAGTCTAGTCTGAAATGTGACCCAGTCTTCCCTTGCAACCTGAAATCCCACACTCCAGAACCTCTTCATTTTCCTGTTTTGATTTGTAATTGATTTTAAATTATATATTTATCTCATATTTATAGTCTATCTGAACAGGTGGCTTTTGGTCACATTTAAAAATATTTCGTTCAGGGGCGCCTGGGTAGCTCAGTTGTTAAGCATCTGCCTTCGGCTCAGGTCATGACCCAGGGTCCTGGGATCGAGCCCCGCGTCGGGCTCCCTGCTCCGCGGGAAGCCTGCTTCTCCCTCTCCCACTCCCCCTGCTTGTATTCCCTCTCTCACTGTGTCTCTCTCTGTCAAATAAATAAATTTAAAAAATAAAAGTAATAAAAAAATAAAAATACTTCATTCAGACCAATGTGTGTGTGTTAGGAATATCCCCAGCGCAGCCAGTCGTCTGAGCTCTGCCGTGCAGCGTGAGAGAAATGCATCTGAACAACATTGGTATTCTAAGTGATTATTTTGTGTGCATGCTTCTTTATTTTTCTTTGGTTTTCAGCTTCCACATGGAATGGTTTATGAGTATGCCATGCTGTCCAAATGTGGGGAAAGCTATTGGGATGGGGGTGGTGGTGAGGAGACTGAAGTATATAATCAAGTAGGATACTAGAAATATTGATCCAGGGATCTTTTTTGAAGGGGCGGATGAGGGTGTATATATTAAGGCCTTGAGAGAAGAAATACATTTCATGAGAAAGTGTATATGTTATTTAAGGCTATCCGTAAGGCACCTCGTAGGTCAAGTTCAACCTGTGCAAGCGTAGGTTGCTTAAATATGCAGTCTTCTTGAAGTGGTCATTCAGTTGTGGACATAGAGGCCGTGGGGAAGAGCAGTCTTCCCCTAGGCCACCTCCTGTTTTTCAGTACATAATTACCTTCCCAAATTGGGGGTGGATAGCATGACAAATTCAATCTTCAGATGCATCCTTTTTAAAAAGCCCAACTTCAAAGATTTTTAAAAACTCTGTAAGTGACCCTTTCTAAATTCCTGTTTTCCCGGTATAAAATTTAGACCTTGGAACCGATGTGTATAATAAAGCAGGTAATATAATTTTATCATGGCTGTTCTGATTATGGACCTTTCTCAAGCATTCATTGTCATTTTTTAATCCAATATAAAACTGTGATCGTGACTCTTAAGGGTGAGTCTATTCAGCCTTGGGAACATGGGCATGTCGAGAATCTGCGTGTGTGTGTTTGTGTAGCTTTGCTAAATTCTTCTATCAAGGCAGTTTTTCAAGTGAAAAAACCAGAATCTCTAGGCGTTGCTAAAAACCACACAGAAAGGTACTGTCAGAACTCTGCCTCCTGGTTTCAGGCACCCGGCCCTCCCCGCCAGCTTCTGGTCATCCAAAACGGAGGCTTTCAGAAAGCAGGAGTGAAGAGCATCTTTGTTTCAGCTGTATCTGCCTTTTATTGAGTGACGAGGGGCTGCAAACTGGGTACATCGAGTCCCGGTCATAAAAACGTGCGTGCAGGTGACCAGCCAAAGCAGGAGCCTCGGGGAACAAATGCTCCAGGAAAGGGGCTAAAAGACTCTTTATTTAAAAAAAAAAAAAAAAATCTGCCCCACCAATTGGGCGTAACTTTCAAATGTTTTCCTGTCTGACTGAAATTTTCCTATCCACTGCCTCAGCAGCAAGATGCAAAATCAATTTTGGGAAAGTCTGAGTTGAGCCCATTTGGCTGAGCTGGGGGACCAGGACGTTTCATTTGGCCCTCCCCGTGCTTCTCAGGAGGAGAGACCCCAAGCTCGCTGTCCCTCTTGGGGTCAGGGTTCCCCACATGCTGCTCTTTGTGTTCTAGCCCCGAGGTGAGAGTGGTGGTCGTGGGGCGGCAGCTGATGGAACAGAGCTGCTTCTGTGACTCAGGCCTCACACTCCTGTCCTGTCCTCAGTGGCTGGTCCTCCCACCCAGCCCCTTCCAAGTGCCCACGCATGGTTGTGTCTGCCAAGGAATGAAGAGAACCAGCCAAACCTGAGGGTGAAATGCTACCTAAGAGGAAAGCGACGAGTCTGCTTTCATTGCATTTCTTCTCTCTTATCTTTGGTGCCCGGATATCAACTGGCATGGAAGAGACAACAGTTTGGGGCATTCGGAAAGCCTAGGTATGCCTGGGGTCTGTGGCTGGCTGGCTGGGGGGTCAGCTCGAGAGGCCTTGCTTCCTCGCTTTGTCAGATACAGGTCATACCCAGGCCCCGGCCCCACAAGGTGGAGGAGCAGTAATACAGTTGGGACTTTGGGGATGACCTCCAGCAAGTTGTCAGTGTAAGGCTGTGTTCCCAGGGCTTGACAGTAAGTGGGATCCAGAAATGATAGCCTTTTGGACCTGAGCATGGGGAGGATCTTTCAGATTATCCATTCTACCTGACTTGGCCTGATCCTTTCCACCTTATCTGTAAAAAGGGGATATTTTTAGTATCTATTCTGTAGAGCTGTCGTGAGCATTCCATGAAATAATTTATGTAAAGCACCTAGGACCACGCCAGGTGCTGACTAAGCACTTGATAATATTAACTGCCATAACTGTTGTTGTTACGAATGGATGAGAAAACGGGGTCCAGCGAGGTAAAATACCTTTGCCTGAGGTCACCCACCTGCCCTGCAGCAGAACTGGGCCTGGAATCCAAGTCCAGTATGCTTTGCCAGAAGCAGCTATTTTGCTGGCATCTTTGGTCTGGTTGCAAGCAAGAGCTCAGCTTCATGCGCCCCTAACAGAGTACGGCATGTGGAACAGTTTTAGTTTTGTTATGACTACTCAGTCATATGCTCAGTGTCACTGCCTTTGTGCTTGATGCTCTGTTTGAGTTAAAAAGTTCAGCGCAGCTTTCTGTATGTGTGTGTGTGTGTGTGTGTGTGTGTGTGAAGGGAGGGAGGGAGGGAGGGAGATGTGGCCCCTCCTTCATAATTTAGTGTTCTTCCTTTGCATTAGTATATTATTAGCACATTTTCACTTTTAACCTTTCACCCACTGAGCCTGGCGTTTAAAATGCTATTAAACCCAATAATGTTTCCTATAAACAGCCTTAGAGGGATGGGAAATAATTGGAATGACATTTTTAATAGGCTCCTGTTTCTCAGCCCCGTGTGCTCTATGAACCCAACGAGAACTTGCGGAGGGGGCTTGGTCGTTGTTTTGTCCTTGCTCTGAGGTTGGCAGAGGGTTATGGAGGGAGGTTTTGGGGTGCCAAAGGACCTTCTAAAGCACGGAAAGTGGTTTTTATGCTGGAGAAGTAGAACTGCTTTTTTTGAGGAGTCTTTTTGTTTTTTAAATTAATGAACACGGTGAATGAAGGAGCAGATCACGCCTTCCCCCTTCACATGGCTTCAGGAAAGCATAGAGCCAAATTTCTGGCCACGTTTAGCCAGTGAGAAGGACTTCCTGGACTGCATTTTTGTGGATCAGCTTCATTCCTTACTCCTCTTTGCCTTCAGTAGATATTTTTTGGTCCTCTCCTGCTTCTCTTTTATTAGTTGCCATTCTGTTTTATGTGCCATATTGTGTGTATCCTAAGTTTGTTTTTGGAACACATTTTTTAAGACTCAAATTGAACGTGCCTTTTCTGCTTATAAAGTTGTGAGGTCTCAGGAGGCCACTGTGCGCGTCTGTGCGTCTGGGCCCCACTTTTATCTTCTTCTTCTATAAAACAAGGAAACTGACATCAGCTTGCTGAGACGTAGTGAAGTGGGAGCGAGCATGGCTGCCGACAGAGAAGGATGCATGGCCCAGAATGGTTTCTCCTGCTGCTACCCAGGGGTTGGGGATGGAAAAATACTGGAATTTGGTGTTTTTGCTTTAATCAGAGTCCTAGATCCTATTCTCTGAGAATCATGTTCAGAAACCATTTGTTAAGCATTCATCTGTGGTTACTATTATAGCTGCTTGCAGTGTTAGTTCATCAAATAGGTATTTATGAGATACCCTACGACAGGCCCAGCACTGGGGATCCCAGGCAGGGAGAGAGGACATGGATACGAGCATAAATGTGGGCAGATGACAGGCTGAGGGTCAGCTACCTGAGCACAATCCTGGCTCCTCTATTTAATCACTGTGTTCATTTAACAAGTGCTTATCGAGTGCTGGTTGTGTCCTAGGCACTGTTTCAGGCTATGGATCGAAGATAACCAAGACAAGTAAGATCCCCACTTCCCTAGTACTTCTATTCCAGTGAAGGGAGAGTTTAAAAGTAAGTAAAGATAAACCCCATTAAGCTGTACACTTACAATGGGTAAATTTTATAGTGTGTAAATTATACTTCAAAAAGGTGTTTCAAAAGGAAATATCTTGGTCCTCATGGAGCTGGCTGTCAGGTTTGTCCCAACACAGTTGAGCCTCATCCTTCACACATTTTGTGTCTGCTGATGCTCCTGCTTGCTAAAATTTATTTGTAACTCTAAAATCAGCACCGGGCGATTCTGCAGTCGTTTGTGGACACACACACAGCAGCGGAAAATTTGAGTCACCCCACGAGCACGTTCCCAGCTGAAGTCAAACAAGACAATGCTTTGCCTTCTAGTTTCAGCTCTCCTGTTGTAAGCAAGTGTCCTTTTTGTGGTCTCTTTCGTGCCACCTTTTTTTTTTTTTTTTTTTTTTTTTTTTTTTTTTTTTTTGCATGTTTGTGTGTTTTGTTGCTGATTTTGCTGTTTAAAATGATTCTCACCCCGGGTGCTGAAGCACTATTGTTCGTAAGCATGAGAAGGCTCTGATACGCCTCACCGAGAACATGCGTGTGTTAGATAAGCCTCCGTAGGCACGAACTGTAGTGCTGTTGGCTATGGGTTCAGTGTTCATGCTTCAGCAAGATACATTAAATATCGCATCTTTAAAGAAAAATGCACATAAACAAGGTTGTATATTGATGGGTTGATGGAAATGTTGTGACCAGAGACCGTGGGTACCTAACCCTGTATTTCCCCGGGGAGAAACAGTCCCGTGTCCGCTAACTCAGCATCCGCAGTGACTTCATTGAACAGAACTAATGTGAATAACAAGAGGTGACTCTATCTTCAGGACTAGGGAAAAAATACGTGTACAGCCCGTATACCAAATGTCTATCTTCCTCAAAGAAAAAGAAGTGGGATGATTCTTTCAGGAGTTAGAGTAGCAGACTCTATACATTTATATACACCATCAGATCCCATTTTATTTAGATGAACTTTTGGTGTCAAATATTGGTGACCCTGTGAAAAATATTAATGAAAAGTACTAGAATGTGTCAGGAAGTTTTTATTATATACCCAGGTGTTTGTATGTTGACATGAGTCAACATACAAACTTTTGTTTAAAAGTTGACCTACACATTTTCCATGTAGCTAACTGTACTTCAAATACTTTGATGTACATTGAGTAGATTTATATCTTGGCCTATAGGGTACTGCAGTAACCGTTTCACTGACAGAGCTAAAAATGGGATTTAAATGTTATTTATAAGGTGTAGCTCTTTTTAAATTTTTTTCACTCTTTCATCCCTTGCGTCAAGTTATATAAACACAGCTCGAGTTATAATGTCAAAATAAAATGAAATAAATTCCAAATGGATGCATGCGTAGGAAGAGCACTCAGGGATTGGCACCAAATATATGGAGGGAGACATGAACGCGGGCTGCTGAAGGGAGGAAGGCAAAGAACACAGAGGGGTTGTGATACTGGTCAGCCAAAACCTCACGGAGGCCCACTCCACCCCACGAACTTAAAGGATGGGTGTGTTTCCCGGATGAAACTGAATGGAGATTTGTGCCTAGAACATGCGCAGTGTTGGGTAAATACTGTCTTCTTGCCTGTCTGCTTGCCTTCCTCCTCCCTCTTCCCTTCTCCCACTCCCTCTGGCTTCCACGTCTTCTCTCGCAGGGCTGTCAGCCTGAGAAGACAAGGCTTACCCTCGAAGGAGTCGTGGTGGACAGCACTGAGTCAGGCACTTGGGTCAAGGGTGACCACTGTGAGTGGAGTTCAGGAGGGGCACCGCCGTGGCTGGAGTGGGGGGGGGGGGCTGGGCTTCATGACGGCGTGGGTTCCGGTGGGTTAGCAGCCAGATGGTGTCAAGGAGGAGGCTGGGGTGACAGCGAGGTGACAGGGAGACGGCCAGAGTGATGGCAGTGGGGCAGCTCCTGTGAACGAGTGGGGACAGAACAGCTGAGTGAAGCAAGCCAGCCCAGACTCAGCTTTCGATTTTCCATCTTGTCCATTGAGTGGTTCCTGAGCCCTTCCCATGTGCATCTGGGTTAGTCCCTGTGTGCAAGGAGTGGCACGTGAGGAGAACTACAAGGAGGAGACTGAAAGGGTGGTATGGGGGGCATGGTGGAGGGCACCTCCAGTAGAAGAAGGCATCCCCCCCGTGAGCTGTTGGGGAAGGCTTCCTGGAGGGGCTACCTGGGTTATGATGGATAAATAAGATTCTGATCAATAGGATTTGGTGTGTGTGTGTGGGGGGGGGGGTGTAACAAAAGTAGGATACAAAGTGAGAGGGGCTAAAGCCCCCAAAAGGGGTTTGGCTGAAACACAAGCAATTGACTAGAAGGGAGATTGGGAGCCCCCTGAAAAAGGTCTTGTGGACCACAGTAGAAAGGTTTTGGGGTGGAGATCGGGGAAGACCTGTGTATTTGGGTTTTTTTTTTAAGATTTTATTTATTTATTTGACAGAGAGAGACACAGCGAGAGAGGGAGCACAAGCAGGGGGAGTGGGAGAGGGAGAAGCAGGCTTCCCACCGAGCAGAGAGCCCGATGCAGGGCTCGATCCCAGGACCCTGGGATCATGACCGGAGCCGAAGGGAGACGCTCAATGACTGAGCCACCCAGGCGCCCCAAGACCTGTGTATTTGGATAGGGCTTTGTGTTTTCCAGAGCGCCTTCTTATCCCTAGTCTCATTTAACTTTTTCCCTGCGAGCATGACAGAACATGTCCCAGACAACAGCACAAATACACGCCAAGCCTTATGCATCGCTGTGTACAAAGAGAACCTCGCTGCAGAGACATGGGGCTTGTTGACGGGGACAGTGGCCGAGAACAGTCCCCTCCTTCTGGGTGTGTTGAGAGTCCACCCGGGAGGGTCTGCAGTGCGTCGTCCAGTCGGATCCACGCTGCTTTGGCTATGCCCAGTGTGTTTCCCCCCCACCCACAGTACAGCCTTCAGACCTTTTTGCTTAGAGGAGAACCAGTAAGTCTTTATGGCTGAGGTGTATCCGGGGGTGTCCTCCCCTGCTTCGGAACGGTGTGCGTGGGGCTTCTGAGCCCCAGCTGCACATCAGAAACATCTGGGGAGCCTTTAACCACACTAGCAGCTGGGCCAGTGCCACCCAGAGCAGCTTGTGATCTCGTGCACAGGGAGACTGAGGCTCGGGGTCTGAGCTTACACACCTAGCAACGGCAGAGGCAGCATTTGAACCCAGGTAGTCAGTCGATCCTTAAGTCCAAGCTTTGAATCCCCACATTTGGTCAGCTCTTCCCTGCAGGCCGATCTGCCCAAGTACTGATTTGGCTGCTGTTAGCCAGGTGACAAGCATAGACTAGGGACAGCACAAGTAGGATTTTCAAGGCAGCGTTCGAAATAAACAAGCCAGTAGTGTGGGGTGTTAAGTCTGGCCCCCCAGCACAATGGATGTGAACTTAGCAGTTGCGGTTCTCGGTTTCTGAAGCTCGGGTGTAGACTTCGGGGGCTGGTGTGCTGGGGAGACCGCCGCCCCGTGGAAGCTTCTTGAAGTCGGAGTCCTCATTTTCTACCGGCTGCTGTCTTCCACAGTGCCGGGTGCCTAGGACTAACTTAATAAATACTTGAATGGATGGCAGGCAGGTCTATGCCCTTAGCTTGTGAGCTCTCGGCTTGTTTGGTTTCATCTGCAGCAAGTACAAGCCTAGATACCAGCCAGTGCCCAGCACTGTCTTGTTTGTTTTTAGTGCAGGTATTGGGAGGCATGACGTTCAGGAAACACGGGGAAACAAACACACACACACACAGTGCTAACTCCTTCTGAGGTTCTACTGTGTGTAATGGAACAGGTCTGTGGGTCTGAGATGCCAAAGGGAAGGGCCATGGGGGCTGGTAGCAGGATCCGCTTGTTTCTTCTGATGTGACCAAGAAGCTAAATCGGAACATTTTTCCTTTATTTTACAGGTCACCGCCAAGACTGCCTTCCTATTTATTTTACCTCAGTATAACGTTAGCGTGCCTACAGCAGGTAAGAAAAGCCCGAGTCTCTGTCTTGCCCTGGCCCCGTCAACTCTGAAGGCCTCAGAAAACTTACTGTTCCTGTGTACGTGCATGAGCGTGTTAGCGATCGAAGCTCAGCCTCCCACATCCTAGCACCGCTAAGAGACAGCCGCGGGCCACGCGCAGCCCTCGGCCCGCGGCTCTGCCCTCTCGGGGTCCTCAGGCCCCGCCATCAGGAACCGGGCACTGCACCCCTCTTCCAGTAGCAAAGCGCTGGGCGTCCTCTTGATGAATAAAGGAGGAATTTTTGTTTGGTGAATCTAGTTCTTCACTGGTACAGAGGGGAATCATCTTGACTTCGAGGGGAGAGTCTCTTCTTTGCCTGACTCTCCCAGTGACTAGCTGAAGGATTCTGGGGGCAAATCCCTTACCCGATGGCCTACGGAGGATGTAGTCCCTGGAGTGAAACTCGGGGAAATGGGGCTTCGGGGGCAGCCCAATCAGTTCCTTCGTCTGAGAGTCAAGCTGAGGGGCGCTAGCGAGAGAGGAGGAGAACTCCATGCTCAGGAGAGGAGAGACAGGAGCCCCCATGGCCAGTGCAGGTGGTCAGGAAACAAGGCCAACGCTTGCTCGTCCCGAGGCGCGCTCCAGCCCTGGCGGCCACCGTGGGTTGTGGCGCTCGGTGCCATGCGGCCTGAAGTCACATTCTGCCTTCTCTGCTCCTGCCCTTCGGCTCTTTTATTAAAATTGAAGTAAAGTCGACACACAGGTGTTACATGAGCTACTCCTGTCTCTTGAAAATCCTAGTAACTAAGACACCTCTAGATCCAGGGGTACTTAGATGATTTACTCGAGCACGAGCAGGGGGAGGGGCAGAGGGAGAAGGAGAGAGAATCCTCAAGCAGACTCCCCGCTGAGCGCAGAGCCCAGCAACTTGGAGCTCGATCCCAGGACCCTGAGATCATGACCTGAGCCAAAATCAAGAGTCAGACGCTTAACCGACTGAGTCACCCGGGTGCCCCCTTTTTTTTTTCCTGTTTTATTTTGTTTTGTTTTAAAGAAAATTGTGATAAAATACACATAACACACAATTTACCATATTAACCCTTTTTAAGTGTACAGTTCAGGGGCATTAAGCACATTCACACTGTTGTGCAACCATCACCACTGCCCATCTCTAGAACTCTCTTCATCTTGCAGCACTGAAACTCCGTACTCATTAAACAGTAACTCCCCACTCCACCCCCACCCGTGCTACTTCCTGCCTCTCTCATTTGACTACTCTAGGTAGCTTATGTAGGTGGAATCATAGAGTGTTTGTCTTTTTGTGACTGGTTAAAATTTATATTTGTAGATAAACATTTTTCAAAATACATGAATGGGTCAAGTACTATGCACATTTTAAAGGTTTTATATATACATTGTGTGATACATGACACTCAGAGGAAATTTATAAAATGCAGATAAACATAGGAAGATAGAAATCACACATGACACCACCACCCAGCTAACTACTGCAGTGCATGAGTATTGATTCATAACCCACTATTTTTGATTTTAGTATATGATGAGCCTTCTTCCCATGCCATTAATTATTATTCTATTCAGTAAGATATTTTGAAAAGCTGCAGAGCATTTCCTTTTTTTTTTAAAGATTTTATTTATTTATTTGACAGAGAGAGAGAGCACAGGCAGGGGAGTGGGAGAGGGAGAAGCAGGCTCCCTGCTGAGCAAGGAGCCTGATGCAGGACTCGATCCCAGGACCCTAGGGTCATGACCTGAGCCGTAGGCAGTTGCTTAACCGACTGAGCCACCCAGGTGCCCCAGCTGCAGAGTATTTCTTAATAGGGATTACCACAAATTATCTATTCAATCCCATATTATTGGATATTTAAGTTTCCAGCTTCTGTTGTAGACAGTGCTACAGTAAACATTCTTGGGACTAAATTTTAACATGCATTTCTGATTATTTTCTCGGGATACATTCCTACTACTTGAATTTCTGGGTCAAGTACTATGTACATTTTAAAGGTTTTCTATATGCATTGCCAAAATACCCTCTGTCATCTAATTCTTATGACCCATAACTCCTAAGCTTTTAAGGTTTTTTTTTTTTTCAAATTTAAAATGGAGAGGCTTTTTTTTTTTTTTAGTGTCAGGATGCCGATTTATTAATTTATAAAGAGAGATCCAGCTATCGAATGTTGTGTTGGTATTTTCATTGCATTTCTCCCTGAAGTCCATTTATATGGGAAGCCAGGTCATAACCCAACACTGCTTTATTAATTTAGCATGAGAAACTATTGTCCTGGGGACCACAGCAGCTGATGTGCGTGTGACCAGGGCATGCTTTTATTATAGGAAGGGCCTCAGAGATACTGTGGGTTTGGTTCCAGACCACTGTCGTAAAATGAATAGTGCAGTAAAGCATATCAGATGAACTTTTTGGTTTCCCCATGCATATAAAAGCTGTGTCTACACTCTAGCCTGTTAAGCGTGCAATAGCATTATGTCTAAAAAGCAGATTCGCACCTTAAGTAAAAAGTTTATCGCCAACAAATGCTAACCATCATCTGAGCTTTCAGTGAGTTGTAATCTCTGATCACAGATGACCGCAGCAAACATAATAATAACAGAAGCCTTTGAAATATTTTAAGAGTTACCAAAATGTGACACAGAGGCAAGTGAGCAAATGCTGTTGGGAAAATGGCCCCGATACACTTGCTTGACACAGGGTGGCCATTAAGCCTTCAATTTGTAAAAAAAATGCAGTGTCTGCAAAGTGCAATAAAGCGAAGTGCAATAAAATGAGATATGCCTGCGTTTGTAAAGCCAGATCACGAGTGGAGGGTCGATTTCTGAGTCTGAAACTTTCCCAGAGAAATTAGCAGACAAGTGATATTCTCAAAGAGTCCATCTCCTGCTGGGATGAGAAGGTAGACTTCTGGCTCCAGGGCTGAACCTGGAACCTCTGAGCATAAAGAGCTTCCCACCAGGATTTAGAGGTTTGCCACTGTTGATCATATCATGCTCTCATTTATTTTGTTTTGTTTTAAAGATTATTTATTTGAGAGAGAGAGAGAGGCAGGGGGAGGGGCAGAGGGAGAGGAAGAGAGAGAATCCTCAAGCAGACTCCTGGCTGAGCGTGGAGCCCAATATGGGACTCGATCCCAGGACCCTGAGATCATGACCTGCGCTGAAATCAAGAGTTGGATGCTCAACCGACTGAGCCACCCAGGTGCCCCTCATTTGTTTGTTTTAAATAATTAATTAATTGATCAATCCAGACGAATGTTTGTGTGCCTCCTGTGCTCTAAGCCCTGGGTGTTAAGTAATTTACAAAACATGTCTGATTTCTTTTCTTCCTTTTTTAAAGAAATTGTTATTTTAAATTTTCATTAAAAAGCAATCTGGGAGGGGTATGACCTATTTGTAGATGAGCAAAGAGGTAAGAATTACATCTGAGTTCTGGGAAACCATGAACAAGCAAGCAGAGAGTGAAATGAATTAAAGTTTTTAATTTTAATTTTTAATTTTAATTTTTCAATTTTTTTATTTGGATATAGTTGACATACAATGTTACGTTAGTTTCAGGTGTGCAACTTAGCGATTAGACAAGTTTATACCTTGTGCTAGGCTCACCGCAAGTGTAGCTGCCATCTGTCAGCATTCGGTGCTGTTACCGTATCACGGGCTACATTCCTTATGCTGTGCTTCTCTTCCTGTGACCCTTCTTTCCATAACTAGAAGCCTGTCTCCCCTTCCCCTTCCCCCATTTTGCCCATTCGCTTCCCTTCTCCCTTCAGGTAACCATCAGAGAACAATACAGTTTGTTCTCTGTATTTATAGGTCTGATTCTGCTCTTTTTTCATTTTTTTTTCCTTCTTCCTCTTCCAATCCTCCTCCTCTTCTTCTTCTTCTTTTTTTTTTTAAGTAGGCTCCATGCCTAGTGTGGAGCCCAACGCAGGGCTTGAACTTACAACCCTGAGATCAAGACCTGAGTTGGGGTCAAGAGTCAAGACGCTTAACCAACTGAGCCACCCAGGAGTCCTTGATTCTGCTTTTTGTTTATTCATTTGCTTTGTTTTTTAGATTTCACATATAAGTGAAATCATATGGTATTTGTGTTTCTCTGATTTATTTCACTTAACGTGGTACCCTCTAGGTCCATCCTTGTTGTCATAAATGGCAAGATCTCATTTTTTTTTTTTTATGGCTGTGTAATATTCTGTTCTCTCTTTCTATTATACACACACACACACATATGCCCCACGTCTTCCTTATTCATTCATCTATGGATGAACACTTTGGTTGCTTCCATGTCTTGGTTACTATAAATAATGCTGTAATGAACATAGGGATGCATATATCTTTTTGAATGAGTGTTTTTGCTTTCTTTGGGTAAGTATCCAGTAGTAGAATTATTGGGTCATATGGTATTTCTATTTTTAATTTTTTGAGGAGCCTCCATGCTGTTTTCCACAGTGGTTGGACCAATTTACACTCCCACCAGCAGTGCACATGGATTCCCTATTCTCCACATCCTCACCAACACCTGTTAGTTTTGTGTCTGATTCTAGCCATTCTGACAAGTGTGAGGTATTCTCTCATTGTTTTGATTTTCATTTCCCCGATGATTGGTGATGTTGAGCTACTTTCCACGCGTCTGTTGGCCATCTGTATGTTTTCTTTGGATACATGTCTGTTCCGGTTCTCTACCCATTTTCAATTAGATTATTATTATTTTTTTTTTTTGGCATGGAGTTGTAGGAGTCCTTTACATATTTTAGATATTAGCCCCTTACCAGATAGATCACTTGCAAGTATCTTTTCCCATTCTGTAGGCTGCCTTTTTGTTTTGTTGACTGTTTCCTTGGGTGTGCAGAAGCTTTTTATTTTGGTGTAGTCCCAATAGTTTGCTTTTGCTTTTGTTTCCCTTGCCTCAGGAGACATTTCTAGAAAAATGTTGATATAGCCCATGTCAGAGAAATTACTGCCTGTGTTCTCTTTTTGGATTTTTATGGTTTTAGGTCCCACATTTGTGTGTGTGATGTCAGAAAGTGGTCCAGTTTCATTCTTTTGCATGTGGCTGTCCAGTTTTCCCAACACCATTTATTGAAGAGACTGTCTTTCCCCCATTGTATATTCTTGCCTCCTTTGTCATAGATTAATTGACCATATAAGCGTAGGTTTATTTCTGGGCTCTCTCTTCTATTCTATTGATCTGTGTGTCTATTTTTGGTGCACAGAACACGTCTGATTTCTGATTCCTGGAGCTCACCATTTATTAGGGAGGGATTGATAATAAGCAAGTAAATAATAAAAAATTATGGTTGTGGTAGGGGTGGTGAAGGGAATAGATAAGCTTATGTGTGATAAAGAAAAATGAAAAAGTAAGGACAGAAGCTGTTGCTGAGAAGCTGATATTGGAGCCGAGTATGTGTGATAAGTTGTGTTGGGGGCATAGGGAGAGAGTCCAGGCAAGAGAAAGAACATTCCAGGCACAGGGATTAGCATGTGTGAAGGCCTCAAGTGAGAAACAAATATCTTGGCACGTTCTAGTGCCTGAAAACGAAGACCAGTGTGACTGGAGCCAGCTGGGTTTGGCATTTTTCTAGGGTGGGGTTATTGGATTCTGCTCCTGGCATCCTCCTCCAGGCCAGAAGAAGGCCTGGGTAAAGGTGAAGGTACATTTACATTATAATCCATACTGAAATGAGGAGGTTTCAGTTACTTTAGAAAGAGAGGATAAAGTATTGTTAAATAGCCTATCTCTTGCTTAAATCTTGCCATTTGGGGCAAGTTGAAATATGACAAGCAAATAATCAAGAGAAGCAATGAAATCAGAACGGCCTGCTTAATTTTGTGTTGGGCCTCCTTAAGCACCAGCTCGGTACGGTCATGTTTGGTTTGTAAGTACGGGAGGAAAGCAAACTTCTCATGGGAAAACAGCAGTTCACAATAACAGGTCTGTTGAGGTTGTGATTTTTAGAGCCCTCCTCCCAAGTCTCTTTAAGGCTGAGGGTGCTTGGGAACATATCCTTTTTGTATAACCTGGGTAAATTCCGGTTTCTAAGGTTTCTTTAAATTATGTGTAACTTGTTCAGTTCAACATTTATTTATTTGTTTTTCAATTCGACATTTATTTATTTATTTTAAAAAGATTTTATTTATCTGAGATAGAAAGAGAGAGCGCAAGAGCAGGGGGAGCGGGAGAGGGAGAAGCAGACTCCCACTGAGCAAGGAGTCCGAAGTTGGACTCGACCCCAGGACCCTGGGATCATGACCTGAGCCGAAGGCAGACACTTAACCGACTGAGCCACCCAGGCGTCCCTTAATTGGACATTTAGTAGAGCAGTGGCTGTGTTCATAGAAAGCGGTTTCCCATCTCTGAATCCCCATGTCTTTCCTTGGCTGAGGTTTTCAAGTTCTGCGGACAATAGCTAATGGTAAATGCCTCTCTCCTTCTCTCTTCCCTCCTCCCAGCTCCCTGCATCTGTGTATAGGGCTAAGGTCACAAAAGTGCCACAAACTGGGTGGCTTACCAACAGAGATTCATTGTCTCACAGTTCTGGAGGCAAGAAGTCCAAGGTCAAGGCATCAGCAGGGCCACGCTCCCTCTGCAGGCTCAGCCCTGGCTTCTGGTTCCTTGGCTTGTGGCTGCAGAACGCCTGTCTTCATATGGCATTTGCTCTGCGTGCATGTCAGTCTCCGCATCCACGTTTCCCCTTTTTATAAGGACATCAGTCACATTAGATTAGGGGCCCACTCTACCCCACTGTGACCTCATCTTCACTCATGGCATCTGCTACGCTTCTATTTCTAAATAAGGTCACGTTCTGAAGTGGCGGGGGTTAGGACTTCAACAGATGAATTTGCAGGGATGCAATTCAACTCATAATACCAGCCATAAATGTATGATTTTGTCTCATTATAATGAGCTGGCTAAGAAGATTAAGCCCCATTCAGAGAGATGGGCATTACTCTTGTAGTAATAAGTTGTGCGCATCCTGATGGAATGCCTGTCATGCTTCATCTTTGTGTTTTTCTTTAAAGTCAACAGCAATGAAGCAGGAAGTGTTCCTTATTACCAAATCCCTGCTGTCCTTATTCCCATTTTGCTACCCTGTTAGGGTTGCCAGACTTAGCAAACAGAAATCCAGGACTGCCAGTTAAATCTGAATTTCAGATAAACAGTATTTTCTTTTTTCTTTTTTTGTATGAGTATATCCCAGATTATACATGGGACATAGTTATACTAGAAAATTCTTTATCTATCTGAAATTTAACTGGTCTTTTTTTTTTTTTTTTTTTTTTAAGTAGGCTCCACTCTGGGCTGGGCTTGAACTCAACAACTCTGAGATCAAGACCTAAGCTGAGACCAAGAGTTGGGCGCTTAACTGACCCAGGTACCCCAGTCGTCTTGTGTTTTATCTGGCAACCACACACCCTTATCTGGCAAGGAATAAAATGTCCAGTTTTTGGCCTTACCATTAGACACCAAGTCTTCTTTCTGATTAAAATACCACAACGTGTTGGTGTTATGGCCAGAAATAGAATGTAAAAGCTCAGAAGAAGATTCTTTACACAGACAGACCCTTCCGTCTAATCCAGAGCAGGTGACTCCGGATGGGTTTTTACAAGGTTGAGCATTTACAAGGTTGTTTTGGGTTGTGCCACTAATCTGCCGAATGACTCAAGGCCTGCTAGCTTTTCATCTGATCTAGAACAAGTGACCCCAAATGGGCTTAACATTTATAAGGTTGTTTTGGGTTGTGCCGCTAATTTGCTCCCTTGTTTTGGGTGAACTGTTTAACATTTGTTGTCTCCATCTTTCATCTGCAAAATTGAGAGCTATGGTCACGGTCTCAAGCCCATGTGTTTTCTGATTGCAGGAAGCCCCGAGAGTCCTCTTAAGTGCTTGCCCCTCAAATTGTCCTTGGACCTGCACCATTCACATTACCTGGGAAGTTTTTAGACATGCAGGCTCCCAGGCCCCACCACACAACTACTGCGTCAGATCTTGCTTTTTTTTTTAAGATTTATTTATTTATTTGAGAGAGAGAGAGTGTGCTGGCACTTGAGCAGGGGGAGGGGCAGAGGGAGAGAGAGAATCTCAAGCAGACTCCCGGCCAAGCATGGAGCCCAATGCGGGGCTCGATCCCAGGCCCCTGAGATCATGACCTGAGTGGAAAACAAGAGTCAGCCGCTTAATGGACTGAGCCACTCAGGCGCCCCCAGATCTTTCTGTTTAAGGAGAGCCACAGGTGATTCCTGTAAAGACGGAAAAGTGCTGTTATCAGTGCCTTGCCTAAAAAGCACCAGGCAGGCTTTGAACCGACCCTGTGCTTCGGACCTCAAAGGTAAGACACGGAGACCCACTCGGTCCTGTAACTCGTTTGTATGTTTCTGTGCTCTTCCAGTTTTGGTTCTTCTAGAACTCTTTGGTCTCCGGGGGCGGGGGGGCGCGGGTGGTGGTGGAGGGCGGTGAGGAGTACCATGGGGTAGATGTGGTTTCGAGCTGGGCCATAGCTCCCCAAGAAGTCATGGCCACGTTGTAAGGCAGTGTGGGCAGGGTCACGGCAGCTGTACGTTCCTGAGCCTGTTCCTGCACCCCTCGATCAGCGAGGCTGAGGGACCCCTTCAGGAGAAGGGTTTGTTTTGTCGTCCTCAGAGGTGACGAGGACACATCCCTGGCTCGCGTGGTCCTCGGTGGCTTTATCGCCCCCAGCTGCCGGGCGACATTTTGTAGCTAGGGATGCAAAGGCCGGGGGCCTCCCCCGCCAGAGCCTGGCCGTGGTTCTCATGGTCCTGGTAGGACGAGACGCACACGGCTGTAAAAGCCCCGCAGACAGATGGTTCTCAGGCCTCGTTCAGCTGAACGCCTTTGTCCAGGGCTCAGCGTGTTTTTGTTCCCTGCGCTGCCTGGCAGGAATTAGTCTTGTCTCCTGCTCGTATCACGTCCTTGAAAGACTGGCATCACGTATCAGACTGAGCCCCTGTTTGTCAGATAAGCTTGTGGGGGACAAAAGGGAAGAGACAGGTGGGCAGCAGTGGCTCTGGAGGTGGAGACAGAGCAGGCTCCCCACCCTGGACCTGTGGCCTACCCAGCTGGAGGATACTCGAGGCTCACCTAGCCTGGCCCCATCCTTTTTCCCCTGAGGGGGCTGAGACACACAGAGAGACCTTCCCAGGGATCCACCACAGGCTGGGCTGCTCCCACCCCATGCAGCACCAGGGCCCGGGCAAGCCGTGGGAAGGCTGGGTTTGCCAAGTGGGGTGGTGGGGGGGGGACCCACCAGGGAGGCAAAGACCTGGCTCTGTCCTGGCCCCTCGGGCCAAACGGCCCCCAAGATTCCCTTTGGCCCTAGAGTCCTGTCTGTATGAATAAGAAAAAAACCCACATTCCCCAGTGTCCCTGGCCTTATTGGTCAACCATCTGAAAAAGAGTGGGGAGCCTCTGACCCAGGACTGATAGCCAGTGACCCCCATCCGTAAACTGAAACTTGTTCTTGCACTTCCTGCCTTCCTCTGTTTGGTCTGCTCAAACTACCACAGACTAGGTGGCTTAAAACAACAGAAACTTACTTCTGCCCGGTCTGGAGGCTGGAAGTCTGAGGTGAGGGTGCCAGCAGGGTCAGGTGAGGGCCCTCTTCCAGGCACAGACGTCTTGGGGCCTCCTGACAGGGTCGGGGGGGGGCAGGGAGCGCTGTGGGTTCCCTTGTAAGGGCCCAGCCCCATCCACGAAGGCTTCACCTCGTGACCCAGGCACCTCCCGAAGGCCCCGACCTGTAACACCTTTACATTGACGTGAGGACATTAGGACTCCAACATGTGAATTTGGGGCTGGGGGAGGACACCTTCACGCCAGGGCCCCTGTTATCGAAGCCTAACAATTGTGTAGAAAAGTGGACAAACCATAAGTGGTCAGCTCAGTGAGTTTTCACAAGGTGAACACGTCAGAACCTCCAGTGACCCCTTCCAGCCTAGACCTGATTTTCTCCATTTGCCTGTTACAGCCCAGAGCATTCATCCCCTTCAGTGTGCGGTTCTAGAGGTTTAAGTAAGTGGAACCCCTGAGTGGCTGTGGCTGAGGGCTCACCAGCCAGAAGCCTAGCAATGGCGTCCTTGACCTCCTGCCTCCTCTTCTCTTGGCGAATTTTCTTGCCCTTTCCCTTCCCTCCCCCACACCCTCTGATCCAGACCCCACCCCACGTTTTTACTTCTTCACATTCTCGCCTTTCCTGATCCAATCTTGTCTATCTAGCTTTGATAATTGTTTTCTTATTCAGTTCCTACTGAAATTTCATTCCTAATTAACAGTGCACTTGTTGACATTGTTATTTTTATCCAGGGGGAGGAAAAAAGCTGTGATTCTAGGTCTTTCTTTCTCTTTTTTTTTTTTCTTTTGTATGTGATCCTTGAGTTATTTTTCCTTTATGGCTCTCAATGAATTTTTCTTTTTTTTTTTTAAAGCTCACGCTTTCCCTTCCTGTAGGTGTTCTCCGCGTGCTGCGTGTTGTCTGCTCAGGTGGGTTGTAGATAGAAGCCTCATGTTTGTAAACTGCAGCAGGGACTGAGTGTGTGCTTGGCACCTAGGAGTTATTGCTGTATTTCTTCCCTGAAGGCCCTGGGGCGGGGGGTTTGCAGCCTTGTAAAAAGGAATGGTACTTCAAGAAAACAATTCCAAAGTTAGGCCCTTTATTTCCAAATTCTCTTTACTGCTTCTCTCACTTCATGAAAATATCCTTTTCTTACCTATTTTACTAGAAAATTGGCAAAAATGTATCCCGAGTCGGGTAATACGGGGTTAAAATGGTAACCTTGACAAGTCCTCTGCTCGATCCTCAGTTAACTGGGTGGAGGGGGGCGTGAGGAAGGATCGGATGAAGGCACGTAATTTTTGCTAGGGCTGCCGTAACAAAGGACCACAGACTGAGTGGCTTCAATAACAGAAATTTATTGTCTCACAGTCCTGGAGGCTAGAAGTTCCAAGATCAGGGTGTCGGCAGGTTGGTTCATTTGAAGGCCCTGAGTGAAGGCTCTGTTCCAGGCCTCTCCTTGGCGTACGGATGGCCATCTTGCGTGTGTGTGTGTGTGTTTGTGTGTGTGTGTGTGTGTGTCTATATGGCCAGTTTCCCCTTTTTGTAAGGACATCAGTCAGATTGGGTTAGGGCCCACACTAATAATCGCACTGTAACTTGATGACCTCTGTAAAGACCCTGTGTCCAGGGAGGTCCTGTTCTGAGGTGGGAGAGGTTAGGACTTCAGCTGAATCATTTTGGGGTGGGGGGAGCCACAGTCGACTCCGAACAGCTGCGTGCGTGTGAGCACCTCGGTGGTGCTTGTGGTTCTCATGCCGCTGGCCCCATCTTCCGGGTCGGGAGGCCGGTGAGGGCATGGCCTGGCAGCCTGGCCGGACGGAGTAGGAGTGGAGGTCAGGATGCTGCAGGATGCTGCCCTTCGAGGCCCTGTGCCCCACGCCTGTCCTCACACGCACTCATCTCCTGGCGCCTCGGGGAGGAGGCAGGCCTTCAGGGTTTAACGGATGCACCGTCTGTATGATTTGAAGGGGAGTCAGAAAGCCAGCAGGCTTGGCCTCCTGCCACTGGCCGCATGCTGGGGGGCTTGGCACACCCCTCACTAGCTGCTGGCCTCTAGACCTCAGCTGCCGGGTCTGTAAAATGGGCATAATACTCCGGATTCCTGTGAGAGGCGAATGATGCCACCTATAAGATGTGTTCACTACAAGCGCCTGGCACAGAGCATGTGCTTAGTAAATGGCTTAGGGCGGTTGTTCGTAATCTTTATCCTAAATAAGCTCCCTCGTGGGAGTACCTTTTGTGTGTGGTACATGGTGACAGTTATGTTCTTTTATCTTCGGATTCTGGCGGAAGTGGTCATAATGATCCCCTCTGTTTGTGTAGCACTTTACAGTTTATAAGTCAGTTATCTATTTCATCCTTCTACCTTTGATGGTATAGGGTAGATGGTATGATCCTCATTGTCCAGGGCGGGTGAGTGCGGGCAGGGAGACCCTGGATCACATGACTGGCGACGGGCAGCTCCAGAAATGAGCTTCAGGTCTCTCCATGCCTGGTCTGGGTCCCTGTGAGTGGGGGTGGGGGCCGGGGGCGGGGGGGAATGAGGTGGGAAAGATACCACTTCTTAATTTAATTTGTACAAAGTGGAAGAATTTGAACATGTATTTACTTAAAGATTACTTTTTGAGTAGAAACTACACTCACCTGTCAAAAAAGTCAGAGTGAAAGTCTTGTTCGCACCCTGAACTCTTCCTTTGACAGCCCCGTCCCCTGTGGGTAATCCCTGTTGTTTCCTGTGTGCCCTTCCTGGATTTCTCCTCTCACCTTCCAGTGTTTCTTTATGCACACACAAATACGCATGTTTCTTTTCTCCTTTTTCTCCTAGAACTGGTAGAATACTGTGTGTTCTGTACCTTGCTTTTTCCCCCCACTGAGTAATCGGTCCTGGATATCCTTCCATGGCGACATGTAGAGAGCCTCATCGTTCTCCTCACAAACCGTACTGAGGTATAGCACGTGCTGTGAAGCACACTTTCTTTAAGGGCCCAGCTTGGTGAATGTGTACGCAGGTGCGCACACATGCCACCATCACCTAGATCAGGATACGGCACTCCCAGCGTCCTCCTAGCCAGTACCCCTTCCCAAAGCGACCATTACTCTGCTGTCTAAATCTCCTGAGTAGTTTCCCCTGTTTTTGATCTTGGGCTCTCATTTTTAAAAATAGCTCCATTGTTTATGTTGGTGCTTCTTAAATTTAGTATGCATCAGAATCACCTGGAGATTCATTAAGCGTGAAGTCCGGGGCCTTCCCCGGAGTGTCTGGGGTGGATTGCACGAGCGTTCATCTCCAGGCTCGCAGCTGATGCTGGTCCTGCTGGTCTGCAGCCACACTCTGAGTAGCCCTAGTGCGTTAGAACGAGGATCTGTGTACCCAGGCCCCAGTAGATGAAAACCACGTGGATTGCTGCCGTTAGTTTATTGTTAAAAACAGTGCTGCGCTGCATAACCTTGTACACATGTCATTTTGAACATGGCAGGTATCACACTGTAAGATAAATTCCCAGAAGTGGAGTTGCCACATCAAAGAGCGGATGCACTTGTAATCTCGATAGAAATTGCCAAATTGCCCTTCCGAAGAGGGGGTCCATTTTGCATTCTCATCAGTGGTGTGTGAAAGAGAGCCTGAGTATATTGTCAAGCTTTGGATTTTTGCCAATCTGATAGGTATGAAATGGTAGCTCACTGTAGTTTTAATTTGCATTTCTCTTCGGTGTACGGTTGAGCATCTTTTTAAATGCATAAGGGCCATCTCTTTGTGAATTGTTCATATCTTTGTGCATTTTTCTGTTGCAGTTTTGATCTTTTTATCCTCAAGTGGTGGGAGCTCTTTACATATTAGCAAGATTAGTCTTTCATTTATCATCTGAATTACGAATATTTTCCCCCTAGGTGATCATTTGCCTCTTGATTTTCCTTGTGGTGGTTTTTTTTTTTTTTTCATATCTAAGGTCTTTTTTAATTTTTTTAAGATTTTGAGAGCGAGCGTGCCAGAGAGAGAGAGAGAGAGAGAGCACAAGCGGGGGGAGGGGCAGAGGGAGAAGCAGACCCCCACTGACCGGGAACGCGAGCCCAGGACCCTGGGATCATGACCTGAGCCGAAGGCAGACTTCTTAACCCACTGAGCCACCCAGGGGCCCCTAAGTTCTTCTTTTAGAACTTCAAAATAACGTGGAAACAGAGTTGGCCGTAAGCACAGAAACCCGCAGAAAGTGCATTTTGTCATCCTGGGTGTGCAGGCATTAGGAAGGGCACCAGGAACCAAGAGACGGCCGGATTGTGCAGCGATGCTCTCGGAACAGCCAGCTTTTCACACACAGGCGCAAGGCTCGTTGGCAGATACCCAGACTCTAAGGATCTGAAAGGTGACTAGGTTGGCTCCAGGTGGCCACCAACCAGCTCAAGTCACAGGAAGAGGTGAGAGACCGCATGGGAGTACCCGGACGAGATGGGTACACGTAAGGCAGACGGCAGAAGCTGCTTACAGGTGACACAAAAGGAAACGGGAATGTATCTCTTAGTCATAGGAAGCAAAACAGGATGTCCATAAGAACGTTACTCCCGTCAAGGGACAGCTGCTGACAGAGGTGGTCAAAACAGCCAAGGCTCGTATTGATGACTCTAGCTCTCTTTTTAAACCGTGATCAGAGATAAGCCAAGCAAATGCCACGTTTGATGGGAGAGGAATAATGCATCTACAGTTGGAAGATCAGTACTGAAGGTGCTTTCTTCCGAAGTTGGATTGATTCCTACAGAAGGGCATATTGACATACTCGGGCGGGGGGGCGGTGCATAGGAGGAAGGGTGTCAGGGGTCATGTAGGCTGGAGGCTCCATATTGGTGGCCCATGGTCAGAGTTGGCCTGCAGATTTATTTTCTTTGGCTAGTCAGGTGTTGGCCCATGAAGTGGTTTTTTTTTTTTTTCTATAATTTTGAATTAGTCCCCAATATTTTTAAATCAGATGATTTCATGTAAAAATTTTTCTCTTTGCTTCTGGAATATCAGGAATCTGGCCACACTGGGCTGCACCCCTCCCCTGGCCACAGTCTCTGAGGAGCACCTTTCCTACTCCTTCATCACCCCCGGGGGACATACGCTTTGTGGCTTCCCACAGTCACCCTCCCCTCTAGCATCCCTGACATCGAGACTACCTGTCAGTTACTGTGTATTCCAGTTTTAATTGTCTTTTATTTTATTTTTAAAAAGATTTTATTTATTTGACAAGAGCGTACAAGTAGGCAGAGCGGCAGGCAGAGGGAGAGGGAGAAGCAGGCTCTCCGCTGAGCAGGGAGCCCGATGTGGGGCTCGATCCCAGGACCCTGAGATCATGACCTGAGCCAAAGGCAGCCGCTTAACTGACTGAGCCACCTAGGTGCCCCTTTAACTGTCTTTTAGTAAGGTGGAAAAGAAAGTGGATATATTTTTTTTTCTTATACTGAGAACTTTTTTAAAATTTAAATTTTAGTGAACATACAGTGCAATATTGGTTTCTGGAGTAAAAAAATCACTGATTCGACACATACAACACCCAGTGCTCATCATAACAAGTGCCCTCCTAAATACCCATCCCCCACCTAGCCCATCCCCCCCACCTCCCTCCATCAGCCCTCAGTTTGCTCTCTGTCGTTAAGGGTCTCTTATGGCTTGTTTCCCTCTCTCCTTTCTCCCCCTTCCCATATGTTCATCTGTTTTCTTAAATTCCACATAGGAGTGAGATCATCTGGTTTTTGTCTTTCTCTGACTGCTTTCATTTAGCGTAATGTACTGTAACTCCATCCATGTCGTTGGAAATGGCAAGAGTTCCTTCTTTTCGATGGCTGAGTAATATTCCACTGTGTGTGTGTATACCACGCCTTCTTTATAGGAAAGTGGCTATTTCTTAAACGTGTCCCTCTCTCAAAGCAGGAAGGTGAACGATAGACCAAGAGGGCGCTCTCTTTACAGCTGTACTGTGGAAGGGGCGATGTCTGCCGTCTAAGGCAGCGGACCTCTGTGCTGAAAGGTGTGATCTTGCGAGACCTGGATTGCTTTGCTCGTTTGGGTTATCCACCTGGTACCTGTCGGCATTTTGCTGCGACTTGTGACCAGGGGGGCCTCTCTGGTCTAATAGCTCAGAGACATGCTTCAAGTTACTTTTCTGCAAAACTAGTATAGGTTTATGGCCTCCTGGAAGATCACAAAGTTCCAGCCTCCGTGGCTCTGTGGAGAGCAGAAGGAGCCAAACCGTCAAGCCAGTTTCCTTCCCTGCTTTGATCAAAAGTGGGGAGATAGCGGATCAGGGGAAAGCACCAGAGATACTGTGTATGAATCAGAGCACGGCTTTTGAGTATTTATGGATGCTCCTACTTGTTACCAGACTAGGAGAAGGACCTCAGGGGAATGGATCATCACCAGTAAGGATGCGGGACAAGGGGTGGGGGTGAGTGGGTCATGTTGGCCCTGAGGTGGTGTTTGGTGGCTGGGGTGGGACGCTGAAGCCCCTGGGAGCCCTGAGAAGGGCTCCTGTCCCTTACCTTTCTGAACCCCGTGTCCTCCGCTACTCTCCTTGCCCATCTCATGAGATCAAACAGAATAACACATGTCGCAGAATGCTGAAACCATGAAGGAAGGCTCCAGAGTGCCGATGAGGTTCCAGAAGGAACTTGAGAACCATTCCCCAGGGCCGCTTCATCACCCACATCTATCCGGATGTGTCTTCTCGCCGTGGCTCTGCCACCATGCCCTCCTGCCTTCTGTGCACGCTTCTCTAGTTCTTCTCCATGTGGCAGGAAGAGTGAGCTTTATAAATACGGGCCTGAAAGCCTCAGGAGCCTGCCAGTGCCTTTCAGACCTTGCCGGGACCTGAAGGTCATGAGCTGGCCCTCCCACCTCTGCAGCCTCCCAGACCCCTGCTCCAACCTCATCCCCACCCCCCCACCCCATCTGCCTGGGGCCTCTGCCCTCGCCAGCGCTCTCCCCCTGCACAGCTCGGCTGTGTCCCCTCCTTGAGCGAGCGATGCTTCTGCTCCCTGTTCCTTCCCCCTCAGCCTTTGGTCAGAGTACTTACCTAACACCTGGCCACTGGGGGTGGGTTTTTAATTTAAATAGAGGATAAAATTTGCCATCGTCCCCATTTCTAAGTGTACAGTTCAGTAGTGTTAAATACATTGACGCTGTAGAGCAGCCCATCTCCAGAACCCTATTCTTGCAGAACCACAACTTTGTGGCTATTAACTAGCAACTCCCCGTTTCCCTCCGGCCCCCACTCCCGAGCGTTCTGGTTTGTCTATGAATCAGACTACATACACCTGCAGGTTCATCTGTGCCGTAGCCCACGACAGGATTTCCTTCCCTTTTAAGGCTGAGTAATATTCTTTTGTGGGTCTATATACTGCATTTTGTTTGTCCATCCATCTATCAATAGACACTTGGGTCATTTCTACCTTTGGCTATTGTGAAAAGTGTTGCTATGAACATGGGTACACAAATAGTACTTGGAGATCCGGCTTTCAGCTGTTTCGAGCATGTACCCCGAAGTGGAATTGCAGGATCCTACGGTAACTCTATTTTTAATTTTTTTTAATGGAAATATAGCTGACCTACAATGTTGTATTAGTTTCAGGTGTACAACATAGTGATTGGACAGTTCTGTGCACAACACTGTGCTCACCACCCTAGGTGTTGTCACCATACGATGATATTACAATGTTATTGACTCTATCCCTATGTTGTACTTTTCACCCCCCTGACTTAGTTTATAACTGGTGGGGTGTACCTCTTAATCCCCTTCACTTATTTCACCCATCCCCCACCGCCACCCCCACCCTCGGGCAGACACCAGTTTGCTCTCTGTATATAGGAGTCTGGTTGTTTTTTTGTTTTTTACATGCCACATATAAGTGAAACCATAAGGTATTTTTATTTCTCTGACTTCACTTAGCATAATACCCGTAGGGTCCATCCATACTGTCACAAATGGCAAGATGATCTTCTTTTATGGCTGAGTAATACCCGATTACATCTTCTTTATCCATTCATCGTCTCAGTGGACCCTCAGGCTGCTTCCATAATGTGGCTGTTATAAATACTGCTGCAGTAAACATAGGGGTGCAGATATCTTTCCAAATGAGTGATTTCATTTGCTTTGGGTCAATACCCATAGTAGAATTGCTGGATTGTATGGTAGTTCTATTTCTATTTTTTGGGGGGGAACCTCCATACTGTTTTCCACAGTGGTTGGACCAATTTACATTCCCACTACAGTGCACAAGGCTCTCTATTCTCCACATTGTCACCAACGCTTATTTCTTGTCTGATTCTAGCCATCTGACAGATGTGACGTATTCTCCCATTGTGGTTTTTGATTTTGATGAGTGATGTTGAGCATCTTTTCATGTGTCGGCCATCTGGATGTCTTCTGTGGAAACATGTCTATTCAGGTCCTCTGCCCATTTTTAATCAGATCATTATTGTGTGTGTGTTGACTTGTATAAATTCTTTATATAGTTTGCATATTAACCCCTTATTGGATATATCACTTGCAAATACCTTCTTCCATTCTGTAGGTTGCCTTTTTGTTTTATTTCCTTTGTCCTGCAGAAGCTTTTTATTTTGGAGTAGGCCCAATAGTTTATTTTTGCTTTTGTTTCCCTTACCTCAGGGGACAGATCCAAAAAAAGTTGCTAAGGCTGATGTCCAAGAGATTACTGCCTATGTGTTTGTTTAGGAGTTTTTATGGCTTCAGATCTTATGTTTAGGTCTTTCATCCATTTTGAGTTTACTATTTTTAATATTTTAGGAACTACCGTACTGCTTTCCATAGTGACTGTCCCATTTTACATTCCCACAATCTGTGTAGAGAAGCTCCAATTTATCTACGTCCTCACCAACACTTGTTATTTCCTGTCTTTTGGTGGTTTTTTTTTTTTTAAAAAAAGGTAGCCATTCTAATGGATGGGAGGTTGTATCATGGTTTTGATTTGCATTTCCCTAATGATTGTGATGGTGGGCACTTTGTCATATACCTGTTGGCCATTCGTATGTCTTTTTTTGGTAAATGTCTATTCAAGTCCTTTGCCCATTTTTTACTCTGGTGGTTTGTGTGGGTTTTGCTGCTGCTGTGTTGTAGTTTCAGCCTCCGGTTTTTTAGTGTGAGGATTTGGTGTGCACTCACGAAGCTCCAGGAGGGCAGGGCCGGGCCCACCTTGTTCATAGTCTTCTCCTGGCACCCAGAATGGAGCCGTGCACTTGGGCTATTTGTTGATGGAAAAACACGCATGTCGTTCTCAACAGCGAAGGGATGAACGACTATATTCACGCACTCATTCTTGTTTCAAGAGGGATCGAAAGCAAGGGTCGCATCTCTTTGGAACCATGGTATTTGGGGTGAAGAACGGCAGGTGGCCCTGAAGAGGCTTTAAAGAAGATAATCCAGTCTTGACAGGTGGTGTCTCACTACTCTGGGACCGTGCTTGTTTGGTTGAGTATAAATCCCATTTTGCCTGGTAATGCTGGTCTCGACGAAACTTTGCATGTGTTTATTTTATGGTTTCAAAATATGCCCCCATCGAGTATGTGTGCTTTGGTCCTCTCTTCTGAAGGAGGCGGGGCAAGTGTCCTCCCAGCTGTCCTCCCACCTCCAGTGCCTTCTCCGGCCCCCATGCCTACCTCTTCCCCACGCACCCCCGCCCAGCCCTCAGCCCCTGGGAGGGCCCGGCGCCGCGTGCTGCCCCTTCTCACCGACGGCCGTCGTCCTGCTTTACTGCAGGCCTCTGTGGGTCCCGATGTGGATCACAGCGGCAGAGCCCCCCTGACCGGCGTCTTCACCTCCAGGCACGCCATCATTCACCGTTGCTGGAGTCCACTTCCCCAAGCCCATATTTCATCATTTGCCTGTTGAATCTGAATTCTCCGATGTGTCCGTGTTGCCTTCAGGATCAAGTCCACCCCCTTTCATGGGGCACCCAGGCATTCCCTGTGGCCTCCCCGCCACCCCGGCCTCATCCCCTGCATCCTCTGCAGATGCGGCCGCCTCTGCCTAGATGCTCCTCCCCCGCTTGACCACCTGTGCTTACCCCCAGGTTCCGACGTCGTCCTGTCCCTCCCCCCCCCGCCACTCCCACCCCAGCCGGTGTTGGGCCCTGGCCTGCCGCGGCTCGCTGGGGCGCTCTGTGTACCTCTTGGCCCCGTGTGCCTGTCCGTGGGGTCATTGTACGTTTGCTTGTCCGTCTCCTCACCGGCCTGCGTGCTCCGAAGCTGGGCCAGTGGCTCTCCTCTCCACACTTCGGCACTTAGCCCGGGGCCCCTCACGGGCAGGTCCTTGTGGAAAGGCGGCGGCAGAGGAAACAGGCAAGTCTGTCTGACCTCGGGGCTCCCGGGCTCGCTGCCCTCCCACCCCTCGGCACCGTGGACCGTCCATTCTCCCAAGTCCAGGGTGGCAGAGGGCGGGGCGTGGCTCTGCTCCGTTCTGTGGCCACCCTGAAGCTCCCGACCCCCGTCTACCTTCTGGTAAATGCATCCCGGCCGAGAGCGATGACTCATGGGTGTGTGACTCGGCGTGCGAGTGGCAGAGATCCAGGCCTGGGTTCACGAGCCCTGGCACCCCTAGCCTGCTAACTGGAACGACGGTAGAAACCCTCCTCTGTCCGTGGAACACGAGGCTGCCACCGCAGAGCTTTACAAGGCTTGTACGTCTGGGATTCTTGTCTGATTTATTGCCATTAAGTGATACTTCAGCCAACTACCATTTATTGCATGCTCGCCATGGGTGTAGACACGGTGATCAGCATCTCGCATACAAATAATTTCATTTAATGCTCACGCTAGCCCAACAACACAAATAGTCACAAATACATCTGTAGCACTTACTGTGTGCTAGATAGAGTTCTGAGCCCTTTGCATTGAAGTCCTCTGATTCTCAGGGAAACCCTACGATGCGGGAACTGCTTTTACCCTCATTTTACAGATAAGGACACTGAGGCACAGAAAGCTCACATAGAGCGGTGTCCCAGCGTCACATAGGAAATGACAGAGCTGTGATATAAACTCAGGCTTCTGAGTCCACACTTCTAGCCCCCACTGCATGCTTCCCTACTGAAGGCTGCAGTCCCATCTTACAGGGAAGGAAATTGCGGCTCAGAGAGGTTGGTTACTTCTGCCTAGTCACACAGCCAGGGTGAGCTGGAGATTGCTTGTCTCCCACCCTGCCTCCTAACCACCGTGCTCTCCTGCCCAGAGGCAGGGGAGGTAGTCATCATGGCATAACCCTCCCCGTCGGCACTTCCCAAGGGCCGCGTCCAGAGGTTGGGTAGGATTCTAGGGACGAAACTGTCTTCTGCATCTAGGGGTACAGCATGGCACATTCTGCTTCAGAGGTCTCCAGTTTGGGGTCCCACAGCACTTCCTCAGCCCAGGGATGCCGACGTGGCTCTTCTTACCTCCACAGATAGTGAGACCGTGCACTACCACTATGGGCCCAAGGACCTGGTCACCATCTTGTTCTACGTCTTCATCACCATCATCCTGCATGCTGTGGTTCAAGAGTACATTTTAGATGTGAGTGACGTGTGTGGGTCCTGACATCAGAAGCTGGGGAGATGCCACGGGCGGTGGGGCCTCACCCCAGAGGAGACTGCAGCTCTGGGCCCCTTTGCTTCCTAATTTGTGTGCCCTGATTGGTCCTATTGATTGGATATCCCTTGCCACACACCATGGTTTCTGTCCCCGCTCGCAGCCTTCTTAGCGCGTGGGACGGCAGCACTTAATGATGTGAGGGTGTCACACACCTGAAATGGCAGGGCAGCATCCTTATGGGTCTGTCCTCTAGCCTGATCGGGGGATGTTTTCTTTACATCTAGGCTGAAGACCTCCATCTTGCCACTTTCTCAAAATGCTTGCCTTGAACTGAGCGCTCTGTGCACACAGCAGGCTTACACGGCCTAGCCCGGGTCATGGCCACCTGCTGCCCTGTCATGGGTGGGAAATGGGAGTTCGAAGCCCACGCATTACCCATCCACCTGCATATATTAACATGCAGGATTCTCTTTATTCCTTAGAAAATCAGCAAACGGCTTCACCTCTCTAAGGTCAAACACAGCAAGTTCAACGAATCTGGGCAGCTGGTCATCTTTCATCTCAGCTCGGTGGTATGGTGCTTCTACGTGGTGGTGACGGTGAGTGGCCCTGGGGACTGGGGCCTGGGCTGCCGGTGGCGCGTCTCTTCTCGGATTGCTAATAACGGCGGGGCTGAGCTGGGAAGGAAAAGAGGCAGGAGCAGTTTGTAAAAACTTTGAGCAGTTTCTTGGAACTGAAGCTATTTTTGCATCCTCATGGTACGAGAGGGGCCAAGTGGTATAGCCGCTCTTTTATGGCTGGAGAGAGCCCTCTCGTCCAGAAATCAGCACGAGTTCTCACTATTATGGGTTGGTACGAGCAGGATACCGTGCATCTCCGTAGCACTGCGTCACTTGCCTGGGCCCTCCTACCAGTGCTATCCAGTGAGAGGAGTCTTAGGTTTATTCTTGTTCCCGTGTTCATGGTTTGAAGACCTCCAAGACTGAATTTTGCAGTGTCCCCATGGTCATGTGGTTTGGAAGTGGCAAGGACCAGACTTGGACTTAGGAGTCTGGTTCCAGGTCCAGGACACTTTCTGTTTTCCCATATTGGCCTCCCGCAAACAAGGCCAGCCTCCCCCCTGTCTGCACATCAAATCCTGTGCGAGTCCGTGCCCTTCCCACAAGTGCCTGGAGGACCAGACAACTTATCTACCTCTCCTTTCTACACAAAAGGACTGTTCTTTCAAGCAGCCTTCGATACAGCAGAATTCCTTCGTAGCAGGGAATGTGGACAGCCCTTTAGGGTTCACCGTAACATAGACCCGGCCTGTGGTGCATGACCGTGGTTAATTAGCAGCCCCCCACCCCCACTTGGAGCACCTCCCGTCTGGAACTTGGTCTCTTTCCCAAGAGCTAGAATTGTCCTGTGAGAAATGCAGGCCTGGGCTTGGAAAATTCAGCAACCCTGTGATCTTTTAGAAGTTCCCTTCCCTGTCTTCCACTGACCTCTCACCCGCTTCCTCTTCCTTCAGTGAACGCGATGAGCTTTCACATCCTAAGGAACTCCGCGTCCAGAGCCGAACGCTGAATTCCTATTCTGAAAGCGGGAGTCAGCATGTCCTTTCGTATTTTGCTGGTGTTTCTATTGTCATCTAATCATGGAACAGTCTTCCTAGCCAGAACCTTAGGAGTTTTAAATGCCAGGACCACAGGCTTCTGTCCCCTCAAGAGGGACTGCCCTGTTGCACTGTCCCTGGGGGAAGACCTACAGTGTGGCCTGTGTGAGGAGTGCCCCTTGCCGCTGTGCAGTGCATGTCCTGGCCCCCTGGGTGTGGGTTGCGCTGGATGCCAGACCTCTTCTGCCAACCGCTCGGTGTTTGGTTCCTGCAGCCTGCGGAGTCCCCTCGGCTGCTTTGAGGCAGAATGGTCTCAGGGTCTTTCAGAAGAGGTGTTGCCTCATCTCTGGGTCACTTTTACCCAAGTCAAGTGCTGCCTCACCCCCAGACATTCCACCCGAGCTGTGACGCATTTAGACAGATTCTGGAGGCCAAAAGCCACGTTACTTAACACCCCTTCCAGAATGTTAAATGCTCAGCAGCTCTGTCTTTGCTTCTCTCAGGCCTGCAAGGGCTTGAAAATGATGATGCTCCTTAGTCTGGGAGCATGCAGTACTTTACGTGGGGGAAGCTCATGACAGGCTTTTATTATGGGGACAGCCAGGTCCCCCACTCAACATCTTCTGTAGGAAGTGGAGACCTGGGGGACCCTGGAAAGCTCTAGTGATCCCAACTCCCAGTAGCACCATGCAGCCCCTGGCCCTCAGCCACTCCATCTGCACCGTCCTGTGGGGAATGAAGGTGATTGAGGAAGAAGAGAGAGGGTAGTTATGTAAAAGGAGTGAAAAGTAGCTAGTGTTTTTTAAATGCTATTTTTCTGTGAGGATGAGATATTTTTTGATCCTTCTTTCTTTCCCCGCCCACATTCAGCTCATCAGCAGGGTCCGCGCCCCCCCCTCCCCCCCCAGAGCATGTTGAGGTGCGGTCCGCGCTTTCCGCCTTGGGCCTGCGGTCCACAGGGGAGATTTGGGGACACCGGCAGTACGCTGCTGGGATGCCGCCGAATGTCCTACCGTGTGCAGGCCAGCCGCCACGACCAAGGATTGTCCAGCCCCAGGTGTCGGAGTGCCGAGGCTGGGGAATCCCGGTGTGCAGTCCAAGCCGCCATTCTCTCTCGCCTGGACCACTGACTGTCCTTCTAGGAGGAGGCTGTTTTCGTTCCGGTGGCCTGCCACCCAAATCCATTTTCTGCTCAGCCAGACAGGGCTTTCTGGAACCTAAGTCCTGCACCCTTGTGTCAAAGCTGCCATCCCACTTGCAGTGAAGTCGTTTTCTTCCTCACTCCTGTGATCGAGGTCCCCCTCTTCTTACCTCTGCTCTTCTGCTCCTGGCCCTTGGGCTCTGCGTGGGTGGTTCCTCTGCCCAGATGTTTCATCCCCTGAATCCGTGGCTGGCTCCTCCTTCCCATCGAAGTCTCCACCTCAGAGTCCCCTCCTCAGGACCCCTCCCCCCAGCGTGTACTGTGGCGTTTTTCTCGTTCACGTGTGTGTGCTCTGCTGTCCGTCGGTCTGTCCCCCCTGCCCCCGAGCTGCTTGTGAACGGCCTGTGCCCACCACCGTGTCTCGCGGGCAGAGCGTGGCAGGTACTGCGTGCTCACGAAGTTGTGCTTGTGAGGATGCGGGAGTAAGCTGCAGGCACGTCTTCTTGCTCTGGCCCCCAGCAGTTTTTAAAATCATGAGTCTCTTGTTTTTATAAACTCATAGATCTATTAAAAATTGAGCAATACATAAAGGTTTTTTAGAAAATGTGAAAATTTTCCCCAGATCCCTCCCCCTAAAATAACCGGGTTTTGGGGGCGGTGCTTGATCCAGACATTTCTCTCTGCATTTATACAAGCAGAGTGAGGACAGCATGGCTGGACCAACCAATAATGTAGGAGGTCAACCTCCTTACTTATCATCTACCTTTGAACTACTGACTGTTGATTGTTAGAAGACAAAACAAGACCCCCACGCTCTACTGGGGGGAGCAGGGTGGGCAGGCGTCTGGTCTCCCCTGCCCAACTTCCTTGGGAGGTCTCCATTCATATCTTAAAACCTGAAGTCTGAGGGGCACCTAGGTGGCTCAGCCATTAGGTGTCTGCCTTCGGCTCGGGTCGTGGTCCCAGGGTCCTGGGATCGAGCCCCGCATCGGGCTCCCTGCTCGGCGGGAAGCCTGCTTCTCCCTCTCCCACTCCCCCTGCTTGTGTTCCCTCTCTTGCTGTATCTCTCTCTGTCAAATAAATCTTAAAAAAAAAAAAACAAAAAACAAACCTGAAGTCTGATGCTCTGTGAGAGCCTGGTAGAGGGAAGGCCCCTCACCCTGGACTGATTTCTATTAACAGCTTGGCCACTTAGAGCAGAACTCGAGTATGTGATTGTTCCTGAAGGACAAACGATGTTGGTATGTCTGAGTCTAGGTAGCAACCGGCTGTGTTATGACTGGGTTCTGTTTGTCTGTTCACCAAAAAGGAAGGCTGTGGGGGCAAAAGGAGAGATTGTTCCAGTTTGCTCGGGCCTCCCTTGGCTCCTAGGTTAAGGAGAGAACAAAGGATTTCAGGAGTTCCCCCAGCACCTCTGCCAGTGCCCGTCGGGGACCAGGATTGGGGCAGGGTTGCCACACTCAGCCCCCTGGGATCTCAGGTCCTTGGCCTCCGGCCCCCAGAGGGCACCCCAGCCCCCGGCCGCCCTCAGGCAGCTGCCTGGCCCGAGGTCTGGAAAAGGCAGTGAGTCATTTTCCTCTGACTCCCCCGCCCTCCTCCCTGCACTCCTTCCCTGGACTCCCTGAGGACTAGACATTCACAAGCAGGCAGCATTTTTCTGGGGAGGTTCTTTGCTTGTTGGCTTCAAACTTCTGACCTCCTTGTCCCCTAAGAAAAGGGGCCAAGCCGAGGAGGGTTCCTGTTTAAAATCACAAGGTCATCTGGGCTTTAGGTTTCTCTCAGTGCTGTTTCTCTTGGCCAGTCTCTCTTCGGGCAGAAATGTCCCTCCTACCTCAGTCCCAGATGGACCATTTTCTTAAGTACATTGCTGCTTCCTTGGGATGTTCTCACCGGAGATTTCCCTGGAATGACAGGGTCGTACTGTCCTAACCTCCTCTGAGGGACTAGTAAGAGCCTTGTTCTTCCCTCAGAAGAGAGAAATTGCCTAAAGCATTCATCATTGATTCATTCATTCGACCAACAAATTTTTATTGGATTCTTGTAATGTCAGCCGACCCTTGCTCACGGAGGAGTGTTTCCTCTTATGTTTTGTAATTTCGGATTACAGACTCCTCTTTAGCAGGGTTTTAGGCGTGAGAATCCTGTACATCCTTGGATGAGAGTATGCCCCAGTGGTATCACTGGCCCAACAGTATTAATACTACTAATTTCTAAGCTTGGTAGTTCTTGGACCATACGAGGGGTATAAGTTTGAACTCCAAACTCATGTGAAAGTGAACCTGAGGTTACAGATTTTCAAGGGATAATATATTTTGCTTTTCTTTCTTTTTTTTTTTTTTAAAGATTTTATTTATTTATTTGAGAGAGAGAGAATGAGAGAGAGAGCACATGAGAGGGGGAGGGTCAGAGGGAGAAGCAGACTCCCTGCTGAGCAGGGAGCCCGATGCGGGACTCGATCCTGGGACTCCAGGATCATGACCTGAGCCGAAGGCAGTTGCTTAACCAACTGAGCCACCCAGGCGCCCTATATTTTGCTTTTCGTCCCGAGCCCAGGATGAGCAGAAAGCTTCTTTAATCTCTCTCTATTGGTGGTCAGACTGAGTCTGCCCTTTCTCTAGTCCAACCCAAACTAGTGCAAACTCAGTCTAACCGTCTTCTGTAGCTCTTCAGGGGTCCTGCTTTTACACAAGGGTCTTGGATTCCACCTCTGGAGGCCCCGTCTTCTGTTCTCATGTGGGCACGAATACCCTGGCCCCAAGACTAGTGCCCTCTGAGCTGCCCCAGCCTCACCTCACTGCTCTGGCTTTTAGCCTCCTGTCCCTTTGGGATCCCTTTCTGGGAAAACCCTTTGCATTTAAGAGCATTCTTGTTAGATGTCATCCAGCATTTCTGGAGGTTTCATGACGGGAGGGTTTTCAGGTTACCTCCCTTACTCTACAATAGGCCCTGGGCTAGGTGCTGGAGGTATAAAGAAGGGCATGGTAAGACCCTGGTGGGAAGGAACTTGTAGAGTAATGGAGGCCTCTCGCGATAACGACCCAGTGTGGTAGACACTTAGGAGGCCTATGGGGTGAGGCCTCCTGGGGAAGCCTGTGCGGTCCTGCATTCTTTTTATTCATAGCGATGTGAAAAGCCAAACTAGGCTTTTCGTTTTTCCAGTCCACTTGCTTATTCATTCTACAAGCATTTCCTGAGTGCCTTCATGCCAGGCATAATGCTAGACGCATAAACATAAGCTATAACATTTATTTCTAACAATAACTCTGCGAGGGTATTTTTATCCTCATTTTCAGACGAGCCAACTGAAGCTTAGGGAGACTAACTTGCCCAGACGATACAGCCGGTGAGTGCCAGGCCCACGTCCAGACACAGGTCTTCAGCCCCCAGACTAGGGCTCTTCTGCGACGTCATAGCTCTGTCACAGTGAGGAAGCCGGCTGAGGGCCGGGTGGCTCCCGTGCAGAGAGCGAGCCTTCATTTTTCATGTTTCCTGTCTCTTTCTCTTCCTGGCGCTGGGGATTGGGCGCGCCTCTGGCCCTGCCCAGGGCCCCAGCGGGTGCCTCCTGTCTAAAGGCCGTCTCTCCTTGCCCACTACAGGAAGGATATTTAACAAACCCAAGAAGCCTCTGGGAAGACTACCCACACGTGTGCCTCCCGTGAGTATTCGCAGGACTGTCTCCGGGGAGCAGCAAGCCGGGCCGCTGGCAGGAGCCGCTCACAGGCCGAGCCTTTTCGGGCACCGTGGTGCACACGGCAGTCTTGTCTGGGAGCTGCTTCCTGCTAGTGCGCTTGACTGGAGACTCCCAAAATGATGTCTCCTCATTAGCCCCTGTCACAGAGGTGACGTCTTAGGCCCGCCGGCAGAGGCTGGGTGGCTTAGAAATTATACAACAGAAATTTATTGCTCGCAGTTCTGGAGCCTGAAAAGCCCAAGATGTGGTGTCTGGTGAGGGTCTGCTTCTGGGTTCAGAGAGGGCGGTCTTCTGGTGGTGTCCTCACGTGGAGAAGCCCGGGAGGAGCCCTCTGGGGTCTCTTTTACAAGAGCACGGATCCCATTAATGAGGTCCCCGCCCCCATGACTAAATCACCTCCCCAAGGCCCCACCTCCTAATACCGTCACACGAGGATTCGGATTTCAGCATCTGAATTTTGAGGGACACCCACTTTCAGCCCGCAGCAGGTGCCTACACTGTCAGAGACCGATACCGGAAGCGGAGCATCTCTGTAAAGTTCTCTGGGCCTCGTTCCTTCTTGATGACCTGCACCCCTTCACAGTGCACCTTCCTCCCAGCCTTGCGCGGCCGGTGCGCCTTCTCTCCTGCTCTGTGCTGCTGAGACACCAGGAGGGTCTGCCTCCCGCAGGAGGCCCTCGGTGCCTTCCTGAGACCCTTCAGAACAACAGCAAAGGGCTTAGAGCTGCGATGCCTCCTTTGCCACTTAGCTCTGTTCACTCTTCAATAGAGTGGTGCCCCATCTTCACTGTCCGTGCGCAGCCTTCCCTTCTCCGAGCCAAGGGACCCTCCGCTGTACTCTTCACCGTTTTTGTTTCCCTCCGTGGCCTCTGCGTCCCGTGGAGTGCTCTGGTCTGTGGAGCAGGGTCCCTGGGCTCGGGGCTTCCCTCCGGCTCCTGGACCAGCTCCTCCCACAGTCCAGGCCCCCTCCCCCCGTGCTCATCCCTCCCGTGTGTCCCTCCCGTGTGACTCGTTCCCTTGTCTCCAGCTTCCAGGTGAAGTTTTTCTACCTGTGTCAGCTGGCCTACTGGCTGCACGCACTTCCTGAGCTGTACTTCCAGAAGGTACGGAAGGTGAGTACTCCCCAGCTGGGAAGCCCCACGTTCCCCACTCCCCCCTGCAGTAAGCCGCTGGGCCTGAGCTGGCTGGGGTGTGTCGGCGGGTTGAGGAAGATGCTGAGCCAGCCAAGTTTCCGCGAAGATCTCCCTGAGAGCAGGCCACCAGCGCGTCTCCTGCCTCCCACGCTAGACGTGTGGCTTTGCGGGAGGTCTACCTCTTGTCTTCTGGATAGTGGATCAGAGGTTTTGGCCTTTCTCGGTCTTTTTTTTTTTTTCTTCTTAAATAGCCTCCCTCTGAATTATTTCCAAAAGCCCTGTTCCCCAGTCCCTGTCTCTTCTTTCTCAACCCAGTCCCGCCCCGCGGACCGGAAGCTGGTGCCTCACCCTCTGGCTTGCCAGCAACCTGGTGCGTGGGCCTCTGGCGTGATCTGGGACCGGCTGGGTGAGAGCAGCCCGGCCCGGCCCACCGTCGTCCCTCTGCACCTCCCCTCCGTTCCTGCATCTGGAGTTGGGGGTGGGGGGGCACGTTTACCATCTGCTTCTCTTGTTTGCAGGAGGAAATCCCCCGTCAGCTGCAGTACATTTGTCTGTACTTGGCCCACATAGCCGGAGCATACCTCTTAAAGTGAGTGAGACCCCGAGCCGGTCAGACTGCCATGCCCTTGTATGTCCATGCAGCTCTCCACGCAGACACTCGATGAGGAGGCATTTATTAGGCACCTTCTGTTTGCCGAGCACCATGCAAGACCTGGGAACACAAAGGTGGCAATTGCTTTATCTTGAGCGGTTCATGCTCAGCCCAGCGGGAGAGACCGTTGTTGGCACAGGTCAGGACCGCTCAGCGTGACCAGCGTGGGGCTACAGTATGTATGCTCGGCCGTGGGGACCCAGAGGAGTGACTAAGTCCTCCCGACACAGAGCCAAGGGAGGCTTCGAGGGCTGTTGGCACTTGAACCATAGCTTTGAAGTCGCAGGAGTTGCCATAGTGTTTGGCCTTGAGTGTCTCTTACAGAAAGAATCCTGTTGATGAGTAGGATATGTCATTGCTAATTTGGAATTTTCTTGAGCTTTATCTGTGCAGCACAGAACACCCTGTACTGTCTCTGGGCCGACATTTTGAGGGTTTGCGATGGATAACTTTCTGCTAGGCTCCCCGGAGGTCCCTGAGCCCATCATCTCCCAGACCCTCACGGCTGGCGTCCTGTGAGGGTGACCGGCCGGGGGTAATGGAGTTAGGAGGAAGGCAGCTCTTGCATCTGCTCGCTTGTCTCTGGAGGCTGATATGGCATCAACTCCTGGCTGGGTCTTTGGGGAGCAAAGGTTATATGGCGGGATGAGCTCTGTGCTCGTGTAGCACCCAGCGGCATGCGGTGAGGACCTGGGTGAGAGTGTGCAGGCAGGACCAGGTAGAAAGAGAGCTTCCTGCCGTTGGGTCCTTGCTGTATCGTCACTGTTCCTCCCAAAGACAGGAGATGCTCTAGGATCTGTTTATCTCACGTCTGACATGTCCCAGGGAAGGAGATGGACAGGAGTCTGACCCTGTTCGGGCAGAGTCCTGTGATTCTTGTTTTGGAATCAGAATAGAACCGAGAGGGCAGGGAGCAGCAGATCCTCCAAAATGAGGCCCATTCCGTCCCCGGTGATGCTGGTGCAGCCGTCTCTCTGCTCGTGTAAGGACCATGATCTCCCTTCTCCATCCTGGGTCTGGTTTTCAGAAGTGAGTGTGAGGAAAGGAGAGATACAGGATTTCCCCAGGGAGACACACCTCTGAAATGCCAACTGATGCATTGGTGTTCGTTTTGGTGAAGAGCTTGACTTTTAGAGGCCTTCACTCAGCACATAGCTGAGCTCCTCCCCCGGGCCAGGCGCTGCCTTAGGAGCTGCAGTCCCATCTGGCTGAAGGAAGACCAAGGCCTTGCTCTCCTGGGGTGCCCATTCTAGCGGGTAGCAGACCATTAAGAAAACTGAGTTTCTGGGCACCTGGGTGGCTCAGTCGGTTGAGCGTCTGACTCTTGATGTCGGCTAAGGTCACGATCTCAGGGTTGTGAGATTGAAACCCGCATTGGACTCCATGCTGGGTGTGGAGCCTGCTTGGGATTCTCTCTCCCTCTGCCCCTACCCCATTCCTCTCTTAAAAAAAAGAAAGAAAAAATAGTTTCCTGTGGTGCTAAGTGTGATGAAGAGAATAATAAAGCTGGGTAATGGGAGAGAGGGACTTGTCTCCTTGGCACCTTTGTCATGTGGAGGGAAGACTCTGAGGAGGTGACTCAAGTGGAGGCAGGAATGACAAGACTCAGGCACGTGAAGATCTGGGGGGACAGTGGTGCAGGCAGAGAAACCGTAGGTCAGAGACCCTGAGGTGGGAGTGGGTGTAAAGCCCATTGTGGCCGGAGTGCAGAAAGTGAGGTTTGAGACGAGGTCATGGGCAAGATCATGTTGGACTTTCCAGGCCATGTGAGGACATGGGCTAGTTTTCACGCCATTCTCTCGAGCATCCTCAGGATCCCGAGACCCTCCCCGTCCATCTTGCCCTGCCTTGGTCTCGTTGGGTGGAAGCGGCGGGATCCGCAGTTAGCACTGCCCGTGGGAGCGCTCCCACATCATTTCACTCTGCAGTCCTTCTGCGTGTATTTGAACGACAGTTGACTTTCTGTAGCAAACTGCCTAAGGAAGTCCGTAATGACCCCGTGCCCGGAATTGAGCAGAGGGGGTGTCTGAGTGGGTGGTGCTAATGTTTTAAGAGGCTGGCTCATTAGCACGTATTTTTGCATTATGTTGAGTTTTGCCTCTCCATGTACCTCTTAGCCGCGAAGACTTGGATAATGAAAAACCAGACGGTGGGAATCCCTTGTATTTCTACCTGCAAGGCTTGGTCCCTTGTTCTAAGCACCTTTTATGTGCTTGGTCCCAGGCCAGGCGAAGCATGCAAGGGGACAGGTGCCGTGAGAGCCAAAGCCCAGGTTCACTGGGGGGGCGGACCCAGACAGGCCAGGTGGACAGCCAGGGGGTTCAGTATTCTCTCCAAGAATCCTGCAGGCTGAGGAGGGCCAGCCAGGGAGAGGTGACGTGGAGGCGGAGCCCAGGGTGCTGGGCCCTGGCCTCTGCTCTCCATGGCGTCCGGGGGGGGTGGGGGGGGGAGGACTGAGGCTTGTCCTTTTCTCCCAGCCTGAGCCGCCTGGGCCTCATCTTGCTGCTGCTGCAGTACTGCACCGAGTCCCTCTTCCACATGGCTCGACTCTTCTACTTCGCAGACGAGAACAACGAGAAGCTGTGAGTGGCACGAGGCCCGCTGGCCGGTTCAGAGGCGCCGTGGGCAGGGGCCTCCTGTGAGGCCTGCCTGGTGGGAGGCTCCTGCCCGGGGTGGGAACTGCCCCTTACCTGCAGGCGGCACCCTGAGGCTGTTTTTCGGAGCCTCTTATTCTAGATCTCTCCTCCCTCCCTCAGACACCCTACTCGGCTACCCTCGCATGCTCTTTCCATGTGGGGTTGCTTCCAGAGAAGTGGGTAAAGGTTCCCTCATGGGCCCTAAAGGCTGACGTCCCTTTTCCGCCTCCACGAGCAGGTTTAATGCCTGGGCTGCTGTATTTGGGGTCACCCGCCTCTTCATCCTCACCCTCGCCGTGCTGGCCATCGGCTTTGGACTTGCTCGCATGGAAAACCAGGCCTTTGACCCCGAGAAAGGGAACTTTAACACCTTACTTTGCAGGTGAGTTGGGAAGAAGCCCAAGGAGAGAAATTAAGGCTCCCTGAGCCCTGCCAGGAGCCTCCTGAACTTGGCACAGTTTGGAAGGTCAGGGGGCAACAGACCTGAGTCTCCTGCACATTGTTGTTTCGCTGGAGATCTCTAGACAGCAGGCCTGAGAGAAGAAGGAATACCAGCCTTCTGCTTCCGGCAAGACCGTCTTCACTGGCAGGCCTGGCCTGCTGGGACTGCGGTCAGGGTCCCCAAGTGGGAGTCCCCTCGCCCTTGCCCAGTGCTTCGTGGTGCACGATGCGTGTCCTGTCCAGGCCCTTGATTTACAGCCACGCTTGGACTCTGTACGGTGGTGTGCTAGGCAGCTTGGCCAGTGGCCTTCCACAGCGGGGAAGGGGGGGAGGCAGGGAGGAAGCCATTGTGTTTCCAGGCGACCCTGGGGCCTGGGAGGGTGTGTGATTTGTCCGCTGTTGCTCAGCTTTCAAGTGGCATGCTAGATGAGAAGCCACTCTTCTAGAATTATTTTGCTATATCTTGATTCAATTCATTTGAATTCTTTCACTCTATATATGAAGCTTAAAGGAGTCCTGTTCTGTGCTGTGGCTACAAAAGAGGCCATGGAGGCCGTTTGACTAGGGAGCTGGACATGCGCCTGTCACCTCCTGCTCCCTGGTCTCCCGCGCCCCATCCCTCTGTCAGCACCCGGCCAGTGTGCTGGGGGGAGACTGGCACGCTCTCCCGGGCGCAGGTGGCGGGGTGGGGGCTGCGGGGTGCCCCCCCCACCCCCCTGAGCCCGGCCCTCGGTCCCCCGCAGGCTCTGCGTGCTGCTGCTGGTGTGTGCCGCCCAGGCCTGGCTCATGTGGCGCTTCATCCACTCCCAGCTGCGGCACTGGCGGGAGTACTGGAACGAGCAGAGTGCCAAGCGGAGAGTCCCAGCTGCCCCCAGACTGCCAGCCAGGCTCATCAAGAGGGAGTCTGGTGAGTGCCAGGCCCCCGGGCAGGTAGCGGTACTGCCTGGGAGGGATGGGGAGGAGCGCAGGCCCCGGGCCCGCAGGCTCTCCCTGGACCAGTCCTTCCCTGGGCCCTGACTCTTGGGCTCCTGCCGGGGCCTGACCGGCACGTGGCTGGGCGGGGGCCAGGGACACGTGGTGGGGGTGGGGAGCTCTGGCGGGAAGTGTGTCCTCGAAGTGGCTTCTGAACGCCGGCCAAGATCTGCCGCCTGTTGCCCGGACGGCTCTGTCCTCACCTGCCCTCTCGCTCTGCGTCGCGCCATGCGCCTGCCTCCCAGGCTGCTGGCTCGTCTTCCATCTTCGGGAGTGACTCGGGGACACGGTGCCAGGTGGGCGGCGGGGGGGGACGCCCACTTCTCCTGTGGCCCGGCCACACTCCCGTAACCGCCGGCCCCGGCCAGCCCTGCCCTTTCGGTCCAGCCTCTGCTCTGACTCACCTGCCGGTCTCCAGGTGCGGGCCGCTGGGCCAGGGCTCCTGTGTGTTTGGAGCAGGGCGGGCGCGGCTGGGTGTGGGGGCTCGGGCCGGGTGGGAGTGGGTGCGGCCGCGAGGCTGCAGCTACAGCGACTTGGAGCAGGCACAGGGAGGAGTTCTCCACAACAGTAAAAAGGTAGCACAGTGTTTTCTGCCAGGGGAGTATCGGGCCTCTGAGTAAGGCCTGTCCCTGCAGCCTCTGCGGCCTCCTCTCCGTTCTCCCCTCCCCGGGAGCCGGTGCCCTGCAGGTGGCAGAGAGAAACCGAGGCCGCTGGGGGTCTACGCTGGGCGGGGTCTACGCTGGGCGGGGTCTACACAATTTCACCTAGGATCTGGTCCAGCCTGAGGCCGGGGCGGGCCCCAGCCTGTTCCTGGGTCCCCCCTCTGTCACCTTGGCCCCCTTCTGCTAAAGGATAGTCAGGGACCCCCCAGCCTCCTGCAGAGTCACACTTCGGGGAGCAGGAGCCCCCTGGGAGCCGTTCTCGGTGGGCAGCTGCGCCGGGCACCCCCCCGGCCCGGCCCGGCCCGGCCCGTGTGCCCTGCACCTGTCCCACGGGAACACCACGTCTGTCTCCCTTCACTTCCTAGGTTACCATGAAAACGGAGTGGTGAAAGCAGAAAATGGCACCTCCCCACGGACTAAGAAACTCAAGTCTCCTTGAGGCCAAAGTGCTGGAACAGGGATCCTCTTGTGGGGGCCCAGCAGGGAGGTGGGGAGCCCGGCCCCCACCACTGCCTTCCCCCTCCTAGTCCTGTTGCTGCCTCTCAAGCAGCAGAAACCTGTCTCCAAACGGGGCTTTTCCTCTTTCTTATTTCTTGGCTTTCTCTTCTTACTCTTCCATAAACCATTCTCAATAAAACCAAAACTCTTCTTCTTTCTCTCCCTCAAGCCACCTCATGTCCTCACCTCTGTGCTGTGTTGGGTTTTCTAGAAGCCCAGGCTCTCATGGTTCTGTGTTGGCTGGCCGCCTCTTTCTCTTCCTTCATGGCTGCTTCCTTTGACTTTTCACCATATTGTGCAATTTTTCTGTGTCTGATTTTTACGAGAGGGAGCTCAAATTGCAGTCCTGGCCATCCGACACCCAGCATCAGTCCCCAGGACCTGTCAGAGTCAGAAGCCTCGTGCCCCAGAGCCTCTGCCCAGGGCCGCTTGCAGGCCCCTGGGGGGCCCCCGTGTTTGGGCAAGGAGAGGAGAGACCAGTCCTCTTGGATCATCATCTCCAGGTGCTGATTAACTGAGATGTATGATTCCAGTTGCGCACGCACCATCCGGAGGCCCGGCAGCACCACTGCTACTCGGAAATGCCACGGTGTTTGGCTGTGGGGCACGGCAACCCGGGCCAGAAAGGTGGTAGTAACTGTGTTGGGTCCCGTGACTCAAGACCGCTTCCCGGTGGCCGGTCCCAGACGGAGGCCAGTCGGCCCTCGCTCTGCCGGGGAGGTGCTGAAGGAGGACAAGTCTTCCCACCCACTAGAGCAAGAACAAAGCAAACAGAGAAGGTAACGGTGGCAGAGATGATGGAGTGGGAGCCCTAGGCCGTTCTTCAGCCCCAGCCCTAGCCCCAGCCCCAGCTGCTTTTTCAACCGTTCACCAGCATTCAAAACCCCACCCAGCCACAGTTACCAGAGCGGCCCGGCGGATGCTGGTCCCAAAGCCCAGAGCCAGGCGGCCCAGTGAGGGGCTGGCCTCGCTGCCTGACTTGGTCTCTCCCGCTGCAGGAACACCAAGGCCCCCACTGGCCCCCTGGTGCCGCAGGGAGGTCACCGGGCTGCTCACCCTCTGGCTCATCTGTTGAGTGTCTTTGGGCTGGTCGTCGTCATCCCGTGATACATGAGCACACGTGCAACATTTGAGACTGTACGGAAGTGGGACCAGAATGATGTGCAGGTAGATGAGCAGACGCCTGTGCCAGGAGGAGGCTTCCGCCTTACCCCCCCTCTTCCTTCTGTTCCACCCAAAGACAAGGCCTCCAGGTCCATATGGGGCCTGGGGAGGACTTCCAGAAGGGCTTAGGCTTAGTCCTAATGAAGAACTCTTGAACTCTGCTGAGGTGCGGGGAGCAGGTCTTGGTGGGCGTAGGAATGTGTCAGTTGAGGTGCTGGTCCTCTTTCTGACCTCATAGAAGCCAAACCTTGGATTATTATCCTAAAAAGGGGGAGATGGGCCTTTTCATCAGGGTAACTCCCCTCCTCCATGTCACTTGCGTCAGAGATAGATTGAATTTTCCAGTGACTGAGGGATTTGTACCTGAACAGCATTGTAGAGCCTCCTCTCTCTGTCCAGGCTAAGGCTATAGAAATGGGAAGAGCTGCCCTTGGCCTCTGCTTACCCTTAGGAAGCGGGACGGCCTTTTTGGAGATCTGCATCTCTCCCATCCTTCCCTGACACTTCTCTGGGCTGCAGAGGAGAACGTTGCTAGGAGGGTGGCTTGGTACCAACCCAGCAGACCTGAGCCAGGACCCCTTAGCCATTTGGCCCAATACCCCTGCCCAGGCTGTGGTTTCGTTCACGCTCCAAACCTTGCCTGGTGAGGGAAGGGCGTCCAGCCAGCAGCCTCCAAAGCTGCCCCATGAGCCTCCCTGCTCAGCCCAGCCCTCCGCTTGGCCATGTCCCAGACAGTGTTCTGTTCCCTGCAAGGGGCTGCTCCCTCAGGTGAGCCCCGGCTAAACTTTGGCGGGTACGCTGTGAGCTGCGGGCCGAGAGACGGGGCAAGCAGCTCGAGGCCTGCATCAGGCAGTCTCCCTTCTCGTGGCCAGAGGTCTAGGTGTTTGTTGCCAGAGGCCACCAGGCTCTGTGTTCCTGAAGTGTCCTGCAAGCTTCTGGCGCTGGGGGGGGGGTGTGATTCAGAGGTGGTACCACTGCCCCAGGGGCTGGGGCTTTGTTTCTTAAAGGATAGGGTGTGTGCAGGGATGAGGGTTAGTAAGATATTTTTCTGCTATGTCAACACCCCGAGACCATGAGTAAGGCTCGCGTGTCACCAGCCGGGCCTTAGGGACGATCGGAGGGGAAGGGGGGATCAGAGTGATTGTAGGGAGCCCTGTCACCTTCCTGGCATCCCAGCCATGTTTATCTCTGAGCAGAGCCCGGGCTTTGGCAGGCTGGCTCAGAGCAGGGTGCCAGGGGCCCAAATAACCCCACCTCATCCTGTGAGCTGCTTGTGCTGGCTTGTCCTGATTTGGCCACCTTGGCTGTCGTCTTCAGTCTTAAACTAGCTCTCTCCTGTTCCCAAAGTGCCAAGCCATCGGTGAGGGCCCTGCCAGATAGCTCTGAGATGCTAATCTACCTCAGCAACAGCCGCCTCTCTCTAAACATCCCTGCCCGGCGCAGGCGCGGGGGAGGCCAAGCAGGTGGCCGTGGCAGGACGGACAGGCTGGGGGGGGGGCGGGGAGCCGGGGCTGCTGAGGTTCAGTGGTGGGAAAGCTATTTTTACCATCAGGCTCTGATAGCTGCACTATTAATAAGTCACACGTGTTCTTTTTGAAGGTAGGGAAAGGTTCGAGAGGAAAGCAGGCAGGGCCAGGAGGGGAGCTGCTTCTCCCCCGTTCTAGTCCATTCTAACCGTGTGTGTGTGTCTGTGTCTGGGCCACCAGACCTAAATTGTTGCCGAGAACCTTTTGTGTTTCTGTCTCAAGGCAGCGCTTACTAACATTTCAGAAACCAAAATAGACCTTGTGCTCCTGCCACCTTTGCAGATGCCGCTCTTGACTGGAATCCCTTGGACTCCAGAGAGCCCTGAAGCCTGGCTTCGGTGTTCTTCCAGGGGAGTGTGCGTCCGGGTTTTCCTTTAGGGACCTTCCTCCTCTGTACCCTTTCGCTTTTTTTCTAAATGGTGAAGGAGAGGTAGAGGCAGAGAGTACACCCCCTCCCAAGATCCCACAAGAGAAAATTCTATTCCCTGGATGCCTTTTTAAATTTGCAGTGGCTCGCCGGGCCCCCTGTGGCTCGGGAAGGCTTGGTTTGGATATCTTGCACAGGTTTCAGCCTTCCCAGTCGGGTTTGCCTCCCCTGCTGACCCAAGTGAACAGACTTCGTTCGCGAATGTCGTTGCCGCCCTCTGTTCCTCCCTGATGGAGGCAGGACAACAGAGTGGTCTGTCTTCCCTCCCGCTGCCTCCCCTGCCCGCAGCCCTGCTCCTCCGAAGGAACTCTGGGTACAACCGGGGAAGCGGGTCGTTGTCCGAGCTTGTGAAACTTCCGTGGAACCCCTCTCCGGCCCTGGCAGGCCCAGGAGGCAGCCTTCACCCTCTCGCTTTTCTCTGGTTCCCACAGGCGTAGTTTACCTGCTGCTCCTCGTCCGCCGCCTCCCCTGCGGCCCACTCGGTGCCTCTTGTTCTAGGAGGTCTCAGAAAAGCACGGGGACTGCTGTGTTCCGTGCCGACCCTGTGCTCGGCGACCTGAGAGTGCTTGTCCCAAGCAGGCCCTCCTCGTCTTTGTGTACGAAGTGCCTTACTTGCCGTGGGGCCTCCCAGCCTCCGCACGTGCTGTGTGGCCAACCCCACCCGGCAGGCCTCTGGGGCGGCTGTCCTGTGCGGCCAAGGACACGGGACCCCGGTACATGCCATGTAAAAGGGACGCGGATTGGGAGTCTGGCCTCATTTGTCTCCGTCCCCCGCAAGGTGTTGGGGTTCATGGTATGTTCTAGGTTTTGTTTCTGGTTTCTCCCTTGTGTCGGCTTTCTGGCCCACACGGGTGGCTGCAGAAGCCTTGAGGGCCCGGCCGCAGGCACCTGCACCTCCTGCCTGTGGAGGGGAGCCCAGGGGCCTGGGGGCACGAGGCCCCCCACCGTCAGCCCTGCTCTGCCAGGCCTCCCAGCACCCCACCCCCCCATTAAAAAGAAAAGTAGCCTGGCTATAACTTCTTCCAATCTATTTTGCCTCCCATTCAACCCACAGTTGATATGATCAAGGTGTTTACTCTTACTTCCCAGTCACAAGTGTTTGCTCACAGACCCCGGTCTGACGGTGGGTCTGGTCTGGCCGTTGCAGAGTTTCTCCGCGCTCCTAACTCAGTGTTACCTATGTTAGCAGCCGCAGCTGCCCACCATCCCCTTGCTCCTCCGGGTTGTGCAATAACTCCCCCAGCCCGTGGTCTTTCCACAGGCCCTGCTGTCCCTAAGCGCCCTGCAGCCGGGAAGGGAAGGGACCCGTGGGAGGGGGGTCGTCCTCCCCTACCGAAGAAACGTGCGCTACTTTCCCTTCGTCGCGGTCATCTCTCCATCCTGGGTGGGTTTCTGTGGCACTCTCCTAGAACAGTGTAGCGTCGCCTTAGAAGGCCGTAGATTTTTCTTAAAAAAAATCAGTTGAAAAGGAAAAAAAAAAAAACATCCTCATGATGGGGCATTAAATAAATCTGTGTCTGGGAATAAGATCTCTTGGGACACCTGAGATGTCACCGTCACTCTAAGAGCGTTCTAGAGTTTCTTGTTCGTGTGGAGAGGAAGGAGGTGGTTCTGAGGGGCAGCCACGCGTGCACTGTTCACTGACAGGGGCTGGCTGGGGCTGTAAGCTCCGCCGTGTCCTTGGGTACAGATTCGAGTGTTCATGTGAGGAGACCCCACACCTCATTTTTCAGTTCTTTTGTTCAGTAAACACCTAAAGGATGAGCTGAGGCTGCTGGTGCCGTGAGCAACTCATAATGCAAATGTGGACAAGTTGTCTTGTTTTTCTACTTTAGCCTGTTCATGTCATGGACCAAATTTCAACTAGGAACTCAAGGAAAATTTGTACCTGCCGTATTTATGCTTTCATGTAAAAGGTGGGGTTTTTTTGGGCGGGGGTGGGGGGGGTCTTTTTACTTTCGGTGAACTTTTTTCAAAAGCCTTTTCCACTGTTTCTGTCTGGTTTTAAAACAAATTACAGTTTTGTATGGATTTTTTAAATGTACATTTTGAAACAAATCAAATATTTTTGAAATAACTGAATAAAAGGCATAGAATTATCAGTCTCATTGTCTCTGGTCACTTTCCTTATCTTCCTTTTTAATCTGGATGCTTACATTTGTTTTCACTTGAAAAATAATTTTGTGTCCATTTTAATCTCATACCATTTTTCACTCTAACAGTCCTTTCTTGTATGTCTGTTTTGAGCTGTATTTGTTCATTTTGGTCCCAGGAAGGAGGGAATTGGAATGAAGGATGGAGAAAGTTATCTTGAGTGCTGGGTCGTTCTAGGCATTTTTGAGTCTAACCGTAAAGCAGAAAAGCGGAAAGGTGTTTTCTTGACACGGGGTCTGCCGCCAAGCTCCACGGGGAAGCACCGTGAGCTTGCTGCATGATGCAGCCACGGGCTAAGGTGTGCGTGTAAAATCCTGCTGTTGGTGCTGAACAGTATTCATCATGGTGGTGGGCCGTGGGGATTGCTGGGGTCTGTTCTATGGCCTGCTCTTGCCTGCAGCAGTCCGTGTTTTCCAGAACGGTCTTCAGAGAGCACAGGAGAGGAGTGCAGTTACAGGGGGCAGGTAGCCATGGACCCCTGCAGGGCGTGAGGATTGCACAGGAAGCGCTCACCTGAGGTGAAGCTGAGGGACACCCATGGAGGGCAAGCTCTGCTGCAGACGTGGGTTTTGGTCCGGCTCTGCTGGAAGACGCTAGGTGACCTTGGCCAGTTAACCTTTCTGAGCCTGTTTGTTCGTGTGTTCTACAGTTTTGAGGGTTGTGTGCTTGCTACTTGTTTTCGCAGGGAGCGGTGCTGGTGAGATTTAGGGAAGGTGAATGCTGAGTGCATGGTAGAAATAGAGCACTGTTGGCTGTTTTTTTTTTTTTTTTTTAAAGATTGTATTTATTTATTTGACAGACACAGCAAGAGAGGGAACACAAGCAGGGGGAGTGAGAGAGGGAGAAGCAGGCTTCCCACGGAGCAGGGAGCCCGATGCGGGACTCGATCCCAGGACCCTGGGATCATGACCTGAGCCGAAGGCAGACGCTTAACGACTGAGCCACCCAGGCGCCCCTGTTGGCTGGTTTTTAATGAACACATGTACTCAGGCTATTCGGTACCAGCAGGATATTAAGGAGTCCCTCACCCAAGTGACCCTTGATTTTCTGGAAGCATTGAGACAGGTCTTCTCCCCATCTTGGTCCCAAATGCCCTCAAAGCCCAGAGACAGGGGTTTGACCCACCCTACTTAGCTGGTATTTTCAAGCCCCGGGGGCGGTTACAGACAGAGTGCAAGCCCCGGGCCTGAGCAGCGGCTACCTCTGAGCCCGTCTTCCCCCGTGGGGCAGATTTTGCTGCCCCGAACCCATAGCTGTCCCAAGCCGTCCTGTTCCCATCGCTCGGTCAGAGTGGAGAGCCACAGCTCTCGGTGGCCTCTGGGGCAGACGCGAGGAGGGAGGCTACTTGTCTCCCCTCCCTGGCGGCCCCCTCAGTGCAGGTCCTTTCCCCTCCCTGCAGTTCTGCTTGCTGCAGGCTACCGCCCCACTCTGACGTCCCCTCGGCCAGGACACCACCGCGTGCTGGGGCTGAGTGTAGCCCAAGCGACATCAGGTGGCGGCGGCGCCATTCGGAATTCAGAAGAACGATCTGCGCGTGTGGCTCTACCCTCGGTGGAGCTTGTATAAACTAGCGGGGCTGAGCAGGGAGCGTGGGGCCCCCAGAAGTGACCTGCTGGCTCTGGTCTTCTGTACGTGGTGATGGAGCTTCCCGTCTTGGGCAAGCTTGGGAAGTGAGGCAGGGACAGGGAGCTGAAGTCCTGTAGGCGAGCACGGCCTGCCGTACTCAGCACAGCTCTCCGTAAGGCACTTGACCTTCACAGTGGGGCAGGCACAGGGAACCAGAAGAGAACGGTCAGAACAAGGGTAGAAGGACGAGGAGCAGTTGGACCTCAAAAGGTGGGTAAGAGGACGTTTCCCTAATGTCTCCCTTTCGGCTCAGGACCAAAGCCGGCAGGTACCTCCATCTGCTGCAGGTGGCGCAGATCCATGAAAGACTTGAGGATCCAGAGTTTTGTGAACTTTCCTCTTGCAGGGTTGTGGAGAAGTTACTAGAGTGTGGAGTTCCTGAAAGGGGCTGTCAGAGTGCAGTAGGTCCACAAGCTAAGTGAGGGAGATGCTTTAATGGACTCAGTTTGACCTGGGTCCCCTGGAGTTAAGAGAACGTGAGATTTAGTACCTGATTCTCATCTACGGTGAGTCTCCAGGAAAGGACCAGCTGAGCTGCTGAACTGCACAGGCTAGAGAGCAATCTAGATGGACACACTGCAAGAGTGAAGGCCCTGGAGGGGAAGCCCGAAGGGACGAGGAGGAGCCTGGAGGAAATGTGCTTTTAGGACCGGGCACGCTGGAGACTGGCCCATCTGAGGATGGCATCTGAGAGGTTTCCTGGGGGAGTGTCCTGGGGGGGGGGGGGAGTGTCCGGGGGGGGGGGGGGTAGTGAGAGAGCCAGCCTTTCGGCACATGACACACAGAAGGCCCTGACCCAGATGAGGACTTCACCGGCCCCAGAAATAAGACTTTGCCCTTTTCCTCTGGGGTCTACTCGCTACCCTTCCCGGACACTACACAGGCCAGAAACAGCAGTGTGACTGAGTTGGGGGCAAGGGGAGCAGAAACCAGAAGAAGAAACCCACTATACCTATCCTAGCTCACTCACTCACACACACACACACACTAAGGCTTCTAAGTTTGGGCAGGCAGGATAGAGCTTAGGATTTTTACTTTAGACTGAAATGGACTTCTGAGTACTTGGAAATTAGGCTTTCACTAGGTAAGTGACTGGGGGCTTTCACTAGTTCTTGAGATACCGACCTGGAGCAGGAAAGGAGTCCGTATATATGGTATTACAGCCCTTTGCATAAGCTAGTTGGAGGTGGCTTGGCTCATCAGTGAAGGAAGAACGAGCAGTTCTGAGAGGGCAGGTGTCCTGGATCCTGTAGGGACAGCTCCCCCCTCCTTTACACCACCGCCTGGGGAAGCAGGGAAGAATCTGGGCTGGGAGTTATAAATTGGAGGTGGTGGCTGGCCTCAACTCGGGAGCAGCCCTCGTTCTAAAACCTGGGGCAGAGCTCATTAGATAACCAGTAACTACATTTCCTCTCATCTCAAGGCTAGGCTCTCGAAAAGCAGCATTTTTCTTATATATATATTTTTTTTTAACTGTAATTCACATCAAGGAATACATTTTCCATTATGACCCAGTAAATACACACTCAGTTGAAACAAAAGTTTCATGAAATATATAACCTATTTGTACCACACTTATATTTTCTATTCCATTTTTTAAAACTGCAGGTCCACTAATGGGCCTAGAGCCACAGTTAAAAAACCGTGGCTTCCGGCCCGCAGCCACAGCAGACTGTGTGTGTATTTCCAACACCCCACATGCTGCTGCCCCAGCAAAATGTGGCTTTCCTTCTGCTCGTAGTCATTCCACACCCAGAGTAGTCCGCATTCTCCAGAGAAACCGAACCAATGGAATGTCTATGTAGAGAAAGCAGTGTCTTACAAAGAATGGGCTCGTGGGATTATGGAGGCTGACAGTTCCCAAGATTTTGCTCCCATGAGAGCAGAGGGTATAGTTCTAGTCTGAAGGCCAGGCCAGCAGGCACGAGACCCAGGACGAGCCAGTGTTTGAGTCCAAAGGCAGGCAGAATTCTCTTACTTGGGGAATGGTCAGCCTTTTCTGTTCAGGCCTTCAGTGGATTGGATGTGGCCCACCCACCCCAGGGGCAATCTGCTTTACTCAGTCTACCACCTCAACTGTTAATCTCAGCCAGAAACGGACACACCCAGAGATATGTCTAACAAACATCTGGGCACTCCATGGCCCCAGACAAGCTGACACCTAATTAGCCATCACAATACCCTACCCCTACCTCCCTAAATAAAGCACCAATCTTAGCTCTTAAAAGATCCAGTTTAATTTAGATTTTAGTATTGAAATCTAAGAACTGAAAAATATAATTTTAAGATCCCTGTGAATGCCTCTATGAAAAGTACAAGGCGTTTCAAAATGTAGGTCTGACCTCAAAACGTCGTACTGCATTCTCTCCTCAGCCAGGTCAGTTGGAGAAAGCACGCACAAAGTGATAGTAGTTAATCTTGTCTTCTCTGTGAGGGCACAGCCTGATCAACTGCGGGAGAGAGCAGAGAGCAGGTGAGACAGAGCTGCAGGGCCCACTTACTAATAACCATCCCCAGCCTTTGTAAACCAGGTCCGAGTTTAAATCAGCGGATTCTAAAATGCTCCTGTGAACGTGGCAGGTAGGTCAGACATAATCCGCATCTTCAACTGAACGAGACTAAAGCTCAGAGGGAGTCAAGGGCCTGCGGGAGATTTCAGGACTCACATTTATAAGAACACTGTCATTTCCAGAGCACTTTTAATTATTTTTATATTCAAATACGAGCTTTGTCCACCGGTCTGCACAGAGTAGAACTCTTAAAATAGCAAGTTGCTGTTATCACAGGATAATAGAAGAATCTAGTTCCGTCACTGCTCACTTGATCTTTGCCCAAAGGCAGAGAAGCCTTATGTCACTGCTCAAACCACGTCCCCTGAAGCTCCGCTGTGGGGGGAGTAGCCTGATCTGCTGTGGTTACCTTTACATGTGCAAATCATCCTTGCCACCCACACCTTCCCCACCCCACTGACCGCAATTCCTTTGTCAAGGTCACAAATAGCACAAATGACTTAAAAAAAATCAAAAGCTGGGCATGCTGTCCATCTGAGATTTGGGAAGCTAAATGGGCATTTGCCCAAGTGAACACGTTCTTTTCTACCTGCCCTCTTCCCCTCCCTGCTGATGTTCCAATATCTGAAAAATCCTCTTCTCCAGCGCCACACGACAGCCTCCCCTAAATGAGTCTTCACTTCTGAACATCCCTTTTTGCTAAAAGATCTTTAAGAAGGTCTAAGCAGGCTTTTTATCAGGGAGAAGTCTCAGTAATAAGTCACAGTCATTGGCAACTGTGGGAGAGATTTTGGTCTGAGTTCCAGGGAAGCCCTGGCTAGAGGGATTTCTAATGAAACAAAGGCAAAAAACCCCCTCTGCAACTCACTTCATGAAAATTCCCAGAGGACAGTGTCCATGTCCTTCCTCTGTGTGCAGCTGGCCCTGGGCGACCCGTTCCTGACAGACACGGCTGCCCTGGGCGGTGGTCACGCCCTCTCCCATGCCCGCTGTACTGCTGAGCTACCGTAAGCGCTGGCTGGGAGGGTGGCCACAGGCTGCCCCCCATCCTGCTCAATCCCGTCACCTTTGAGTCTCCCCTCGGGCTGCCCCTCTGGGATCACGACTGCAGCCCTCCTTCGGCGGACATGGCTTATCTGCCACGCTGTGCGGTCTAGCCCATACCCACGTAAAGACAGGCCCTACTGCAGCCATGAGCAAAGAACCCCAATGTGACAATCAAGGGGAAACACCATAGAAATCAGGGCCGAATAGGAGATCTGATTCAAACATCTTAAATTTTACCGTTAAAACCAAATACACCCACAACTGCCTCTGGGAGAGAACAAACGGGTGTTCACAGCCTCTGCAATCAACCCAGAAGGGTGACTCCTACTGACCTCCTTAATCAAGGAATCATCGATTGGCAGGTTGAGAGAGTCACAGATTTTAAAGAACATCTCTTTGTCAACATATCCTGAAGCTTCCTTGTCATAAATTTGAAAGGCTTCGCGAATGTTGTCTTTGCACGGATGATCTTTCAGTTGCTTCTGGATTGTGTCTATTAATGCCTCCAGTTCTTGCACACCTGGATCCTCTTTAGTTTGCCTGCTGTAGAGAAAGGAAGGCAATGCCTGGGCATCTTATTTATCCTTGACCAGTCTTAGCTCAGTGACCAAAGTTCTCCTTTGGTGAAGTTGGGGCAGCTTCTAATGACAAACGGCTCTGGCACGGAGCTGACCAATAACTGGACACCTGCCCGCGGGGGCTGGCTGACGGCTGGGGAGCCTGGTCAGGGGGGTTTGAGCTGACGCTCAGCCTCCCTGGCTGCCACCTGTTAAATCTCTGCACCACAAAGAGCCACATCTACCGCCGCCACCTCCCCAAGCTCGGTGTTTGTGTGAGTCACCCACTGCTGCTGAATGCTGTTGCATCATCTGAAGATGAATGAGTTTTTAAAAAGTTTCACACATCATGATGTATGGTGACTAACATAAGATAATAAAATTAAAAAAAAAAAGTTACATTCACACAGTCAGAAATCTCGTACTTTTAACATGTTCTCTCCGGTTCACTCCGAATTTTATGAAAGATGGTGGATTGAGAAGGTGAGGCTTAGCATTTACTGAAATGAAGAGAGATGAGTAACCCACAGCACTAAAAAGAGGGAGAACTCAGAAAGCACTCCTCCCTTATTCAACGATGAAAAAACAGACTCGAAGACCTTAGAGACTTATCCCAGATGTCCCAGCAGAGGCAAGACCAGAACGGACATCGCACTCAGGTTCTGACGTGTTCTTTCAAGTACATCCAGCCATCCCTCACCGAGCCCTCTCCCTCCACACCATCACAATATCGGTCCCCCGTGGCTTTCCTGTTCCTATTTCCTCCTGCATATAATATTCGAAAGGTTCACTCTTCCAAACGGCCTCTATTAACTTAATTCCCTTTTGACCCACTGGCAATTTTTGCTGGGGAAGGTACAAAGTGCTAGAACCTTTCAGGAACAATTTGGAAAACATGAAGCAAAATCCCAGCAAAGAATTTCAAGTAATTTATCCTAAGAAAATAATCATGAGTTGTATACAAAGATACAATCTAATAAAGCTGTTTTGAGACAGCTAAAGGTCTAAAAAAATCATCCCCAAATCAGGAATTGGTTAAACAATATCCAAAAATGATGAGGCAATATAATAATAATGCAGCATGGACAATGTTGCAGCTAGAGTAGACAGATCTGTTAGTGAGAAAAATCAAGGCTACATTTTGCATAAAAGTTGTGAGGGGAATAAAAACATATTTAAATTGCTTATATTGTGCAAAGAAACTCTGGGAAGGTATTTTAAAACCAATGAAACAGGTAGTTACCTATGGGGAATGGAGGGTAACAAGCAGGTATGTGTATATATAAATAAAACTCATGTGAATGTAATATGCACTCAAAAAATTATCAATGCTCCATAAAACATTTCATATCAGAAATGTTCATGATACAAAAATCAAGTGCAAAGAGCTAGTTAAATTTATTACAGGATTTTTCTATTTTCTAAATTTTTACTCCCTGAATGTTATTTATTCTGGGCATGTATTACCTTTATAGTAAGACAAACACAATATATATTCTAATAAAAATCTCTAGTATCTAAATGTTGTCTGGCATTATTTATTATTGAAGCAGGATATGTGTATCTGATGGGTATACCTCCAATCATACATACTAAATTATGCATAACTGCCAGGAAGCTATTTTAGTGGCAGAAAGCAGTCAAACCTCAATCTTGCATATCTTCCCAGGAGTTAGTGCCATGGAGCATATATATTTAAAATGTGATCATCCAGTCATTTTGGGAAAGAGAAGATAACTCTCCCTTCCGTGAAGGGGCCAGATGTTCATACCGCCTCCTACAATAGGGAAAATGCCCATGCCATCTGCTGTCTCTGAGTACGATGGAGTAAACCGAAACAGAGCTTGCCACAGGTGGTACTGTTTACGACAGAGCTGCTGAAAGTTACAGCTCCTACTTTACTGACGGGGTGTAAACCAAGACCCATTTTCTAGGAAAGCTGCAAGACCCACATGTTAACAAAGGAACACAAGGGCTCAATGATTATCCTTAACGGGACTGCCAACTGAGAGAGATGGCTGGGTTCCCAACACGCAAGGTGTAGACTCTGTGCCAACCCCTCCAATGCCCTTCTTTTACTTTCCATAAAAGCAAACATGAGTTTTATAGGGTGATTGAACTCCCATAGGTAAGAAAGACATCATGGTTTTCATTCTGCTCTTAGAATATTTTCCTAGGAGCAACCTGGCAAAACCCTCTACTTAGCAAGAACTAAATGGAATTCACATATTTTCTTCAACAGCAAAGAGACTTCAATCTTGTTCTTTCTCATATTTTGCGGGGGTGGGTAGCAGGCAACTCTTTGATGTGTTAGAACTTTAAAGTGTGGCCATTTCCATTGCAAAGATTCAGTGTCAACCCCTTGGCCTGACCTTAGCTCTTGATCCATGATCCAAGGTCTCCCCTTGGTCCCAGTGAAGGTAGACCCACTCCCAGGACAGGCAGTCCCTTGCTCAGAGAGCTTCGGGTAGTCAGGAAGCTGAGTAACAACATTCTCGATTTCTTGCTGCTTTTCTCTGTTGAGACAGAAGAAATTATAGTAAAGACTATGAGCTCCGAGTCGGACTGGTTCAAAAGCTGTTTTACCACTGAAAGGCTACATGATATTGAGTAGATTAGCTAATTGCTCTGTGCTTCAGTTTCATTATCTGTCATATGGGAGCTTTGGAAAGAAGTTACCTCATAAAGATTGTGGTGAGAATTACATGAACTATTACATATAAAGCACTTAGTACCTAACATAGACACACGCAAATGTCAGCTTTGAACATAGTTCTTCTGACAGTCCTAGGAGAAGTATTCTCTCATCTAACAACTATTTATTGAACATGTATGGCCCAATTCTAGAAGGAACCTGTCTCTAATAAGGATCCCTGATCTCCAGAAGGAAATTAAGACATGGACTTTAAAATTACTCAAAGAAGGGAGAAAATTACCATCACCATGTAGAGGAGGTACAAAGCCTGAGAGGATCAGGAAGGGCTGAACTAGGAGGTGGCATTTGACCTAGGCCTTGAAGGATGTGAGGGCTTGGACCTGCAGAATGAAATAAAGGAACTGCAGACTGGGAACAGCCTGAGAAAAGGCATGAAGAAAGGAATGCTGGAGCTTAGTATAATAAACCTGTTTGGGGTGCAGACTATGTGGAAAGGTAAACTGGAACTCTAAGTTAGATGGTCATTTGGAGACACACTATGGAGGTTCTTAGATACCAGACTAAGAACTTTAGAGTTTTGTTTTTAAGTGATGGAAATCTCTTAATAATAAATATGATGAAGAAATCAAAAAAAGGTCAAAAGGGAAACCAAAAAATATCTTGAAACAAATGAAAACGTAAATACGACATACTAAAATATGGAATGCAGCAAAAGCAGTTCTAAGAGGGTAGTTTATCACAATAAATGTTTACATTAAGAAAAAAAGGATCTTGTGGTGCCTGGGTGGCTCAGTCAGTTAAGCGTCCACCTCTTGATTTCGGCTCAGGGTTGTGAGATCGAGACCTGCATTTGGGCTCTGCGCTGGGTGTGAAGCATGCTTAAGATTCTCTTTTTCCCCCTCTCCCTCTGCTCCCCATCTCCCGCTCATGAAGAAAAAAAACAAACAAACAAACACCCTAACTTTATACTTCCAGGAACTAGAAGAAGAAAAAACTAAGCAAAAAGTTAGCAGAAGAAAGGAAATGATAAAAATCAGAGCAGAGTAATGATAGAGAAGGTCCATGAAACTAAGAGCTGGTTTTGTGAAAAGATAAACAAAATTGACAAACTTTTAGCTACAGTGAGAAAAAAAGACAAAATCAGAAATGAAAGGCGATATTACAACTGATATCACAGAAATACAAAGAATCATAAGAGATCATTATGAACAATTATACATCAACAAATTGGATTACCTGGAAGAAATGAATAAATTCCTAGAAACAAAACCTACTAAGACTGAATCATTGAGCTAGAAAATCTGAGCAGACCAGTAACAAGTAAGGAGGTTGAAATGGTAATAAAAAAGAAAAGCCCAGGACCAGATGGTTTCACTGATGATTGCTATGTAGCATTTAAACAAAAGTTTATACCAATCCTTCTCAAACTCTTCCAAAAAAACTGAAGAGAAAGCAACACTCCCAAACTCATCTTATGAGGCCAGCTTTACCCTGATACCAAAGCCAGACAAGGACACTACAAGAAAGTTATACACCAATATCTTTCATGAACATAGATGCAAAAATCTTCAACAAAACACTAGCAAACGAAATTCAACAGCACGTTAGAAGGATCATATGCCATGATCAAATTATATTTATCCTTTGTATGCAACGATGGTCCAACATACACAAAAATCAATAAATGTGATACATCACATTAACAGAATGAAGGATAAAAATCATATGATCATCTCAATAAAGAAAAAGCATCTGACAAAATTCAATGTACTTTCATGATAAAAACTCTCAACAAATTAGGTATAGAAGAAATGTACCTCAACATTATAATGGCCACATATGACAAATCCACAAGCTAACATCATACCCAATAGTGAATAAGACAAGGATGCCCAGTCTTGCTGCTTGTATTCAACACAGACCTAGCCAGAGCAATTAGGCAAGAAAAAGAAACAAAAGGCATCCAAATACAAAAGGAATAAGTAAAATTATCTCTGTTCACAGATGACATGTACTATGTACAGAAAACCTTAAAAACTCCACCAAAAAAATGTTAGAACTAATCAACAAATTCAGTTAAGTTGCAGGAAACAAAAATCAGTTGTGTTTCTATACATTAACAATGAACTATCTAAAAGAAAAAATCATAAATTCCACTATAATAGCATCAAAAGCAATAAAATACTTAGGAATAAATTTAAGGACCTGAAAGACAGGTACACTGAAAACAAAGACACTGAAATAAATTAAGGCACAACCAAATGGAAAGATATCTTGTGTCCTTGGATTGGAAGAATTAATAACTGTTTAAATGTCCACACTATCCAAAGTGATGTACAAATTCAATGCAATCTTTATCAAAATTCCAATGGCATGTTTCACAGAAATAGAAAAAACAATCCTAAAATTTGCATGGAACCACAAAAACCCCCAATAGCCAAAGCAGTCTTGAGAAAGAAGAACAAAGCTGGAGGCGTCACACTTCCTGATTTCAAACTATCATTACAAAGCTACCGTAATCAAAACTACGTGGTACTGGCATAAAAAGAGACACATAAGCCAATGGAACAGAATAGAGGCCAGAAATAAGCTCATGCATATATGGTCAACTGTCTTTGACAAGGGTGCCAAGAATACACAATGGGGAAAGGACAGTCTCTTCAATAAATGGTGCTGGGAAAACTGGGTATCCAGGCAAAAGAAAGAAACTGGATCCCTATTTTATAGAACTCACAAAAATTAACTCAAAATGATTGAAGACTTAAACACAAGACCTGGGACTGTGGAACTCCTAGAATTAAGCAAAGGAAAAAAGCTCCTTGACATTAGTCTTGGCAGTGATTTTTTTTTGGACACCAAAAATAGTCAACAGACGCAAAACAAACAAGTACAACTACATCAAACCAAAAAAGTTTCTGCACAGCAAAAGAAATAATCAAAATGAAAAGGCAACCTATGAAATGGGAGAAACTATTTATGAACTGTCTCAGTCTGTTCGGGCTGCTATAACAAAACACCAGAGACTGGGTAGCTTATTAACAATAGAAATTTATTTTTCTCAGTTATGGAGGCTGAAAGTCCAAGATCAGGGCACCACAGATCCCACGTGGTGGCTGGTGAAGGCTGTTTTTGGTTCATAGCCAGTATCTTCTCACTGTGTCCTTACATGATAGAAGGGGGCTAGCAAGTTCTCTGGGGCCTTTTTTTTTTTTTTAATAAAAGCACTAACCCCATTCATAGGATTCTCATGACCTAATCACCTTCCAAAGGCCCTTCCTCTTAATACCATCACATGACCTCTTAATATGGATCAGGATATCAACTTATAAATTCTGGGGGGACACAAACATTCAAACCATAGCACAAACCATATATCTGATAAGGGGTTAATACCTAAAATATGTAAGGAACTCCTACAACTCAATAGCAAAAAAATAAACAATCCAATTAAAACATGGGCAAACAACCTGAGAAGACATTTTTCCAAAAACGATATACAAATGCCAGTGGGGGGGGGCGCCTGGGTGGCTCAGTTGGTTAAGCATCTGCCTTCGGCTTAGGTCATGATCCCAGGGTCCTGGGATCGAGCCCCGCATCGGGCTCCCTGCTCAGCAGAGAGCCCTCTTCTCCCTTTCCCTCTGCCTATGGCTCTGCCTACTTGTGCTCTCTGTCAAATAAATAAATAAAAAATATCTTTAAAAAAAAAAAATGCCAGTGGGTACATGAAAAGATGCTCAACATCACTAATCATGAGGGAAATGCAAATCAAAACCAAAATGAGATATCACACCTGTTAGGATGGTTATCATCAAAAAGACAAGAGATAACAACTTGGGGAGGATGTGGAGAAAAGGGAACTCTTGTACACTCCCACTGTAGGTAGGAATATAAATTAGTATAGCCATTATGGAAAACAGTTATGGAATATCCTCAAAAAATTAAAAATAGAACTATCATAGTATCTAGCAGTCCCACTTCTGGATATATATCTGAGGGAAATGAAATCAGGATCTCAAAGAGACATCTGCCCTCCCATATTCACTGCAGCATTATTCACAATAGCCAAGAAATGAAAACAATCTAAATGTCCATAGATGGATGGAGTTTAAAAATGTGACACATATATAAAAAACATGGCACAATGGAATGTTACTCGGCCAGAAAAAAGAAGGAAATCCTGCCATTTGTGATAACATGGATGAACCTGAAAGATACTGTGCTTAGTGAAATAACCCAGAGAAAGACTAATACTACATAATCTCAATTATATGCGGAATCTAAAAAAAGTTGAACTCCAGGGGCTGGGGGAAGGGAGTGATGTTGGTCAAGAGTACAAACATTCAGTAACAAGACGAGTAAGTTCTGGAGGTCTAATGTACAGCATTGGGGCTGTAGTTATAGTTATACTGTACTGTAACGTGATATTTGCAAAGAGATCTAAAGCATTCCCACCACACACACACACGCACACACACATAAATGGTAGCCCTGTGAGGTGATGGATGTGTTAATTAACTTGATCGTGATAGTCATTCACAATGTATATCAAACAAACATATTGTAGATTTTAACTAGATACAATTAGACCTCAACAAAATTGAGGGGAAAATAGTCGTATGATGAATTTGGAGCCAAGTTCCAGGATGACTGGTCTGATAACTGTACGTGAAGTGGAGTAAGGGAAAGAGCAGACATGGGAGGATACATCAGGAGGTATCGCGGACGCTGGGGTAAGCAGGGATGGAAGTATGGCAGATGCTGGTAGTTGCTCTCCTCTTCCTACCAGAGCCCTTATTTTGTTTGGAGCAGCAGCTAGGCATGGCTGAGTGACACAGCCCAGACAATGAGATGTCCGCAGAAGTTGCTAGGTGGGGCTCCTAGATAAGCCCTTTAAAAACAGGAAAGACATGCGTGAGATTGGCTGTTCAGTCTTTTACCCTTTGTCCTTCCCCTTCTTCCTGCCTGGACTACATAGATGCAATGCTGGAGATGGAACATTCACTTTGTGGCCACAGAGTGAAAAGCAGGAGGACAAAAACTACTTGCTAAGGATATCTGAGAAGAGAGAGGAAAAGTGTCAAGTCTCTGTTGGCATTGCAAAGCCACCACACCAGCTCTAGACTGCTTCCCTCCAGATGTTGTATTCCAGGAGGAACACAAAACTCCACTGGGTTAAGCTAATGTAAATTTGTTTTTATTATTATGGGCAGACAAATGCAGCTTCTAACTGAGTGCTTTAAATTAGGAAATGGTGGGGAGAATGAATAGGAGAAGTCAGAGGCAAGACCTATTATAGAATAAAAGAATTTGACATATTGAATACGGTGCAAAATAAAAGAGGTCAAAGGTATCTCCAAGGTTTCAAACCAAGGTAAATGGAACACTGATATGATTAAGAGAAAGTGGGCAATTAACATTTATTGCTTGCCTCCTGTGTGTGCCAGACTCTACAGTGGCACTTTACATATGTTATCACAACTCACTGTTATCACCATTATTTGAGACAGAGAGAAGGAAGAAGAAAGAAGGAAAAGCAGTTGTCCCAGAAAGATGAAAACAACAATGGCCTCATTTTTTTGTTGTACAAATTGTGAGGTACTGTGGCTCAGCCGGATGAAGACACACTGAACAGGCCAACAGGAATCTAGGACTAGAATCAGGGGAATGGTCAGGATGGAGAACTTATTTAGACACTGTGCAATGAGATAAGATTGTCAAGAGAGTTTAGCAAAAGCAAATAAAGGGACCAAAAAAGGATCTCGAGAAACACCAACCTAGTAGACAAAAAGTAGCAAAAAGATACAAAGAATAGGCTTCCAGAGAAGTAGCAGGAGTCTGATCAGCGACTCTGACTTTCTAGAACTCAAAAGAGGGTTTCAAAAAGGGGATGGTAAAGACTTCCAGGGAAGATGGTGGAGTAGGAGGGTCCTAGGCTCACCTCGACCCATGGATACACCTAGATAATACCCACATCAATGTAAATAACCCAAAAATGACCCGAAGAATGGCAGAACAGATGTACACAGCTAAATGTAGAGAAGAGGCCGCATTAAAAGGGTAGAAAGGGCAGAGATGTGGTTAGGAGCCAAACAGACCCACAGGACTCTCTGTGGGAGGGAGGGACTCCACCAGTGTGGACAGGAGAGGAGCACCCCACACCAGGCGCCTCAGGCACAGGGGACTCACAGGGGGAAGATGAATCCCCATAACATTTGGTTTTGAAAACCAGAGGGGCCTATCAGTAGGGCTTAACACCTAGAACTTCAAAAATCAGCAACTTGGCTCTGGGAGAGCCAGGAGGGCAATAGGAAACTGAGTCCCTGCCCTTAAAGAGACAGCACAACAAAGAACCCCACTGAGATACAGCATAGAAGCAGCAGTTTGAAAAACTCCTGGGGTATAAAGGAGGGCGATTTGTTTACTCATCTCAGAGTGTGTGCTGGAGGGGCAGGGATCTTTGGGAGACTTCCTTAAGAACAAAAGAAGAGGGGGTCTGGGTGGTTCAGTTGGTTAAGTGGCTGACTTCAGCTTAGGTCATGATCTCAGGGTCCTGGGATCGAGCTTCACATAGGCTCCAGGCTCAGTGGGGAGTCTGCTTCTCCCTCTCCCTCTGCCCCTCCCCCACTCATGCACACACTCTCTCAAATAAATAAAATCTTAAACAACAACAACAACAACAACAACAAAAGAGCAGGCATCATTCCCCCCTCCCCAAAATACAAGGACACCTGTGGGAACCTGGGCAGCACAAACACTCTCCACCTAGCTTGCTAACAACACACCCCATCTGTGGGTTCTCCTACAGACATGATCTTTACATCCTGGCCTGGGCAGGAGTTTTCCTACCTCCCCCCCCCACTCCATGGATGGCTCTAGGTCTCCTTACACTGAAAACCAGCATGGACCCTGTTGGCATAGTGCAACCTGCCCCCTCCAACCTGACCTTGGCATGAGCCCATCCCAAGTGGTGCCACAGCCTGGCAGGGTGTAAGCAGCCCTGAGAGGGCCCAGCACCACTCCAAACTGACTCCTGCCCCAGGGAGAGGGAAGATAACCACACACACCATTTGGACTATGGCCCCAGCAGTGGGCTGGGGCCAGACAGCTGGTCTGACTATAGACCCTGCCCACCAACGAAAGTTTCTCAGTGCACAACACAGGAAGAATGCCCTGCAGTTTGGTGCTACCACAGCTCCGGCAAATGCCTGGTCTGACTCAACTCAAGCCCAAGGTGGCTCCAGACTGGCCCACCAACACCACAGGGACCAAACACTGCCCACAACAGGCAAAGAGAACCACTGCAGACAACTGGATTGAAGGCAAGAGACAGAGAGACAAAACAAGGAGACCAAAGAATATGTCCCAAATGAAAGAACAGGACAAAATCACAGCAAGAGAGCTAAATGAAACAGAGATAACTGATATGCCTAACAGAGAATTTAAAATAATGCTCATAAAGATACACTGAACTTAAGAGTGGATGACCTCAGTGAGACCTTCAACAAAGAGATAGAAAACATTAAAAAGAACCAATTACAGATGAAGAACCCAATAACTGAAATAAAATATATAAATATTATATAAGTATATATTAAATTTATATATTAATAATATACATTATATATTTTATACACTAGAAGGAATAAATACTAGACTAGAACAAGTAGAACAACAGATCAGCGACCTGGAGGACACAGTATGGAGAGCAATCAAACTGGAGAGAGAAAAAAATAATAATAAAAAATGAAAATAGATTAAGGAACACAAGAACACCGTCAAGTGTAATAACATTCACATTATAGGGATCCCAGAAGGAGAAGAGAGAGAAAAGGTGGCAGAAAATGTATTTGAAGAAATAATAGCTGGAAACTTCCTGAATCTGGGGAAGGAAACAGAAATCCAGATCCAGGAAGCATGGAAAGCCCCCAACAAAATCAACCTAAGGAGGTCCACACCAAGACATATAGTAATTAAAATGGCAAAAAGTAATAATAACGAATCTTAAAAGCAGCAAGGGAAAAGAAAACAGTTACATACAAAGAAATCCCTATAAAGCTATCAGTTAATTTTTTAGCAGCAATTTTGAAGGTCAGAAGGCATATATTCAAAGTGCCAAAAACAAAACAAAAACAAAACAAAACCCACAACCCTGCATTCAAGAATACTTTATGCAGCAAGCCTATCATTCAGGATAGAGAGAGAAAGAGTTTTTCAGACAAACAAAAGTTAATGGAATTCATCACCACTAAATCGGCCCAGCAAGAAATGTTAAAGGGGACTCTTTGAATGGAAAGGAAAGACCATAAGCAGGATTAAGAAAAGTAAGAAGCACAAAAGCAGTCAAATTAAGCATATCTATAAAAATCAGTCCAGGGATAAAAAAAAAATAAAAGAATGTAAAATATGATACCATACACCTAATCATGGAGGGGAGAGGAGCAAAAATGTAGTGTTTTTAGAATGGGTTCAAACTTAAGTGAACATCAACTTAATATAGAGTGCTATATGCAAAAGATGTTATATACAATCTTAATGGTAGCCACAAATCAAAAACTGGTAATAGATATGCAAGAAATGAAGAAACATGAATTCAAGTATATCACTAAAGAAAGCCAGTAAACCATGAGAGAAGAGCACAAGAAAGGAACAGAAATGAAATACAAAAACAATCATAAAACAAGTATCAAAATGGCAATAAGGACATACCCATCAGTAATCACTTTGAATGTAAACGGACTATGCTCCATCAAAAGACATAGGGTGATGGAATGGGTAAAGAAGCAAGACCCAGGGGTGTCTGGGTGGCTCAATCAGTTAAGCATCCTACTCTTGATCTCAGCTCGGGTCTTGATTTCAGGGTCATAGTTCAGGCCCCACATTAGGCTCCATTAAAAAAAAAAAAAAAAGCAAGACCCATCTATATTATGCTGCCTATAAGAGACTCATTTCAGATCTAAAGACATATACAGATTGAAAGTGAAGGGATGGAAAAGCATTTATCATCTAAATGGCAGTGAAAAGAAAGCCAGGGTAGCAATACTTGTATCAGACAAAATAGACTTTATTTTTTTATTATGTTTTTTAAGATTTATTTATTTGAGAGAGAAAGAGTGCAAGCAGGGAGAAGAGCAGAGGGAGAGAGGAGGAAGACTCCCTGCTGAGTGGGGAGGCTGACATAGGGCTCGATTTCACGACCCTGAGCTAAAACCAAGAGTGGGACACTCAAACAGCTGAGCCACAAGGTATCCCCCAAAATAGACTTTAAAACAAAGACTGTAACAGGAGACAAAGAAGGACACTATATAAAGGGAATAATCCAACAAGAAGATATAACAATTATAAATATTTATGCACCCAACATGGGAGCACCCAACATAACATAAAGCAGTTAATAACAAACATAAAGGAAGTAAACAATAGTAATGAAATAATAGTAAAGGACTTTAACACTCCCCTGACATCAATGGATAGATCATCCAAACAGAAAATCAACAAAGAAATAGTGGCTTTGAATGACACATTGGAACAGATGGACGTAAGAGATATACTCAGAACATTCCATCCTAAAACAGATTACACATTCTTTTCAAGTGCACATGGAATGTTCTCCAGATAGACTATATGTTTGGCCACAAAACAAGTGTCAACAAATTCAAAAAGACTAAATTCATACCACGCATCTTTTTTTTTTTAAAACAATTTTTTTTTTTTAAAGATTTTATTTATTTATTTGACAGAGAGAGACACAGCGAGAGAGGGAATACAAGCAGGGGGAGTGGGAGAGGGAGAAGGAAGCTTCCTACCGAGCAGGGAGCCCGATGTGGGGCTCGATCCCAGGACCCTGGGATCATGACCTGAGCCGAAGGCAGACGCTTAACAACTGAGCCACCCAGGCGCCCCACCACGCATATTTTCTGACCACAACACTGTGAAACTAGAAATCAACCACAAGAAAAAAAAGTCCGAAAAGAACACAAATACGTGGAGGTTAAATAACATGCAACTAAACAATGAATAGGTCAAACAAGAAATCAAGAAAGAAATAAAAAATACATAAAGATGAATGAAAATGAAAACACAATGGTCCAAAATCTTTGGGATGTAGCAAAAACAGTTCTAAGAAAGAAGTTTATAGCAATACAGGCCTCCTCAAGAAGCAAGAGAAATCTCAAACAAACTAACCTTAAATCTAAAGGAACCATAAAAAGAACAAACTCCAAACCAGTAAAAGGAAATAATAAGATTAGAGCAGAAATAAACAAAATAGAAACTAAAAAAACAGAACAGTACAATGAAACCAGGAGCTGGTTCTTTGAAAAGATCAACAAAATTGATAAACCTTTAGCCAGATTCATTAAAAAAAAAAAAAAAAAGGACTCAGTATCAGAAATGAAAGAGGAGAGAAAACTGACACCACAGAAATTCAAAGGACTGTAAAGGCATATTTTTTTTTATAATATTCTAACAAATCAGACAACCTAGAAGAAATAAATTCCTAGAAATATATGACCTCCCAAAACTGAATCAGGAAGAAATAAAATTGAATCAGTAACCAAAAAACCCTCAACAAAGAAAAGTCCAGGACCAGATGGCTTCATAGGTGAATTCTACCAAATTTTTTTTTTTTTTTTGAGAGGGAGATGGGGTGGGGGAGGAGCAAAGGGAAAGGGAGAGAATCTTAAGCAAGCTCCATGCCCAGCATGGAGCCTGACTTGGTTGGTGCTCAATCTCACAACCCTAAAATCATGACCTGAGCCAAAATCAAGAGTCAGACATTTATTGCTTCTCAACCTTTTGGCTAAGATCAAGTAAAGAGTCAGACACTTAACTGACTGAGCCACCTAGACACTCCAATTCTACCAAACATTTAAAGAAGACTGGGTGTTACACGCAACTAATGAATCATTGAACTAATCATCAGAAACTAATGATGTATTATATGTCTGCTAGTTAAATTTAAATAAAAATTAAAAAAATAAAGAAGACTTAGTACCTATTCTTCTCAAACTATTAAAAAAAAAATAGAAGGCAAGGAAAGCTTTCAAATTCATTCCACGAGGCCAGCATTACCCTGATACCAATACCAGATAAAAAACATTACAAAAAGAGAGAGAGAGAGAGAGAACTACAAGCCAATATCTCTGATGAGCATAGATGCAAAATTCCTCAACAAAATATTAGGAAACCAAATCCAACAAACCATTAAAAAAAAAAAATCATTCACCATGATCAAGTGGAATTTATTCCCAGGATGCAAGGGTGGTTCACTATTCACAAATCAATGTGATACATCACATCAATATGAAAAAAGATAAAAACCATATGATTATTTCAACAGTTGCAGTAAAAACATGACCAAGTACAATATCCTTTCACGATAAAAATCCTCAACAAAGTAGGTTTAGAGGGAACATATCTCAACATAATAAAGGCCATATTAAAAAAAAAAAAAAACCACAGCCAACATCATACTTAATGGTGAAAAACTGAGAGCTTTTCCCCTAAGATCAAGAACAAGACAAGGATGTCCACTCTCACCACCTTTATTCAACATAGTACTGGAAGTGCTAGCCATAGCAATTAGACAAGATAAAGGAATAAAAGGCACCCAAATTGGTTAAGAAAGAAGTTAAACTGTCACATTTGCAAATGACATGATACTATTTATAGAAAATCCTAAAGACTCCACCAAAAAACTACTAGAACTGATATAGAATTCAGTAAAGTCACAGGATACAAAATCAATAGACAGAAATCCATTGCATTTCTATACACTAATAATGAATTAGTTGAAAGAAAAATTAAGAAAATAATCCCATTTACAATTGTACCAAAAATAATAAAATACCTAGGAATAAACCTAACCAAGAAGGTGAAAGACCTGTACTCTGAAAACTATAAAACACTGATGAAAGAAATTGAAGAGGACACAAACAAATGGAAAGATATTCCATGCTCATGGACTGGGAGAACAAATATTGTTAAAATGTCCATACTACCCAAAGCAATCTACAGATTTAATGTAATCACTATCAAAATACCAACAGCATTTTTTGCAGAACTAGAATAATCCTAAAATCTGTATGGAACCACAAAAGACCCCAGATAGCCAAAGCAATCCTGAAAAAGAACAAAACTGGAGCTATCACAATCCCAGATTTCAAGATATACCACAAAGCTGTAGTAATCAAAAGTCTGTACTGGCATAAAAAAAGACCTATAGATCAATGGAACAGAACAGAGAGCCCAGAAATAAACCTGCAATTATATGGTCAATTAATCTTTGACAAAGGAGACAAGAATATGCAATGTGAAGAAGACAGTCTCTTCAACGTATGGTGTTGGGAAAACTGGGAAGCTACATGCTAAATAATAAACAAACGAACAAACAAATAAATATATTAAAGACCTAAATGTGGGACCTGAAACCATAAAAATCCTAGAAGAGACCATAGGCAGTAATTTCTCTAATATCAGCTGTAGCAACATTTTTCTAGACAGGTCTCCTGAAACAAGGGGGAAAAAAAAGCAAAAATAAACTATTGGGACTACATCAAAGTAAAAAAGCTTCTGGACAGCAAAGAAAACAATCAGCAAAACTAAAAGACAACCTACTGAATGGGAGAAGATATTTTTAAATGTCATATCCAATAAAGGTTTAGTATCTAAAATATATAAAGAACTTATACAACTCAACACCAAAAAAGCAAATAATCCAATTAAAAATGGGCAGAAGATCTGAACACACATTTTCCAAAGAAGACAACCAGATGGCCAAGAGACACATGAAAAGGAGCTCAACATCACTCACCAGAGAAATGCCAATCAAAACTACAATGAGATATCATCTCACACCTATCAGAATGGCTAAACTCAAAACCCCAAGGAAGAACAAGTGTTGACAAGGATCAAGAAAAAAAGGAACCCTTGTGCACTGTTGGTGGGAATGCAAACTGGTTCAGCTACCGTGGAGGTCATACAGTATGAAGGTTTCTCAAAATAGTAAAAATAGAATTACCATATGATGTAGTAACTCCAGTACTGGGTATTTACCCAAAGACTGTGAAAACTCTAATTTGAAAAGATTTATGCACCCCTGTGTTTATTAATTACAGCATTATTTACAACAGTCAAATTATGGAATAACCCAAGTGTCCATCAATAGATGAATGGATAAAAAAGGTGTGGTATACACACATATACACACATGCACGCATGCACACATACACAATGGATTACTCAGCCATAAAAAAGAATGAAATCTTGCCATTTGCAACATGGATGTAGCTAGAGTATAATGCTAAATGAAAGAAGTCAGTCACAGAAAGACAAATATCATACGATTTCACTCATATGTGAAATTTAAGAAACAAAACAAACGAACACAGAATAAAAGAGACAAATGACTTTTGAATTTAGACAACAAACTGGTTACCAGAGTAGAGGTGGGGGGCATGGGTAGAATAGATGAAGGGGATTAAGAGTACCTTTATTGTAGAATGTCCAACGGAAAAAAGACGGTCTCTTCAACAAATGGTGTTGGGAAAATTGGACAGCCACGTGCAGAAGAATGAAACTGGACCATTTCCTTACACCACACACAAAAATAGACTCAAAATGGTTGAAAGACCTATATGTGAGACAGGAGTCCATCAACATCCTAGAGGAGAACACAGGCAGACATTTTTCCAAAGAAGACATCCAAATGGCCAACAGACACATGAAAAAGTGCTCAATATCGCTCGGCATCAGGGAAATCCAAATCAAAACCTCAATGAGATACCACCTCACACCAGTCAGAATGGCTAAAATTAACAAGTCAGGAAACGACAGATGTTGGCAGGGATGCGGAGAAAGGGGAACCCTCCTACACTGTTGGTGGGAATGCAAGCTGGTGCAGCCACTCTGTAAAACAGTATGGAGGTTCCTCAAAAAGTTGAGAATAGAGCCACGGTATGACCCAGCAATTGCACTACTGGGTATTTACCCCAAAGATACAAATGTAGTGGTCCGAAGAGGTATGTGCACCCCAATGTTTATAGCAGCAATGTCCACAATAGCCAAACTATGGAAAGAGCCAAGATGTCCATCAACAGATGAATGGATAAAGAAGATGTGGTGTATATATACAATGGAATATTATGCAGCCATCAAAAAAACCCCCGAAATCTTGCCATTTGCAACGACATGGATGGAACTAGAGGGTATTATGCTAAGCGAAATAAGTCAATCAGAGAAAGACATGTATCATATGATCTCACTGATATGAGGAATTCTTAATCTCCAGGAACAAACTGAGGGTTGCTGCAGGGGTGAGGGATGGGAGGGATGGGGTGGCTGGGTGATAGACATTGGGGAGGGTATGTGCTATGGTGAGCGCCGTGAATTGTGTAAGACTGATGAATCACAGACCTGTACCTCTGAAACAAATAATGCATTATATGTTAAAAAAAAAAAGAAGATAGTAGGAAGGGAAAAATGAAGGGAGGGGAATCGGAGGGGGAGACGAACCATGAGAGACTACGGACTCTGAGAAACAAACTGAGGGTTCTGGGGAGGGGGGAGGAGGGATGGGTTAACCTGGTGATGGGTATTAAAGAGAGCATGTACTGAATGGAGCACTGGGTGTTATACGCAAACAATGAATCATGGAACACTACATCAAAAATTAATGATGTATGGAGATTAACATAACATAATAAAATTAAATTTAAAAAATAAAGAGTACCTTTATTGTGATGAACACTGCGTAATGTATAGAATAGTCGAGTATATTGTACACCTGAAACTAATGTAACACTATATGTTAAAATTTTTTTAAAAAGAAAAGAAAGCAATGGAATAAAAAAAGGGGAGGGCGATGGTAAAGAGTGACTTACATGTAGATCAAAAAAGGCTAAACACTAGACCAGGGACTTGGCAAACTACAACAGTTCAAAATCAACCTGCTGCCCGTTCTAAATAAAGTTTAATTGGCATTCAGTCACACCTTCATTTACACATTGTCTATGACTGCTTTCACCCTGGAAGGGCAGAGTTGAGTGGTTCTGACAGATGGTATGGCCCACAAAGCCTAAACTATTTACTACCTGTCTCTTCACTAAAAATATTTGCCATCCCCTGTCCTACACTAAGAGCTCCCTACACTCTCATATATTTGCCTGAGCATTTATTAAGGTCTGGCACAAGGCACAAGCTCACGTAGCTGTTGAATTAATGAATTAATGAACAAGAGACCATTAGATTTGGAAGCAATCGATGACCTTCAAGAAAGCAACTTATGAAGGATGGATGCTGAAGCAGTCAGAAAGGAGGTGGTTACAGACTCAAAACAGAAGAATGAAATTTGGAGAAATGGGAGCTACTTATCTTTGACAAGAAGGTAAAGAAAAGGTGAGTAATAGTTTGGAAACTTTCTAAGGTGAAGAGTGAGAAAATGGAAGGAACTTACCTTGGATCATTTGATCTCATATTTAAGACCATATTCAATTTGCAAACTGAATATGGAAGAACTTGGGGCATAAAGAAAAAAATGAGAATATTTGGGAATGTCTGTATGGGAAAAGTGGCTAAAAGTGAAAAAGGATGAAAAAGCTCACTGAGCAGGGGAGGAGCGTCACCTCAAAGATGGCAGCACAAATGGGGATGCTAATTAAGCAATGATACATGAACACATGGAGATTTTGTGTAGAGGGGTGGATTTATGAGCATTTGTTTTTTTGTAAGTCTGAGTTCCATATACCACAGCGAGGACCCAAAACCCAAAAGGACTTCAGATAAAGTCAATACTCAATTGCCTGTGCACTTTTTAATTTTCTGGCTCAGAGAAAGAAAATGGGTAACTCCAAATATTATCATCCTGTGATTGACACTTGACATAAGAAGTCCTCAGGTCTGACAAGTACTCGAGAAACCCTTTATTATTCTTAGTGATGATTAGTCAAATAAAGGATCTGTAGCTCCTTAGAGCAGGTTCTTGATCAGATGGGAGGAGTCAGGAGCCAAAGACAGCATGGCGAGAAGACATGGAAGGGAAGGGGAGGGGAGGGAAGGCACGTCATTTTTCACATCATTTTTCTCTCACTTATCTATCTGACCCATCAAAAGAGAAAAGAGGAAAGATGAGGGTCAAAACAGGGACAGCAATGTAACTCTTAACTCAGAACTTGAATTGCTCTTTATTTTCATTGGTATCTTAATCTAAGTGCCACACACTATCTTTTCCTCATTACTAAATCAGGAAAAAGAAAGAGATTCTACTGGTAGTATAGCAAAGCAAGAAGCTTTCCAGTGTTGCTGGTATTTGCATAGACATGGGGAAGTTACAGAAAAAACTTTTGAGAAGCACTTGAATTAGATATACGACCATGAATCTCCCCTTGGCCCTTAAGGCTGCCCAGTCACCAAACTGTGCTTCTCTAGAACATGGGCCTCCCACTTTCCTAGACAGCTGCCATATTTCATTAGGCCTGTGACATCTGTTTCACATTTTTTATATGTCTGGAAGTAGGAGGCATTTTTTAATTGATGGTGAATGTCAGTTATAATTGGCAGTTTATTTCTTAGTAGATAAAATAACACTATGCATTTATTTTCATTTTATTTTTATATTTTAGTGATATAGTCAGTAGAATGGCACAATTCACAATTCTTCCACTCTCCTGAAACCTCCAACATGTTCCCATCCTTATTCTTCCTATGGCACTATGACTCTGAAAACGAGATGCTCAGAAGGGCCCTTCAACCATATCCACCCACCTCCCAGGTGCTGCACCCACACACTCCACCTTCCTGCTTGTTGCCATAGATCAAGGTTTCAAAGAGTACTTCTAGGACTTCTGGAGGCTCCTGAGATCCTTTTGGGGTCTGTGAGGTCAAAACTATTCTCATAATAATACGAAACCAGTATTATTTGTTTTAACTTTTGTTTTCTCACAAATGCACAATGGAGTTTTCCAAAGGTTATATGATGAATGATACCACAGCAATCTGAATACAGAGGCAGATGAAAATCCAGCTGTCTTCTATTAATAAAGTCAGACATTAAGGAGACTTGCCGAAATGTAAAACAATGCCACTCCTCTATTTTTTTTTTTTGTTTGGAAATACAGTTTTTTAAAAAATTTTATTATGTTAGTCACCATACATCATTAGTTTTTGATGTAGTGATCCACGATTCATTGTTTTTGTATAACACCCAGTGCTCCATGCAATACGTGCCCTCCTTAATACCCATCACCAAGCTAACCCATCCCTCCACTCCCCTCCCCTCTAAAACCCTGTTTGTTTCTCAGAGTCCATAGTCTCTCTTGGTTCATCTCTCGCTCCGATTTTCCCCCCTTCATTTTTCTCTTCCTTCTCCTAATGTCCTCCATGTTATTCCTTATGTTCCACAAATAAGTGAAACCATATGATAATTGATTTTCTCTGCTTTACTTATTTCACTTAGCATAATCTCCTCCAGTCCCATCCATGTTGATGTAAAAGTTGGGTATTCATCCTTTCTGATGGCTGAGTAATATTCCATTGTATATATGGACCACATCTTCTTTATCCATTCATCTGCTGAAGGGCATCTCGGCTCTTTCCACAGTTTGGCTATTGCGGACATCGCCGCTATGAACATTGGGGTGCATATGGCCCTTCTTTTCACTACATCTGTGTCTTTGGGGTAAATACCCAGTAGTGCAATTGCTGGGTCATAGGGTAGCTCTATTTTTTAATTTTCTGAGGCACCTCCACACTGTTTTCCAAAGTGGCTGTACCAACTTGCATTCCTACCAACAGTGTAAGAGGGTTCCCCTTTCTCCACAACCTCTCCAACATTTGTTGTTTCTTGCCTTGTCAATTTTTGCCATTCTAACTGGTGTAAGGTGGTATCTCAGTGTGGTTTTGATTTGAATTTTCCTGATGGCTAATGATGATGAACATTTTTTCATGTGTCTATTAGCCATTTGTATGTCTTCTTTGGAGAAATGTCTGTTCATGTCTTCTGCCCATTTTTTGACTTGATTATTTGTTTTTTGGGTGTTGAGTTTGAGAAGTTCTTTATAGGTCCTGGTACCAGCCCTTTATCTGTAGTGTCATTTGCAAATATCTTCTCCCATTCTGTGGGTTGCCTCTTTTGTTTTGTTGACTGTTGGAAAATAGTTATTTTTTTATAAAACACTATTATTTATGTTAACATGGAATGGGTTTATTATTTTTTGAAACAAATTAATGAATATTCTTAATTTCTCAGATATAATTTTTATTATGGTAAATACTGATAGATATAAACCACACACAAAAAAACTCCTTGTGGTCCTCCCTAATTTTTAGGAGTAGACTTGTGCTCTGAGACCAAAGAGTTTGAGAACGACCACCAGATGAATGCTTGGTGCTTCTATCTTAAAGCCCATTCCTCCACCAGGTTCCATGTCCCATCTCTCACACACACTCCACAAAGCTCCCCTCTTACACATATGTCAGTTTCCCTCTCTGCACAATCATTCCCATTTATGTATAAACATGCTGTTTATTTTATCTTAAGAATAAACAAAAACTTCTCCTGTTCCTCTATCAGCTACTGCCCATGTCTCTTCCCCTTTGCACAAAACTTCCTTAAAAAAGTTGTCCATACTTCCAGTCTCAAATTCCTCTCCTCCCATTCATTCTTTTTTTTTTCTTTAATTTTATTTCCATATAGTTGACACACAGTTAGTTTCAGGTGCACAACCTAGTAATTCCACAAGTTTCTACCTTATGATGTGCTCACCATAAGTAGTTGCCATCCTCCCACTCTCTCTTAAATCCCCTCCCATTGGATTTTCCTGCTCTTCCCATTCCCCTGAAGTGGGGAGATCCCACTTGGATCCCCCCACATTGTTAAGTCCCCATTTGACAAAACGAATCCTGTCTTCCTTGATATACAGGCAGCTGTCCCTTTGCAGGGCTCTGATAAGGGTGAATTTCAGTTAACACTGTTTAGTTAAATAACCCAGTCCCTCAACAACATGGTTCAAATTCCAGTTACCGCATTTATTAACTGTGAGGAATTACAGGAAGCACAAACTCACTGTCGGGCTGCTCAGTGCACCGACCACCACATAAACAACTCATGCACAGTGAGCAGTGACAATCATCTCATTTGTTTCAAAGTCTGTCAGCAACTGGCCACCAGGCATCTGTTTTTTAGCTCGCAGATAGACAGCAAAATGTATATTTGAAATGAATCACTGAAAGAGGAAATTGGCGAAGAAAAGTGAAAGTGAAGCAAAGACACAAAAGTGCTAACACTGGATGTAGAAATGGAATCTAACATAATGGAGGCACCTGGAGGTTCCCAAGTAGCCACCTGGGAACGGGGACTGTCAGCGCAGTGCTCAGCTAGGGGAAGGGCGACTTAGGGCCTGAATGAGGACAGGGGGTGCGTGGAAAGGACAAGCGTCTCCCAGATGCATTGAGAAACTTCACATTAAAAGAACTCTCAGAGGTACTTCACGGTTGTTAAAGGAACACGAGGAGATGTTTCACAACATCGAAAGCAAAAATAATAAAATGTTGAAAGTTGATCCAAAATTAGAAAGGAATATGCCAATTTGCCAAGGCATAGAAAAGATATTTGCTCTGGTTATGTGACAAGAACGACGCAAGCAGTGTTCAACCTTGTCTCGGCAAGTTTATTTTACAAAGAAGTAAAACACTTTAATTCTTGATGTTGCCAAATTTTTTTTTTTTTTAAGACTTATCTTAGAGCAAGTGTGCATGCGAGTAGGGGAAGGGGCAGAGGGACAGGGAGAGAGAATCTCAAGCCGACTCTCTTGCAGTAGCACAGAGCCCGATGAGGGGCTCGATCTCACACCCCTGAGATAATGACCTGAGCCGAAACCAAGCATCGGACGCTCAACTGACTGAGCCACCCAGGTGTCCCGCCTTTGTTTTAAAAAATTAGTGTACTAAAGGCAAATTGGTCTTACTATTTTTTCACTTCCTTATACATATATAACCATCAGAGTTTTTCATGTTTTGACAGAAATTTTTAAAGGTCCCAAAACAGTAAATTTTCCCATCGATTATTAAGACTGTTTGGCACGGTTGCTTTTAGAGTTCGGAGCTCCAAGCAAAGGGAGGGCGGCCTGCACTTTCCTCATCTGACTTCCAGGCCACCACACCCACTTGCTTCTCTTCCTGCCTTGCTAGCTGACGTCCCAGTCTCCTCTCTCAACACTTACTGTGGGAGGACATCAGAGCCCAGTTCTGGGAGCTATTCTATTTGCACCGCTCCCTTAGAGATTTCACCCGGTCCTGTGGCTTGAAACATCATCTATATGCCAACAATTTCCACATTTACATCCCCAGCTTAGACCTCTTGCCTGAAAGCCAGATTTATATATCCAATGGCCAGCTCCACCTGGATATGCGTAGATACCTTAAACCCAGGATACTGTTAGAAGATGGAGGAGGGTCAGTAAAGTATCCTCTATAATGTAAAGGCACTTTAAGACTGAAAAACAAAGCAAGCCACTCCATCCCATTTACGTAGTTTCTTTCAGGGTAACTTACAGGGGGGATCAGGGAGACGGATCCAGACAGGAATGATCCAGGCAGCACTCGGCTATTCTCGGCCCCTCTTCTCCACGCACTCAGGACTTCAATCCCCAGCTTTTATGGAGCAAGGGGCATGGTGGTGAGGTCACAGGGCAGCTATCTAAAGTGGCGCCATTTGTGCACCAAAGGATCTCTACTAGTTACCTAAAGTGGGGCCTTCTGTGGGCCAGCCATCTCTACTAGTTACCTAAAGTGGGGCCTTCTGTGGGCCAGCCATCTCTACTAATTACCTAAAGTGGGGTCTTCTGTTCACCACTTAAGGGAAAATCAGAACAAGCCTCCTGCAATTCCATCAGGGCAGACATTAACCTCCACAGGACCAGGAACACATAGCCCCGAGGGGGGACGTTGCGTGGACATGAACAAAATGGAGGGCCAAAGATGGAGTCAATGTGGTCAGCACTCCTACAATAGCCAAAACCGAAATCCTTCCCCCAACCAAAAAAACCCTCCTCTACTACCCACAATGCACATCTTCCCCATCTCAGTTGATGGCAACTCCTTCCTTCCAGTTGCTCAGGCCAAAAACCTTAGAGTCATTCTTAACTACTATCTTATATCCTCTGTATAGTCTGTCTCAAGCCCTATTGGCTCTACCTTCAAAATATATCCAGAATCAGACTTTTCTCCACGTTCACTGATGCACCTGGTCCACACACCCTCACCTCTTACCTGGATTACTATGACATGGTCCTAACTGGTCTCCCTCCTGATCTAGTCTCAGCACAGCAGCCAGGCGAGTTCTTGTAAAACACGTGCCAAATCTGGCCAGTCCTTTCCTGAGAACCCCCACAGTGGCTCTCCATTTCACTCAGAGAAAAGTCAACATCTTTCCAAAGACCCAGTGCATCTTACAGGATCTAGCCCCTTCTTACGGGGCTATGTTCTAACCCCACCTCCTCCTCTTCCTCTCACTCCCTCATTCTTGCCGCTTTCACCGGCCTGCTTCTTTCCACAACTCTGGGCAGGCTGGGCCTTCACACTCGCCAGTCCCTCTTCCTGGAAAGCTCCTCCTCCAAATAGCCACATGCCTGACTCCTTTTAAGTGTTTGCTCACTGTCACCTTCTCAAGGTGTACCCGGCTCCCCAGATCAACTGTTACCCACCATCATCCTACAGAAATCCTTATCACTCTTATTCTCCATTTTCCATAGCATTCATCCCCTAATGTGCTGTATGGTTTACTTGTGTTGTTTATTGGTTGTCTCCCTCTCCTACTGCTTAGAAGGTCAACTCCAGGAAAGCAGCAACTTCTCATCTATTCTGTTGACTGATAAAAGCCCAAGGGCCTAGTGATAGTATCTGATACATATTAGGCATTCAATAATTATTTGCTAAATAAATGAAGTTGAAAAAGTTCTAAGTTACTAGTTATTATAATGGACCCCCAGAGAACCTTCTGTGTACGTCTAATAACTCCCATTTGGTGAGGAAAATCTGAAAATCTAAAATGTGATTACTCATTCATTTTATCAAGAACTATTTCCTAAATATTTTATATGTGCCAAAGCCAAATTGGACCTTAGATGGTCAAACATACTTTTCCAATTCTGGTGCAGGACCTTCTTGCTTTTGAACACGGTTCTGAATGGACAAGAGTGCTTCTGGTGAATACTGGGCAGCATTGCTCTCCATGTACTTCAAAACATAGTCGTCTGTGTCAAGGATGACAAACCGGTGGCCAAACACTGGGGAGAGGGTAGAAATACACTTAGCTTGGTTATGGTTTTAATCATGCCATTAGGGGTAAAATAATACTGATCCTCCAATGACAAGTTCACAGATAGGCATCTGTGACCTAGACGAAGGAACATTCCATAGCTCTCTAAACTAATATGCAGTAGTTCGCTCAGTGTTCAGGAAGCTCGGGGTCTACATCTATAGCCCACAAATGCGACCAACTTACAGTTTAATTGACATGGAAAGAGATCAAGACACTGTATCACATATACAAGAATATTAGCTTTAGCTCAGGTGGAATGCAGCCTAACTGCCTCTTACAAGTTAAACGTATTAAATTCCCACTAAGAAGAACCCATTCACTTGGCAGGTAGGAAACACTAAGCTGTGCTTCGACCTACCCTCAATCACAGCACCAATGAAGAAGTCAGTCGGGCCATAGTAGATGGGGTTTTCCGCTGTTGAGGACGGTTTAGCAACTTTAGTTCTGCCAAGGTACTTGCCCCCAATGATGCCAGAATTGCGGACAGGTGGCTCAAAGATACTGATCATGTCACTGGCAAGAAAATAAGAGAAGACAAATCGGCGGTCTTTGTCTTCCGGGATGGGAGATTCCTAGACAGGAGAAGAAAAGAAGTTATTATGAAGGTACATGATAGACCCCGATGTTCTAAACTTAAGTATCTACAGGACAAGGTATAAAATATAAATGAAATACACAAAGTATAATGTAAGTGAACAGGATGGGGGGGCGGGGACTGTGGTGGTCTGGAAAGGACATGCCTCATCTAAAGGAGGCTGCCCCAACTCAACTCCGACTGGTTGCTGCCTTGTGCGAATGTAAGCTCAATGTTGTGCGATCTTCCCATGTCTCACGGGAAGACAGAAATCCGGGTGTTGTATGTGAGTGATGAATCACTAAATTTTACACCTGAACCTAATATTACACTGTATGTTAACTAACCGGAATTTAAACAAAAACTCGGAAAAAAAATAAAACCCCTGATTTTAAAATGTTGACCTTAACTCTTTTAAAGCACTATGTGCGCCAATCAAAACATGTGGGCTATGTTCTGCCCACAGGCTGCCCACAGTTTGAGACCTCTTGGCTGACATGTTCAGTTTCACAGACACTAAGATGATTATGCAAAGTTTAGTTCTTTAAACAAATCCATTGATATACATAATTTTAATAAGAAAATTTAAGAAAGGAGGAATGAGTAATATAATGTCATAGAGTTGAAGTTGATTCTGGGAAACTATCTTGTAGCAAGACTGTTCCTATATCAAATCATGAGAGTGATCATATAACCCTAAGAAACCAATTCCAGATTGAACAAGCTTAAATACAGACATGCTTATTCTTGACTAAAATCCTCTCAAATTGCAACTTCAGCACATATCTTTTCATTTACAACATGGAATTTCTTGTATAATAATTTCTCGTTTATCAAAGAAAGTCACTGGGTTTCCTCTTGTCAAATAATTTCCTCATACCATTCCCTAATCTAACAGTCTCCAAACTTTTTCGATTAGACACTCTAACAATAAAAAAATTTTTAAACAAACATCCACAATATAGTTAATGAAAATCAAATCACATCACTCCTCTGCTCTCAAACCTCCAGAGGATTCCTGTCACACTGAATAAAATATGAAGTTCTGAGCACGGCGACAGGCAGGTCCGTACCAAGGGGGTAGCGGGGGAGAGCCAATGGTTCATCCTGGCAGGAGTATTTTAGGAGTATTTTAAAAGTTAAAAAAAAATTCGTTATGTTTTTATTTAGAACTAAGTGTAAAGTTGCATTAACAATAGAGAATTTTCATATACTCCTTACAAGCTTCCCCTAACATTAGCATCTTACATAGCTTACATAACCATACAATTATCAGACCCAGAGTAATGGTACAACAGTAACGGTAAATAGTAATGGCACAATACTATTAAATAAATCACAGTTCTTATTCAAAGTTCACCTGTTTTTCACTTATGTTCTTTTTCTGACTCAGGATCCTATACAGGATCTCACATTGCATTTAGTCGTTCTTTCTCTTTGATCTCCTTCAATCTGTGACAGTTCCTCATTCTGTCCTTGTCTTTCATGACCTTGACACTTTTGAAGAGTAATGGTCAATTATTTTGTTGAATGTCCCTTGTGCATCTCATTTTTGCATCTTTGGCAAAAATACCACAGAAAGAATATCTTGTCTTTCTCAGATATCGTAACAAGGAGTTCACGTATCGATAGATCTTATTATTGGTGATGTTGACCTTGGTCATGTGGGTAAGAAGATAAATACTCCCTTCTAAAATTACCATCTTTCCCTTTGCAGTTGATAAATATCTTAAGAAACACACCTTGAAACTATGAAAATCCTGTTTCTCCTCAAAGGTCTTCTGGTAATTTTAGCATCCACTGATGGATATTCTCTGCAACCATTATTGCTGTGGTGTGTGCTTAATGGTAATTTTTTATTGCCCTCTTCTCTTCCACATTTAGTAACTGAAATTCTACTGTACAGAGGCACAGCCTGAGCATGAGTATTGTATTGCTGATATTTAGAATTACAGGCACACAATGAGAGTAAGAAGCAGATCAACTTTTGGGTTTATTTTTAAATTGTCTGCAGGCTTCTTACCTACATTCCTTGTTACCTGCATCATGGGTGACTACTCCCACCACTCTACGCCTCCAGCCTTGCTAGGCCACTGGCTGTAAGACTCTGAGCTGGTGCCTGATCCCATCTTCATGTCTGTCTCTCTACCCTCCATTCCCTGTACACCACGTCTGCATGAAATGCAGTTCCCTCAGATATGCTGCTGGCCAGCTCCCTGGGCCATTCATTCTGGTCTCCACTCAGCTGTGTGCCCCCTCCCCAGCATTTCCCTTATTGACCAGTTAAATGAGCCCCTCCCCATCACTCTGTCTCCTGCTTTACTTTTCACAGCATGTTTACTACTTGTTCTTTGATGATATGTTTACTCTTGACCAGAATATCCTTAACTGGAATGTAAGCTCCACGAGGCCAGAGATTTGTCTGTCTTGTTTTCCACTGTACCCTCAATGCCCAGAACAATGCCAAGCCCAAAGTAGTTCTCTAATATTTGTTGAATGAATGAATAATTCAACATCTATTCTTCTACATAAACATGTTCTGTGCCCTACAAAGTATATATAAAAGTATCAGGGGCTATAAAAAAAAGTGCACTCCTGATAAATTATAAGCAGAGGCTGTAATATTTTCTTCAGAGCATCCATGGAGTATAAGCTGTCCGCAGGCTCCTTGGAAGGCCAAGCCTGCTGCTGTGGAGACCACTGCTCAAGTCAAGTTATTACCTTCTCGAGCTTCCCCAAGTCCCTCCGCCGGCACTCCACCCTGAGCCCCAGATACCTCACTAGCCATACTTGCACTTAGGCCCGAACTGCCTGTCTGGGTTTAGCATACTTTATTTCTTTTATATGTATATACTTTTTACTGTGAACTATAACACGCATAGAGAAAATCTGCAAAAAACCAAAATGTACAGTTCAAAGAATTTTCATTAAGTGAACACTCGTGGAACCACCACCCAGTCAAGAAACAACGTTGATGGAAACTAGAAAGCCCTCCCAACTGAGAGAACTTGGTAATAATGTAAAACGTTCATTAATCAGAATTTTTATAGTAGGGAGTATGCTACTTGGCCTAGAGTTTGCTAGAACTTCCTTTTTATTTAAAGCTTTGTTCAACATTTTTCTAAAATATAGTAGTCAGCTATGTCTTGATTTAATTTTTATTTTTTCAAATATATGCATACAGTTTGAAAAATCACTTGGCCTACCTCCCACATTCCCAATTCCTATTCCCAGAAGTAACTTATTTCAATTTCTATTTATATCCATATTTCTAAATAAAATGCTTATAGTCCTATTTCTGTATGTTTTCCATTTTTAAAGATATTACCCTTTGAACTCCTATCAGTGATTTGCCTCACGTAACTCAGCCAATGAGTAGAATATTCAGGATTTAAATTTATGTCTGTTTCCAAACTCATGCTCTTAATCCACTAGCCATATGACCTCTGAAAGGCAATATCTACTAAATTGGTAGGATCCCATTTATTACATTTAAGAAATACAAAATACATCAAGCTAGATATCACAAGTAATGATAAAAATTAGTAAGATACAGTCCCTACCCTCAAGGAAATCACAGTACACTCGATTGCACACAAGTACACAGATAATTTCACTATGTCAGGCTTTCATAATTACTTAATAAAAAAGGCAAAAAGGTCAGTCAAAATTTGAGGGGTAGAAGGGAGAGATTAATGGTCTAAGAACGATGTTTCCAGGAGATAGGACTAGAGCTAGGTCTTGGCTCAGGGACCACTGCTAACACTACCCAACCCACCCAAAGGCTGGGGACTGGGTCCCGTGGCTGTTTAAATAACACACGACTCTGCCGACTGTTACCCTGCAGCTTAACAGACAAAAAAGACCACTGGGCACAGTATTGAGACCGAACGGAATCTTAGCACACGGAAATCATCCTCACCAGTGCAGCCAAATAACGAAGCACCTTGTTATCGTTCACCAGCATTTTAATAACATCTTTTTTCGGAGCCTTTGGAATGAGAACAAAGCAATTCTGAGCAGAGTCTTCAACAAGTCCATAACCGTTATAGGGAGGTAATTCCTGGAGAAATAGAAGAAATAAAGCAGATGCTATTTGTGTTAAAATTACATTAAAGGTAACCAAGTTTCTTTTTTAAATATCTAGAAGATACTTATTCAAAAGCAATTTCTATATACACAAATGTACTGTAGTCAGAAACTAAAACATTGCATATTCCATTCCTTTTTATATATAAGCTTTATACCATGATCACTGCTCATAGGAATGACAGATGATGCTACACAGTAACCCAAAGGGCTAGACCAAAAGTTCAGCAGTCCCCCTTACCCACGGGGGATATGTTCCAAGACCCCCAGTAGATGCCTGAACCCTGTATATACTATGCTTTTTCCCATACATACTTTTGATAAAATTTAACTTATAAATTAGACACAGTAAGAGATTAACAATGATAACCAATAATAAAGTAGAACAATTATAACGACATACTGTAATAAAAGTTACGTGAATGTGGTCTCTCAAAATATTTTATTGTACTACACTCACCCTTCTTGTGATGACATAAGATGATTAAATGCCTACATGATGAGATGAAGTGAGGTGAATGACATAGGTGTTGTGACATAGTGTTAGGCTACTATTGACCTTCTGATGATACATCAGGAGGAGGATCATCTGCTTCCAGACTGCGGTTGACCGTGGGTAACTGAAACCGTGAAAAGCAAAACCGTGGATAAGGGAGGACTCATGTGTTGCTGATGTCCACTGATCCCTTACCACCAAAGCAGGACCTGGCCCTACTCCTGGTCCCAATCCTGGCCCTGTGGTCATCCTACCATGGACAAGCCCAAGGATCTGTGACTTCTTTGTTCTAGGATGTGTGTGTGTGTGTTGGCATTGGGGGAGGGCAGGACTTGGTTAGTGCCACTATTTTCCTATTTACCTCCTTATTTCTAGTATTTTTAGTTCTTGATTTTTGCCACACAAACAGGGATGGCAGCCATTCTTTACTGAGAACTCAGACTCCTTGTCCACTCCGGACTCTCCTTTCTAGCAAAGGAGCAAACTCAAGAAACCAAACTTCTGCTATGACGGTTATTTGGTGAGTTAGCGTGAAAGTACAGGATGAGCTTTTATTTTTCATTCAGGCCCCATGAAGAGCTGAAAGCATCACTCTAAGATGGTAGGATTTCTTGGTCTAAAAACTTGAGTTCAGTGGCTGTTTTCCTCTCCTCGATGAGGACTGCAGCAGAGTTCTTTCTCTTTGACTCCTTTTTGCTATGCTTTCTCAGCAAAGTCAGCTTATTCCATACATTTCATGTGTAGGGACCTTCCCCAAATCTTTCTATATATTGTATTGAAGCACTTTGACAAATTAGTCTATACAGTCCATCTATAATAGGTACTTCCTCAAAACCTGTGACTACTCTGCTCATCCAAGGTGTAGTGCCTGGATCACTGCCTCTTCGCCCACCTCCTGGGGCCGTAATGTGATCATCATGGAGGAAATATGACTAGTGCATCCGGTAGATGGACAATGGCCTAACTTGCTCTAAATGCAAAACCACTACTCAATGAATATACAGGTTTGCCATGGACAGAGGGACCTTGGGTGAGACACCACATGCTGAGCATTTGAGTTACTCTAGAGGATAGGCAGAAATATACAGTGGTGGAATCTAAACTTCCTCTGGGTGTTGGCAGTGGAGATTGAAGAATTTTGAAATAGGGAGGTAAGCCTCTGAACACCTTCCTCTCAAATTCTTTTTGTGTTTTAACAGAGTTCAACCTATTTTTTCTGAATCACACCTTATGCCCCCTGCTTGGAATGAAGACCTTCCCTAAATATCAGCCCCTATGCCTGGGGTCCTGGCACTATGCTTCTCGTCCTGCAAGCTACTGTCTACTGTCGGTGTCCTGTTCTAAACTAGATGAGCCACTCACTCCTCGATAATCCTGCTTACATGCTCCACCCAAATTATCTTAACAAAACAAGTACACAGGGAGCTTGAGAGTCCCATAATCCTCCAGATAAAGCTTCCAGAGGCCAGCTCCATAGTGGATTTGCTCTCCTAGTTCTGGATTCTTTGTCTTCCCTACCAGCAGGTCTCCCAATGGAGTCAACCTAAGACGGACACATCTGGCCAGTGGATACATTTACTTACTCCTGAGCTAACAGATTAGCCTGACCTAAGTGTCATGATTCTTGAATATGTCCTCTTCATATCTGCTTCTACCCGTGATCATTGGCCTGCCTCTAGCTTTATCCCTCGAGAACCCAGCTACAGCTTCCCACCCCTGCTTTCCAACCACATTGTGCAGGGTTTAAATGACGGAAGCATAATGACTAAGGAGAACTGAAAGGTATTTGCTGTTTGGTAAGTGGTGCTCTCCTACTCATTTCCAACAAAGACTTCCATGGACAAGCAGAGAGCGCTTACGTGTAATTGTTTATTACAAAGAATTTACTGAAAATAAACTGACCAAATACTATGAGCCATATGTATGGATGTGAGCCATGTGCCATATGTATGGATGGAGAATTGGTTTTATTTTACAGGGTGACTGAGATAGGGCAAAACAAACGAACCAAAATCTACAGTGGTTCTTCAGTTCACTCTGCTCTCATCTAAGCCCTCCCTTCCCTTCCTTTCTTTAGAAGACAGGTTAGAAGAAAAAGATGAAAGTCAAAGAATGGGGAGCAGAGGCGTTGTAGGACTCAGAACTTGTATCAACTCAAAAGATGGATCAAAGCCTTTCACTAAGAAAAATGCACTATTATATTGCAGTCCCTCCCCATTCTACTTCCTGGCTAGGTCAGATTCCTTCTTGTAAAGGGGTTTGGCATTTAATAAACTCCCCCTTGTACTTTGCAGTGTGACCTTGGACTGCTATCTCATACTATACTTCTCTATAAACTGAAGTGATGGAATAGTTTGCTTAATCAAAATCTAGATCTTTCCTATGGTACTTTTTCTCATATATTGCAACAAATGGTACCCCAATATTTGGGGATAGGAGCAAGGGCTTTATTATAATTCTTAATCAATGAGCCCATTCATTGGTAAAGAATCCTATCAGAGAAAAAAACTGACAGCAAGAAGTATTATCTTGATCCATACTTCCTTCCAGAAGTTTTATTGCCCCTGGGAACTCATAGCATATTAAATCCAAATCCTTCTTTGTAATTGTTTTTATGAAATGTTGGTTCCAAAAGGCTGGCCTAAGATATCACTTGCCTCTTTGGGGAACAAATGCATACTTCATAGGCAGTCTTCTTCTCTAGTTCAAGAAACATACCACATGCGTCCTATTTGCTAGGCACTGAGTTAAGTGCTCCCTGGCCTCAAGGACCTTACGGTGTAGTAAAAAAGATTCTTAGACAGATACTTTAATATAATAGGTAAGTACTAGCAGAGGGAGGCACGGGACCCCAGGAACACACAGGAGAGGTGATTAAGCCTGCTGGGAGCTTAGAGATGCCTTCTTGGAAGAGAGGAGGCCTACACCGAGTCTGGAAGGGTAAGGAAGAGCTGTGTAAAGAAATGATGGCAAAGGGGTTCAAGCGCGTGGAAGAGCATCAGCAAAAGTGCAGGAGAGTGAAACAGGAGGCTGTGCTGCCAGAACCACAGCTAACTCAGGGTACTTGGAGGCTAAATGCAAGAAGCAGGGCAGCCGATCAGGGGAAGGCAAACGCCTGTGCTGGAGGAATTCATTAATTCCATCCTTCCATTCACAGCTTTCTTTTGAAAAGAAAGAGCCACAACCTTATTTTACACACAGAGGAGTAAAGATATATATCTTTATATATAAAGATAGGTCACAGGTATCAATACCCAATTTTATACATAGGCAACAGACCAAAGAGGCTGGATGCATTGCTCCAGCCCCAAGTGCGCGGAGCAGGTGCCAATGCTTATGGTCTGTGATACGGCGCTTCCTTAACACATCAGATACTTCTTCTTTTTTTTCTTTTTTTTAAAGATTTTATTTATTTATTTGAGAGAGAAAGAATGTGACAGAGAGAGCATGAGAGGGGGGAGGGTCAGAGGGAGAAGCAGACTCCCTGCCAAGCGGGGAGTCTGATGCGGGACTCGATCCCAGGACTCCAGGATCATGACCTGAGCTGAAGGCAGTCGCTTAACCAACTGAGCCACCCAGACGCCCCACATCAGATACTTCTTGAATTTGCTGTATAATGTGTAATTTTTAACACAGGCAATTCTTTTTTTTTTTTTTTTTTGAGAGAGAGAGGGTGCGCAAGTGCGAGGGGGGTCAGGGGGGAGAGAAAGAATCTCAAGCAGACTCACGCCCAGTGCAGAGCCCCACGTGGGGCTCCATCCCATGATCCTGAGACCATGACTTGAGCAGAAATCAAGAGTTGGTCGCTCAACGGACTGAGTGACCCAGGTGCTCCCACATGCAATTCTTACTTGAATTTCTAAAATATGTGGCTGAACCACTCTGAAGGCTCAAGTCTATCCGATTACCATGTGGGTGCATTTAAAAGAACCATGACCTTACTCTCAGATCAGAATGGACTCTGTGGTACACAGTACTAAATTTCGTGGTTCAGTATAATTCTAAGGAAAGCTATGTGGCAATGAAAGAAAGCCATCTTCCAACATCTTCATTAATCAGCTTCTGTTCACTCCCAATTAGTTTTTAAGTAAAAGGGTCTGATAGATAGGCAGGCTGGAATTTTAAGAGATGTCTTTTTTAATCAAAATAAAAAAATTATATGGGGCGCCTGGGTGGCTCAGATTGTTAAGCATCTGCCTTCGGCTCAGGTCATGATCTCCGGGTCCTGGGATCGCGTCCACGTCCGGCTCCCAGCTCAGCAGGGAGTCTGCTTCTCCCTCTCCCTCTGCCTCTCCCCCTGCTTGTACTCTCTCTGTCTCTCTCTCTCAAATAAATAAATAAATCTTTAAACAAATAAAAATAAAAAATAATAAAATAATAGAAGTAATACAAGGTTTGGTATAAGAAGAGAAATTAAAAGCACACAGAGTATAAAAAGAAAGGTCCCTTGTCATCTCGCACTGCCCTCCCCACCCCCCATTCTCACATGTGGAACTACCCACTGTGAACAGTGTGAGTGGAGAGCAGATACTGTATGCAGCAATTTACACGAACAGGGCCGTATAACATAAACGCATTCACTTACAAATGTGACGGACATTTTTCCATGTTGATATGCAGAGACTGACTTCCTCTTTTTCTCTTTAACCAGTCTTATAGTCTCACATTCTTCTCACTGTTCTATAGTTTATTCTGCCAATCTCCTTACACTTTATTATAAGTAATCCTTACTTACACATATCCTTACACCTATCGCTTTATGGTCCCCAAACCAGATTTTCTAGATCAAGAGACAGGTAATATTTTATTTTGAAAAAATTAAAAGGACGACACTGCCCTTCAAAAAGGTTTTTCCTATTGGCTCTCCTGTTAACAGTATATGAAAATGACCATTTCGGGGTTATCTCGCTGGCTCAGTCAGTAGAGCATGCGGCTCTTGGTCTCAGGGTTGTGGGTTTGAGCCTGATAGCAGGTGTAGGGATTACTTTAAAAAATTGAAAAAAGGGCGCCTGGGTGGCTCAGTTGGTTGAGCGACTGCCTTCGGCTCAGGTCATGATCCTGGAGTCCCCGGATCGAGTCCCGCATCGGGCTCCCTGCTCGGCGGGGAGTCTGCTTCTCCCTCTGACCCTCCCCCCTCTCATGTGCTCTCTCTCGCTCTCTCTCTCTCTCAAATAAATAAATAAAAAATATAAAAAAAAAAAAAAAATAAAAAAAAAAAAAAAAGAAAAGAAAATGTCCACTTCTTCAGATCAGGGCAAACACTGGATATTGTGAGTCTTTTTAAATCAAATACATCCAAAACCTCATTATTTTCATTTCTATTTTCTTTGATTATCAGTTAAGTTGAGGGTCTTTTTTTTTTTAATTTATTTTTGAGAGAGAGAGAGAGCATGAGCGGGAGGGGCAGAAGGAGAGGGAGAAGGACAGAGAATCTGAAACAAAACTCTGCACTGAGCATGGAGGAGGGTCTTTTCATATGTTCATTAGCCATTTGTATTTCTTCTTTTGTGAAGTGCTCTGTATCATATGCTTTGTCCATCTTTTATTAGGTATTCACATGACTCTGTTTTTTCTTTTTCTTAAGCCTCTATATCAAAAGATTAATTCTCGCACTACACTCGGAACTAGTGTTCCATTACCGGTTTCACAGGAGGTGGCTCCTTCTTGCTCACATCAATACGTGGTAAATCAGAGATTCCAAACTTTTCTTTGTAATACTGTCGAGTGAAAGGATCACAATCATAGATGAAGAAGGTTCTCCCGAGGATAGTGAGTGGTTTCCCCACAATGAAGTCTTTGGCGGTATACCATTCCAACACCTCTTGATCAGAGATCTCCAGCACACACTGAGGGAAGTTCTCTGACAGAAGATAACAGGGAGAGAAGAAAGAAAAGGAATAAGGATGGGAAGAAAGACTGACACACAGCAGCTGGGCACTCTTGAGAATTATGGTCTCTAGCTCTGGTCAAGGGTCTCCTCTACTCTCCCAGCAGAAAATAAGGTTGTGTATTTCCATCTGTTGACTGGACACAGAAATAAGATCCCAGATAGTTTTTGTGAAGTCATTCTCCCTTATTCAGCTTGAACTATCAGTACAGGTCACTAACCTTAGCAGAACTCATGCTTAGGGGAAATCATTATAGGAGGAAAGAATAAATGTCCTTCTATAGAGTACAAGATCAACGGAGGGATCTAAATCATTCAGTTCAACCTTTGACCCATTTATTCATTCACACAACATATTATCAATGACCACATATATCATGTACCAGGTTCACTGCTAAATACCGAGATTATAACAATTAACAGTGTAGGTGAGATTTCTGCCTTGATGGAGAAAACAGTCTGTTTGGGACAACGGATACTAAACAATTACACAAATAATAGTTTCATTGCAATTGTGATCACTGCTAGAAGGACAGTCTGACCTAGTCTTCTGGCAGGAGGCAGGGTCAGTGAGATGATCATACTAATCTGTTTATCTGGGCACTCAACAGATTTTCAAATGTAGAATCAACCTTGCATTTTGGGAGGAATAAATCCAATTCTATCACATTGTTTTATGGGAACTAAGGATTGACTTAAATTTAAGACTGATTCCCTGCAGCATGGCCACCATGGAAACCGTAAGATAGCCAATTCTGGTAAAGTGCCACACTGTATAGCTGTAACCACAAAGCTTGACCCTAGAACTCTGATCACAGGGTGCTTGAGAGGCCACTATTTTCCCAACTGATAATTGATAAGATGGAAAAATAGGAGAGAAGGCTAAGGTTTTGTTACATCAGGCAGAAAGGCTTGAGCGCCAGTCCTTGATCATGCCAAAAGATCATGATTTTCCCAATCATGCATCTTAAAAGCCCTATAGACCAAGGGTTCCTTCTCCCATTGCCTAGTGCTTAACCCTACTAGACCCCTTTGAGTTACCCCAGGAAGTGATGGCCACTGGGGGACACAGTCAACAATGTTCCAGGAGACCTGGGGTGTGTGTGTGGGTGCATGTGCACACGTGTGCACACACACTGTACAACCATTCACCTTTTTTGCTTAACGATTATATTTTTCATATGTAGCTGGATTTCATTTACGGATATTTTATTTAAGTTTTTTGCATATATGACTGTAGTCTTACTCATGGTGTCTTTGGTTTTATTGGTCTTTTCTTAATGAATGAATTAGTTCTTGTCTATGAATCTGTATTAGGCTTATAATTAGCTGTTCCTTATTTGGCAAAACTGAAAAATTATCTAGATCTGGTGTTTTCTTTGTGGAGAATTTTTTAAGTGATTCTATTTTCTTAATGGTTAAAGACATTTGGTCTCTATTTCCTCTTGGACAAGTTAAATTTTTCTAAAATTTTGCTCATTTCACACACACAAAAAAGAGACAAACCAAAAAACAGACTCTTAACTACAGAGAACAAACGGATGGTTACCAGAAGGGAAGTCGGTAGAGGGATGGGTGAAGTAGGTGAAGGGGATTAAAAGTACACGTATCTTGATGAGCACTGAGTAATACATGGAAGTGTTGAATCACTATATTGTACACCTGAAACTAACATAACACTGTATGTTAACTATACTGGAATAAAAATTTAATTTAATTTCAATTAAAATTTGCTCGTTTCATCTAACTGAAATTAATTTCCAAATACATGAGTTTTTTTTAATAGTTCTGAAATTGAATTCTAACTTGTGTTGAAATTAGAAAATATGGTATAAGATGCCCCGACTTTAAAAATAACGTTAAGACTGACCAGTTTTTATAAGTGTTCCATTTGTACTTGAAGAAATGGGAATTCTCCAGGTGTTGATGCATTCATTATATCAACACTGACCATTCTATTATTTAAATCATATATATATGTGCTTATTGACTTACCTTTTTGATCTAACAATTATAAGAAGAAATGTTTTAATGACTCCCACTATTTTGATGAATTTGTCCATTCTCTTTGCCTAATAATGCTATAAATTTTTGTCTTTCATGTTTTGAAGCCATGTTACTAACTGCATTCAAGTTTAGAATTAGTATATTTTCCTGGTAAATACAATTCTTGCAATATGTATGATCTTCTTTATCTCTACCAATGCTTTCTGCCTTAATGTCTATTGGTATTTTAGTAATATAGCCTTATCAGTTTCTTTTGCTATTTGATTGTACATCTTTTTTGACCTTTTTATGTCTCTGTATCTTAAGTATGTTCTTAAAATATTTTTCAAAGTTTATTGTTTTTTAATCCTATCACTTCTCCTAAGTCTTTGTTGTAATATATTTCAATTCTACCTTGATATTTTTTAACTCCCACAAATTCAACATTGTTTTTTTAGTTTGTATAGTCAATGTTTATTTAGATATACCCACACGCTGCCATTTTCTTCTTCTTTTTTTAAAATCACTTCTTATATCTCAGACCTTACTTCTGGAATAATTTTCTTTCTACTAAAAGTACACCCTAGAATATTCCTAGTAAGGGTCTTTTGTTAGTAAAATCTGTTTTGTTTGCCTGGAAATGTATTTCACTTTCTTCTTGAAAGATAGTTTCTCTAGGTATTAAATTCTGTTTTCTTCTCAGCACTCTGAAGATTTCAGTACGCTGTCTTTGGTAACTAGTGTTGCTATTGAGAGGTCAGTTGTCATTGTAGCTGCCATTCTGTATGGATAACCTTGTTTCTCGGGCTGCTTTTATGATCTTTTTGAATTTGGTGTTCTTAAGTTTGACTATAACATATCTAAGTATGGATTTATATTTTTACGTTATTGAGGTATAATCGACTACAATAAGTTGTACGTATTTAGAGTGTACAATTTTGATGTTGTTTAACATTTGTATTTACCAAGGGAAAGGCAAGGTCAAAGGATGAAAGCCAGTCTAAAGGATAGTTAACAGACTTTAAGAACCTAGAACCTTAGGTTCAACAGCTGAGTAGAAAGCTTCTGGTGACCTTCTTTTGACATTACTTACCACATAGTGGTAAACTGCAATTACGTTCAACAAAGAACGAACTTTTATAATTCCTGAAACTTTAACTCTCTCCATTATAAAAATACAATTTTTATTCATCTTAACTACTTAAATGAAGGCGTTGGCAAAAAGAACTTCTGAAAGATACTCCCGTAACGCCTATTACTGTCCAACACAAATTCTGCCTAGCCACTGTCTCTTGGATGCCCCCAAACATAACATACTTGTTCCTAATGCCCAACCCTTGCTCTTGTTCTCTAACGTGCACTTTCCCTTTGTTCTCTGCCACTCTAAATCTGGGTCCAACCTCAGGTCTCCCACAAAGCCTTCCTTAGTCTTTCTAGGTCACATCTCTTCTTCTGAGCTCTGTCTACATGACATAACTAATTACATAATCAGATGATCTGGTACACTTGTGTTATTGTTAAACAGCTTTGTGTATTTATATGACTTGTCTCTACAGTCACTAGAAGTGACTGAAGGACAGAGATTCTAGGTCTGGAAGTTATGCTTTCATTTTATCCTCCACAGCACTTACATGAAATAGTTCCCTTAGCAGATATTTAACTCTTGTTCAATTGAATGTAATTCAAATCATCCATTGGATAAATAAATGACTTTGAGAGTCAATTAGATGCTACTTCTTCAACATCACAGTTCTAGTTAAAGGAATTATTCAGCTGATGGAAGCTTAGCCTTTTCTGTCCTGCTACTGCATGACTAACTTTCACAAGAAGATATGTTTCCTATCTCTTAAAAGGACCCTATATATGTCACCAGGCTGCCTCTCCACATAACTTTGATGAAAATTTTGGTTAAAATTTGAGATGTTATAGAGGCGCTTGGCTGGCTCGGTTGGGAGAGTGTGTGACTCTTCATCTTTGGGTCGTGAGTTCAAGCCCCATGTTGGTTGCACAGATTACTTTAAAAAAACTGGGGATGTTATAAAAGAGGATGATCACATATTTAAAATTTTAAACATAGGCCATGTTGATACGGCAGAGACAAACACAGAACTCGAGATTTCAAGGGGTTCAGTTTCAGTGATACTTTTTTCATGCCTGAATAAATTCCCATTCTTTCTCTTAATCTACCGTAAATCTAACATCCTCTAGATGGCAGGAATTTCAGGCTCATGTAAGCATTCTGGAAGGCCTAAATTAGTACATTAGTCTCAGTGTCCTAGAACCTGAGAGGGTTCTACAGGAGGCCAAGTATAAGAATATGGTCAACAGCAACTGGACTGTGTTGAACTAGGGCTCAAATCCAGTTGCTGCTATCTGAGAATGCGAGCTATATTAGCAATTATTTTCATTTCTCTAAGACAGATTTTTGCCACTAATTCTCTTAGTTTTAAAATGAGGACTATTTCCCCAATCTCATTCTCCTCTACTTCATATGCAACCGTTCTAATGTGCAGCTTTTTATGTGTGTACTACGCATATCGTTTTGTTTGGACTTCACTTTACATAAATATTATTGCATTGTACATCACTTTTTTTTTTTTACACAGCATTTCGCTTTTAAGTGCATCCATTTGCTTTCTTTACATTTAGTTATTGCTTGTAATTACTACTATTTATCAAGATATACCTTCACCACATTTTGTTTATCTACTATCCCAGTGATGGAAATCTCCACCTCCTTGCCCCCAAGTAACACTGCTTAAAAAAAAAAATACTATATAGGCAAATCAATACATGTAGATAGATTGAATTTAGCCTTCAGACTGCCAATTTGTTTATAACCTCTAACCTCAACTTGTTTATAATCTCTAAGACAAACCTCTTGCACAATACCTGAAATTTCTTATCTCCTAGTTCCAAAAAATAGAGTAAAAAGAAAACCAACAAAAGTATTTACAGAGTTCTGTCAGCCGTCCAAGCATGAGAGATGTCATCACATATGACCAAGATGACATTTTTGCAAAAGAAAATTCTTAAACCACTAAGTCAATAACCAAAGTAAGTGTACTTATTCCAGAGAAAGAATGATGGGCGGCGGGTGTCAGCTGCACTTTGTTGCATTCTCCCTCTCCAGTCACTAGGTTATTTTACACAGCAAAGAGAGCAGGGGCTGACACAATGGGGCCCCACCTCTGAGTCACAGACATGCCTTTTCCAATCTTAAGTTATCCTACATACAAACTTCCTGTTTAGGAAGTATTGAGGTGAGAAGTAAAGTCAGGAAAGAACATAAGGAAATGGTAAGCTATATGAAAACAAGCTTGTTGTAAAAATGTATTAAAAATCTGATATTAAATTGCTTTACTTCAGAAGCCTTGCTCTTCTGCACTTTAATTGAATCTCCCACTGCTCTTATGGTTGTTTCCTTGATTTGGGTATCAGTGATCTCCACCAGACCATTTTGGAGGCAAGCCTGGACTGTGGGGCAAGCAATGAGGGGAGTTACGGGAAAGCTATTTCTTTTTAAATTTTTTATTGTTATGTTAATCACCATACATTACATCATTAGTTTTTGATGGGAAAGCTATTTTTTGAGTACCTATAAGAACGCAGCAAGAGCCTCCCAAGTGTAAAGGGAATGACCATACTGATTAAGTAACTCCTTCGAGATCCAAAAGACGTCACAATTACGGAGGATAAACTGAATCAAACATACTTGCATTCTCCACCAAAACCTTTGGCATGCGCTGGCGGTTCATCAGGAGTGGGAAAGGATCTCGCCCATCGTTCCGTTCATGGACTTCTCGAATTTCCACTGTATCATCCATAAGATAGTAATGAATGATATAGGTCCGACATTCACCAAACATGCTGTCCGTATCATCCCAGACTGCATAGAATCGAAGAACCTTTGAGGAATCCAAAGTAGTGACTTAAATAAGAATTCTACAAGTGGAGAGATTAACTTAACTACTTTGGCATTCAGATATCAGACAATGATGGAAAGATTAGCTACAAAGACTATGAAGTAATCGCAGATGGTAAAAAAAAAAATTCACCAAAGATAGAAAAACATACAAAAATTATATACCAGATGTCAACAGCTGTAAAATATTAAATAACAGGCTTATAAGTTTGTACTGAGAAAGCAGAATTCACTTTGATCCAAAATATTAGTCAGTGAAAGAGAAGCCGAATTAAAAGAGCAATGGAAACTGTAAGACACTGATGAAAGAAATTGAAGAAGATACAAATAAGTGGAGAGATATTTTGCGCTCACAGTAAAAGAATTAATATTGTTAAAATGTCCATGCTACCCAAAGCAATCTACAGATTTAATGCAATCCCTATCAAAATTCCAATGGCATTTTTCACAGAACTAGAACAAATAATTCTAAAATTTGTATGGAACCACAAAAGACCCTGAATAGCCAAAAAACTCTTGAGAAAGAACAAAGGCAGAGGTACCATGCTCCCTGATTTCAAACTATACTACAACACTATAGTAATCAAAACAGTATGGCACTGGCATAAAAACAGACACATAGATCAAGAGAACAGAAATGAGAGCCCAAAAACAAACTCACACTTCTATGGTCAATTAATTTATGAAAAATGAGGCAAGAATATACAATGGGGAAAGAGTCTCTTCAATAAATGGTGCTGGGAAAACTGTGGACAGCTACATGCAAAAGAATGAAACTAGACCACTTTCTCACACCATACACAAAAATAAACTCCAAATAGATTAAAGACCTGAAACATAAAACTCCTAGGAGAAATATAGGCAGTAAGCTTGTTGACATTGATCTGAGCCATGTTTCTTTGGATGTGACTCCAAAGGCAAAGGAAACAAAAGCAAAAATAAACAAATGAGACTACATCAAACTAAAAAGCTTCTATACAATGAAGAAAACTATCAACAAAATGAAAATGCAGCCTATCGAAGGGGAGAAGATATTTGCAAATCATATCTGATAAGGAAGGGATTAACATCTAAAATATATAAAGAACTCCTACAACTCAGTAACAAAAAACCACAAATTCTGATTAAAAAAAAATTCGGCAGAGGATCTGAATAGATATTTTTCCAAAGAAGACATACAAATGGCCAAGAGATACATGAAAAGATGCTCCACATCATTAATCATCAGAGAAATGCAAACCAAAACACCAATGAGATATCACCTTACACTTGTCAGAATGGCTATCATCAAAAAGACAAGAAATAAGTGTTGGTTGGAGAAAAAGGAACCCTCGTACACTGTTGGTGGGAATGTAAATTGGTGCGACCACATGGAAAACAGTATGAGGTGCCTCAGAAAATTAAAAATAGAAATACCATATGATCCAGCAATTCCACTACTGGGTAGCCTCCAAAGAAAACGTAACACTTATTCAAAAAGATATAAGCAACCCCATGTTCACTGTAGCATTATTTACAATAGTCAAGATTTGGAAATAACCTGTCCACCAATGGATGAATGGAGAAAGAAGATGTAGTTTATATATACAATGGAATATTACTCAGCCATATAAAAGAGTGAAATCTTGCCCTTTGCAACAACATGGATGGACTCTGAGGGTATTATGCTAAGTGAAACAAGTCAGACATAGAAAGACAAATATTGCATAATGTCACTTATATGTGGAATCTAAAAAACAAAACAAACAAAACCAAACCCAGCTCATAGACATGGAGAACAGATTGGTGGTTGCCAGAGGGTAGGGAGCTTGGGATGCAGGTGGTGGGGGAATGGATGAAATAGGTGAAGGGGATCAAGAAGCACAAACTTCCAGTTATAAAATAAATAAGTCATGGGAACGTAATGTACAGCATAGGGAATATTGTGAATAATATTATATTAACTTTGTAATATGACAGATGGTAACTAGACTTATTGTGGTGACAATTCTGCAATGTATTCAATTGTCGAATCACTATGTTGTACACCTGAAGTTAATATAATATTATACATCAATTAGACCTCAATAAACAAAAAAAAAAGAGAAAGAAAAAAGAGCATTGTGTTTTATACAGGGGCTCATATGTATTAATAAAGGTATATGTGAACTGTTTATATGTAATTAGTATGGAAAGAATTTTCATTTATTAATGTCTTTTTTTATCCATCGACATACCTCTTCTAGTAACAGTATCAACAACACAATCTTTAAAGACAAAAGAATAACAGATATATGATTGATATAAAGAATGTCCTTAAAAGGCGATGCTAGTGCTAGGCAAATTTTTCCGAACTAAAAGGAATTACATTTCTGAGAGAACACCAGCAGCAAAGAAGCACTGAGGATGATCTCCCCATCTTCTTTTGTACAAAAAGGAGAAGACCAAATCTGCCCCCACACACCAACTCACAGTGGGGAGGATAGGACGGTTGGAACAGAGCTGGAAAAAACCTAGAATATTCTACACTCAAACATTCATATAAAATATAACAAGGAAGCATCTGCGATGAGATTTCTGTGAAATTACTATTTTAACATTAAAAATCTACCTATATGCAATAGATCCGAAATTTCCCAATAAATCACTTAGGGTTTCCCAAAGAAGGCTATGAAATGAACTCCTATTTGGGAAAAGAAGTAGTTGGATGGAAACGTAAAGTGGGAAGCAGACATAGCTCAGGAATTGCTTTAAGATTGAAAAGTTTGGTGGAACTCCTGAGACTTAACTCCACAACCTCCTCTGGGTATCTTAATACAAAACTTGGGCATTCCTGTACCTCTAACTCTAGATGAAACGAGAAAAATCGCACTGTCTCCAAATGGCTAAATTACAGATGTAATGTTTTAAAACACACATTTACCAGAACAGCTTGCTAATAAACATGCATCACATGTGGAGATGAGCAAATCCACTGAGGTGCTGACGTCACTTACTTGTTTGTCAAAGGTGAGAAACTGCTTCAGTTGGTCAAAGTCCGATGGGGTGACATACTTACGAAGAGGCTGTTTCCGGAGTTCAGTGTAAGGATCAAGAGCCATCTTCTCTGGTGGATTTAATTCAATTCCTTGACTTTCCAAAAATACCTAAATCATGCAAAAGTAATGATCATCTTTCTTGAAGCTTCCAGGAGTATTAACTGATGGTGTAAAGATAAGTGTAATAGTAATTTCTATGCCAATGTCCAAATTAATTGTTAGCTTGCAGTTTGAAGCACATCTTAGCAACATTAAGCCTCCAATTGACCCAACGCTATAATGCAGATAACAACTGATAATTACTGTAAGTAGTCTATATTATAAAATTGCTAGGCAATATGCTGAGCTAACTTGAAGACATGATAGTATGGTAACTGGCTCCATATATGAATTTAGATCAATGAAATTTAGTTAGGTGCCCAAGAACAGAGTAAGTCTTAGGATTGCTTACATACACACATCTGAAACCCAACCACAGTTTCAAACAATATGTAATTCATATCAGGGATGGGGGCAAGCTACACAATGGCAACAAAGTTAAGCCGAAATCAAATTCCCAACTTTCAACTCACCAAAAACAAGTATCTGATTAAGTCCCCATCTCCACCCCCCTCCAAAAAGGAAAAGAATCACTGGTTATTTTAGACCAGAAAATATTTTAGCAAAATAGGAGAGACAAACCAAGTACTCAAATCTCACCAGATAAAGTTAAGGAAAGCATCTGAACTTGATATGATCTTGTTTAATTTGCTAATTATAAGTAAATACAATATTTTCAGTAACTATATCTTTTAATACAACTTAGCATTTCTTCTTCATAAAAGCACCACAATAAGCTGTATTTTTTTTTTTTTTTTGGTAATCAGAAAAGAACAATGTCATGGGATCTGTTTACATTCTAGAACTAGAAATTAATCTGAAATCTGGGTTTCTTTTGGGAATTGTGTGATTTGCTTTTGGACAATTCAATAGAAAATATGCAGGACTCAAAGCCAAAATACTTGGGTTCTAATATTAGCTCTGCTGCTAACTAGCTTGTAATCTTAATACTTAAAGTTTCACTAAGCAGTCTCCAGTATCTTTTAATATTAAAATACTGTGATCTCAATGTCTATTAAAAGTACTGAGCTGGAGACAATGACTAACAATATTCTCCTCTCCCTTGAGATGATGTATTAGTGTAGCAGGATTATTGATTGAGGTATTTAATGGGGGTTTTACTCCTTTCTGTTGCTTTCAACAGATAACCAAGCCCTTTGTTAACCTTACCTTAGGGATTTTGGCAGGAATGCAGAAGCTTCCTGAAGTTTGACTATTCTTCCTGTCTCTTAGAAAAAGCCTAAACTCTTTGAAGAGATTATTCTAAAGTATCCCAGAAGGAGGGGAGAGAAGGAAATGTCTTTGAAGGCAAGGAGAGAAAAAGGGGGAATTCTCCCAGACTGGAAAACAGACACAAGTTGATGGGTCTCAGAAGAGCAAGACTCCACATGTGCTCTTACGGATGCTCGGAGCACACGGGCAGCCAGTCGGGCACATCGGTCTCAGGCACGCGGGGTCTCAGTATCTGACCTCGCACCAAAGCATCCAGGAGGTGCCCTTGAGCACTGACAGCCTATGGACCCTGCCTGTATGACCCCGTTAAGCCTGGGTGTGCCTTGTCGTTCTGAGGGCCTGGAATTTTTGGCAAAGCTGAGAGTGAATAGAAACAGCAGCCCAGTTGGATGGGGGTTCAAGTAGGCTTTATTTTTAAAACACAAAACAATATTTCCTGCACACTTGCATATGCAGAGTAGGATTCACACCTGCTATACTATCGGTCATACTCTAATGAAGATAATAAGTTCTAGATCTCTGATTTCTGGAGTTAATTTTTTTTACTGTGTTAATTCTGTCTCTAGGACCAATGTTTATTTGGAGCAGTGAGGAGGGGCTCAGAAGGGGTGGTGGTGGTGATATATTTGATTAGAGGTGGCTCCTTGTTCAAGTCCACACCATAAAGACAACTATCTTCTTTATCCACTCATAGGTCCAGCCCTAATGAAAACCATCAAATTAGATGTGTATAAATTTTAAACTGTTACAGGAGCCAACCTCTAACAGATCGACTAATGAAAACATAATTTAATCTAGTCATCGGTACCTAAAATATACAACTCTAGTCATTAGTAGTCATCAAAATACAGTTGATCCTATAGTTGCACTTTTGCCTACTTGCAAAAATTTATTAGTAACCTCCAAATCAATAGTCATGGTGCTTCTGTGGTCCTTGCAGACACACGCAGAGTGGTAAAAATTTCGAGTTGTCTGATAACATACATTCCTAGCTGAGGTCAAATGAGATGACATTCTGCCTTCTTATTTCAGCTTCCATACTGAAAAAGTGTCCATTTAGATGTCTGTTTAGTGCCACTTTTTCACACTTCAGTGCTTTTGTTGCTTTTGCTGTTTAAAATGGCCCCCAACCTTAGTGCTAAAGCGCTGTTGTATGTTCTAAGTGCAAGGAGGCTGGGATAAGTACTTAGTGTCACTAAACTGCACATCGAAGAAAAGTGGTTAAGGTGGTCACGTTTATGTTACGTACTTTTTATCTCACACACACACACACACACACACACGGCTGTGACATGCCTTCAGGAGAAAGTACACGTGTGAGATACGCTTCCTTCAGGCATGAGCTCCAGTGCTGCTGGCCGTAAGTTCGAGGTTCATGAATCAACAAAGTATTTTCAACATGGCATCTTTAAACAGAAACACACATAAAACAAGCTTATAGAAACCTAACCTCGTATTTCTCCCAGGAGTGATGGATCCATAGTTGCTCATTAAGGGCTTGTGGTGACTTCCTAGCACAGAACTACCGTCAACAATGAGAGTTGGGGCCCCTGGGTGGCTCAGTAGGCTAAGCGTCTCTCTTTATGAGAGTTGACTCACCGCTCAGGAATGAACTGCTGATATTCAGATTGTTCATAAAGAGACAACTGTAAAAATAGTCACGATACCTGAAATTTACATAACATCTTATAATTCCTCATTATAGGTACAGTTCTGAAACTGCCTGTGATAAAAAGCACCTCGAAAACCTAAAAAATGAGAGATCAAAACCTGTTTTCCCAAAGACGGCCTAGCGCCTGTACCTTCTGCACTGTTTCTCGCTGTTGCTTTGGAATGGCACGGATGCCAGGGCTCCTGCCTTCACCTCCTTGGGGTCTCTGTTCAGGGCGTGGCCTCCCCTGGCCAGCCTCTATACACCCTCCCCACACCCCCTCCCTTTTCCTCAGCTCTAGTCCCTTCCGCAGCTCTGAGCGGCATCTGACAGGTTATACGTTGTGTGCTTACTTTTGTCTCCTCCAGCCAGAATGTAACGGCCTTTATGAGGACAAGCCTATATATGTGGCACCTAGAGCCACAAGGCTTGGCACAGAGCAGGCACTCAGTAAGTATTTGCTAAAGAAGTTACTAAACGCCAAACATAAATGAGTGGATTCACAGGAACTCAGTGCGTGGTAAAGATTAATCATGTGGCATTTGGTAACATAGGATTAAAGGCACAAAAGAATTCAGAAACTATATCTTTGCTTCTAGAAATGTTTTAAACTAAGAGAAATTTAGAACTGACTTCCTAATACCTACATTTTGTGCTCAAGAAAGGACTCTGTGTCTATATACATACACATAACTTTAAGAAAAGTTGTCAAAAATCCGTACTTATGAAATAGAGGAAATGGAGGATTCTTCTCGATATAAACAAGCATTCTCCTTTAAAAATTGTTTTTATTTCAGGAATTCTTTAGATAGCCAGTTTCTCCAGAATATAGCAAGTATGATTTACAGGAAAAATATGAACTGCACAAAAAATGTGAGGCTTATATCTGCTAATAAAGGTAATACTACTTTTGTAACTCAAACTTCAGATAAACCGTCCAATGCCTCTTTCATATTTCTATCCCATGAAGGGTGCTACCACTTGAACCGGCATGGGAACTGGTTCCTTATCAAAATATTCAGCTATGATGCAATTTCAACTTTATTTGAATGGATATGTATCCATATCATTGTGAAAAAAGTGGTATCACTACACAGTGTTGACACATATCAACACACACACAAACACCTAATTAAACAACATAATAATCCATACATGACAGATTACCAGTGTCCTCCTCTTACCCTTATATTTTTCTTTTTAAAGATTTTATTTATTTATTTGAGAGGGAGAGAGCACGAGTGGGGGTGGGGGGGGGGAGAGGCAGAGGGAGAGGGACAAGCAGACTCCTCGCCAAGCAGGGAGTCCCACACGGGGCTGGATCCCAGGACCCCAAGATCATGACCCGAGCCGAAGGCAGATGCTTAACTGACTGAGCCACCCAGACGTCCCTCCTCTTACCCTTATAAATGAAACGTATCCTTCCATAAATTAGAATGATGCCTCAGACATGACAATTTCCAGGAATATATACTATACCTGCGTGAATCGGTCGCAGTCAACAATGCGGAAAGTTTTGCCATAAACTGTAATGTTTATTCCTCGATTTAGGTCTTTCCAATGGTAATGGTCTCCCTGGTCGTTCTTGGGTAGCCGCTGGCGTTTGATTAGCTTGCCTTGAAGGATCCCAGAGTTTTCCACAACAGGCTCCATGACAGACATGCTGTCATCTTCCAGGTAGTAGTAAATGTTCACTCGGCGAATCCGGTAATGTTCCTCAGTTGACATAGGAACATCTTCTTGGAAATAGGCATCAAATTTCAGCACCTATGACACACAAGGCAGGGAGAAATGGCATTGTATTAGTCTCTCATGCAAAAAACATCCAGTACCCTCCTCTAAAGAGAGCCGCTCGGGGAGAACTAAATACTCATCACTCCTATCTTCTAAATCGAAGGCTGCTAAACTACGGTCCGTGGGACCCATCTATCCCTGCCAGCTGAGTTTGTATCACCTCCAAGCTAAGAATGTTTTATTTACGTATTTAAATGGTTAAAAAAATCAAAAGGATAAAATCTCACAACACATGGAAATGATACAAAATTCAAATTTCAGTATCCATAAATAATTATGTAAATAATTAGCAGGTATTTTTCATGGCTGCTTTCCCATTACAAGGGCAGGATTGAGTAGCTGTGATAGAGACCACGTGGGCTGCTACTATGGACTGAATTTTGTCTCTTCCCCCCCCCCCAAAAAAAATTTGTATGTAAAAGCCCTAACCCTTAATATGACTGTATTTGGAGACAGAGTCTTTAGGAAGTAATTAAGCTTAAGTGAGGTCCCAACAGTGGGGCCCTGATCCAATTGAATTGGTGACTTTGTAAGGAGAGGAAGACCTCTCTCTCAGCAAACCCACCCTGAGGAAAGGCCACGTGAGGAAATAGCAAAAAGGCAGCTATCTAAAGCCAGGAAGAGAGCCCTCACCAGAAACTGAAGCAGCAGGACCCTTGATCTTAGACTTCCAGCCTCCAGAACAGCGAGAAAATTAATTTCTATTATGTAAGACAGCACCATATACAGTATACATACATGTATACAGTATGTATACATACATACATACCATATACAGTAAGTATATGGTATCTTGTTATGGCAGCTCAAGTAGACTAAGACACCTGCAAAGCCCCAAATATTTACTATTTGGCCCTTTACAGAAAACATTTGCTGACCTTTGCTCTAGATACTCAAACTACACATAGACTACTTAGTAATGTGGTCCTTGATCAGATGGCTTAAAGACCTTAACTGTACTAGCTTCACTTCTGTGTCAAAAATCTCTCTTAGAATTTCTGCAAAGAGTCAAAAATTTGGGCAAGACTATAACCTTTGGTTTCAAAATGAAAACGAAGCCTCAAGTCCATTTCTTTAGAAGGAGAGTCCCTGTAAATGCATATTAATGACATTTTCATCCTTAGAGAATTCATATGAATGAGACTCAAATCATCAATCCAGCACAGAATCTTTGGGTGGTATGTAAACACACCTTCACTGTACTCAGAAACATACATGATAGATGGAGCAAACCCTAGGTCCTCTGGGGAGCATCAGAGGGAAGCCAAAATGGCACGTTCTGTTGCACATTTAAAAAACATTTAAAAATACTAAAAGCTTGTGTTGACAAGCTTTGGGATTAATTTTAAAACTTTCTTTTATCCCATCTTTATTTTTAATATTTCCTCCCATGAAGAGAAAATATTAGAATGGTGTTGTAGGTAGACAAGAGTGTGAACCTAAACCTCCACTGGAACTAGAGGAACAAACCAAGAAGACCGTTTAGTGAAGACACAAATATGGCTTGATGAATGGGAAGATGCATAATTTTATACATGAGTGCTGTTGCTAAAAAGGTGTAGTGTCTACTGTGGAAAAACAAGATTAAAAACCAAAGAGATCGGGCAATTGCTTATGTGAAATAAGCATATAATGGAATAAAACCTTAAAACTCTTAATAAAAAGATGAAATGCATGAATGGAATAGAATGTTTAAAGGAGAAAGATAATACAGTAAAAACCAAAGACAAAAGATCGTTTTCAAGTAACATTGTAGATCCACTACAAAGAACTGAAATGGAGACATGATCACTATAAGTGGGGGCATGATCACTAATTAATGCATGAAATGGTCTGTAATTTGAGCCACAGATATATAAATACAAAAAATGTGAGAGCCAGAAATAATCAGCTAATTGAACCTCCCTCATTTTACAAATGGAGACTCAGGGTGGTAGAGTGACTTGCCTGAGGCCAAACTCAGGGTTAGGGGCACAGCTGGGGCTGAAACTATCTGTAGACTCATAGAGAAACAAGAAAAAGGTAGAGAAATACCCAACCATATATCTGATACTGTTTAGGTTCAGCTTCTGAATGGATATATGAATATGTTCCTACTGGATGAGTTCACTGAGATGGGGAAAGGGGGATGGTATGGATTCTGGCTGAGACATTTAAAAAACTTTTTAAACTAAGTGATTAATGAATGTAAATGGTATAATTCCACCATCAGGTTATTTTCTATTTTCCAGCCTCTATTTTCAATAGGTACTCAATTAGGGGCGCCTGGGTGGCTCAGTCGTTAAGCGTCTGCCTTCAGCTCAGGTCATGATCCCAGGGTCCTGGGATCGAGCCCCGTATCAAGCTCCCCGCTCCACGGGAAGCCTGCTTCTCCCTTTCCCACTCCCCCTGCTTGTATTCCCTCTCTCGCTATGTCTCTCTCTGTCAAATAAATAAATAAAATCTTAAAAAAAAAAAATAGGTATGCAATTAAAGTTGACTAGCTAGATGAACACTATAGACATTTAACAAAAAGAATAAAATGAAAAGAAAGACAAAAAAAAAGACAGAAAGAAAATAGGCTAGGAGTAAATTAGGAAAGCTAACTTGTAAAAACTGGTCAGTGGTTCTCAGACTCAGTTATACATAAAAATCATCTGGAAATTAAGATTGATGAGGGTTAGGGTGACATCTCAGTTTCCTAAAAGTCCCACTAGGGATTCTGTTGCATGGCCAGAGTTAGGACAACCTTACCTTAAAGAGGAGGCCCACTGACAAGGAGAATCAAGGATGATATGGAAATGTCAACAGATGGAACTAAAATAGCTCACATTACAAAAGCATAAGGGTAAATGAGACAGAAATGAAAATGTTACATATCCTTTGGTTATATTATGCCAAACCTGAAACGTTCCCTGAAAAATAAAAACTTATGAAGACAGCCTGGAGAAAACTGACAAAAGATGGAGTTGTTGTCGTGATGCATTTCACAAGGACTAAAGGTTTGCCATCAGTACAGATAAGACTTCCAAAAAGTACACAGCACAGAGCAGGTAAACGTGGAGCAATATGAACTCAAGAATTCAGAATTCACCCAACTTTTCTTTAACTGTATTTGGAAAATATTTCAGTGAAGTCTACAGGGAATTATTTTCTGTAATAAGCTTCCTGACTAAAGAAAGCCTCTTTCAATCCTGAGTTCAGCTGTCTATGACTAAAGTTTGAGGCATTTGAACAATTTTCTCCTCAGAGCCCTCTGGAAAACCTGTGGTTTGCTGTTGACTTTTCTGCAAACAGTTGGCTCTCAGAAATCTGAATTCAAGGGGTACCCAGAAATCCCAGATGATACCTTTTTGTCAAAAGCCACATGTGCAGGAATAAATTCTGCAGGTGGGGCCTGCTTAGGTTGGCCATAAGTTAAAATCGGTGCCTTGCTGGCCAACTCATCCAGCTCAGCCTGGGACAGCTGGTTGACCTGGAGCCGCTCCCCGCCTATACCAACTGTTGGACGTCGAACAACTGCATAGCCATTCCTGTAGCCCAGCGTCTGGCTTCTATGAAATGCTGTTTTCTGAAGAACAAAAGAAGTGTTTCATTAATAATATTTTATAAATATGTGTTAGGTAAAAGAGCTAACTTTCAAAAACATCATAACTTAAACCTGCACTTAAAAACATCACAAACCTTGTATCAAAATGCTTACCTGTATTAGAAGGTTCTTATATTTTAAGCGAAAACACCTGGTCAGGAACAGGGAGAAGAGCAGCAGTCTGAGCTTAAAATAAAACTTAAAGCCCTGCTCCAGAATGCCCAATATAATTATCAGCTCACTTTTCATGAGAAACTAAAATATTATCTATATTCAATCTTTCACTTAATTCTTTCTGTGTTTTTAATCTTATCTAGTGTTCATAAACCATGGAACCTAGAAGATCTGACTCTGAGAAATGAATTTTTGCCTAAAATAAAAGGCCTTTCTTGTTATAATAATACTGATACATTCATACAACTCTTTGGAAAGCAAGTGAGTATTATACGTTTAAAGTCTTGAACTCAATAAATTCTACCCTCGATACTTTATTTTAAAAATATAATCCAAAATTATGAGAAAGAACAATATGCCTAAAGCTGACCATTGTAATGTTAATTACAATAGTAAAACATTGGAAACAATATAAAAGACAAACATATGAGTTAATGATGGAAAACTCACTTAACGGACTGTGATGCAGCCATTAAAATATTGGTTTTAAAGACCATGTGGCAATCTGCAAAAAATGTTTATGATTTAATAAGCCCAAAAAAGCAGTATATAAAATTATATGTATACCATAGGGCACCTGGGTGGCTTAGTTGGTTAAGTGTCTGCCTTCGGCTCAGGTCATAATCTCAGGGTCCTGGGATCGAGCCCCACATCGGGCTTCCCACTCAGCTGGGAGTCTGCTTCTCCCTCTCCCTCTGATCCTCCTCCCCACTTGTGCTCTCTGTCTCAAATAAACAAAATCTTAAAAAAAAAAATTAAAAAAAATAAAATTATATGTGTACTATAATTAGAAGCATGCAAACACATGCACAAAAAGAAAGTGGATTTGGATAATGTTCTCTGTATTCTTTCTGAATTAAGTTGATTTTTTTTATAGTGAACATATTTTTTTTTTTTTCCGGAAATTGAAAAAAACAAAAGATTAAATAAAAAAAGAAAAAAGTGGAAAGGAAATATTTTTTGAAGGCAGAGGAGAGACCAAAATGGTAACATAGGACACCCCAGCCTCCCTACCCTTCCACAAAGATCAACAATTAGTTATCCATGGACAAAAACAGCTCTGGAAGAGCTTTGGAGTCCAGTTAGGAGGTTTTAGGAACACAGTGGAACAAAAAACCTGAGAATAACTACAGAAGGAGAAGGAAAACGTCATTTTGCTGCATCATCTCATCCCCCAAGCCAGCACTGCTCAGTGTCAAGGGGGAACTTCCTGGCCAGAAAGAGATCCCCTGGCCAGGAAGGAAGAGCAACCAGCTTCTCCAGTCTTTTGGGGCAGTCCACAAAGGTCCCACTTCAGTTTCCTCCCACCCAGACCAGCAAAGCTGAAGTGTATAAGGCCAGCTAGGAACACGGATGCAAAGTAGGGGCTACTGGCAGCAGCCCCTCAGTCGGAGTGACTGTGGTGTGTAGACACCTGCTCTGCAGACAAACCTGGCAGATCTTACCACTGAGCCAAAGCCAAGGGCCAGGATGGCTATGGCCACTGGGTACCCCCTGCAGATTTCATCAGTGTTCATCCCACAGGCATTCATGATGCCAAGCATCAGAGCCCCTTGCCCAGCCTCCCCTCCCCACATCCCCGCCAGAGCCTGGGAACCACGCCGGCAGCCAGCTCGGGCCTCTGCAGCTGCTGGAGTGCAAGAGGCCAGCACAGACACCCTCTGGCTGACCCCTCCCCCGTTCATGCACTTGGAACTAGCCCCTCCAGCTGTGCCTCCGCACACGGCCCAACCCTCATCACAGGCCCCCACTGCAGTGTGCATGCTGGGGGGACAGTGTGCAGCCACAGGAGGACACACCAACAACCAGGGCCTCGTGCAGCTGCCAGTGAGCCCATAGTTGGCCCCGGCCCTTGCCTTCTCTGCTTCCCACCACCATGTGGGTGTCTGCAAACAGCCCCTGCCACTACACAGGCACCCACAGCTGGCACCCGACAGCCAATTATGTGTCCCAGCTCCAGGCACCACTGCTGTTTGCCCTGCTCCCTAGCTGCTGGACCTGGAGGTCGCTAAAGACCCCCAAAGCCCTTGCAGCCACTATGGACCCCCTGTAGCACCTGTCAAGGACTACACAGTTGTCAGTGCCATAGACCCCAGTGGCCTGGGCCAAAGAGACATCATGTCCCCTGAACCTAAACCCAGTGCCACCACAAAGCCCTGCACTTGGTGCCCTACACCAGTAGGCCCAGGATCACGGCAAGCTGCAGCATACCTCCACCCACAGGTGAAAGTCATCCCTTACCAAAATCAGTCCATGAAGTCTGGAAGAGGTAGCTGCTGCTTGATGTGAAGATACCTATGCAAGACACAGGGATCACGAAGAATCAGGGAAACATGATTCCACCACCTATAGTAACTGGCCCCAAAGAAATGGAGAACCAGGAATTGCCTAATGAAAAAAATTCAGAATTGTCCTAAAGATGCTCAGAGACCTACAAAAGAACAGAGATGGGCAATTTAATGATATCAGGAAAACAACAAAGGAACAAAGTGAGAAGTTCAACAAAGACATAGAAAACATAAAAAAGAACCAAACAAATTTTGGAGCTGAAGAACACAATGACTGAACTGAAGAATTCAACTATAGCTTCAAAAGAAGATCTGAACAAGCAGAAGAAAGAATCTGTAAGCTTGAAGACAAATAACTTGAAGTTAACCCACAGAGGAGCAAAAAGAAAAAAGAATGAAAAGGAATGAAGAAAGCCCATGGAACTTATGGGATACCAACAAGAAAAATCAGGTATGTATCACTGGATCCTTCTCTAGAAGGAGAATACAGAAAGGGGTAGAAAGCTTATTTAAAGAAATAATGGCTGAGAATTACTCAAACCTGGGGAGAGATTTGGACATTCAAGTTCATGAAGCTATTGGTACTCAAAATTTCAATCTAAAATAATCTTCTCCAAGACACATAATAATAAAATCAAAGACAAAGAGAGAATTTTAAGAGCAGTGAAAGAAAAAACCTCTCTCATACAAGGGAACTTCCATAAACGATCAGCAGATTTTTCAGCAGAGATCTTGCAGGCCAGGAGAGAATGGGATCATTCAAAGTGTTAAAAGAAAGAAACTGCCAACACAGGATACTTTATCCAAAAAAAAAAGTGCTTCAGAAAGGAAGGCAAAATAAAGACCTTCCCTAATAAACAAAGATGAGAAGATTTATTACCACTAAACCTGCCTTATGAGGAATGCTGAAAGAAGTTCAAGCTGAAACAAAAAGGCGTTAATTAGTAACATGAAAATATACAACACATGGATAAAGTGAGCATATAGTCGGATTTAGAATACCCTAATACTGTAACATGGTGATGTGGTCACTTCTTAATTCTAGTATAAAGATTAAAGGACTAAAGTACTGAAAACCTCTGTAGCTCCAACAATTTGTTAGTGGACACAAAATATAAAAAGATATAAATGGTGACATCAAAAAACCTAAAGCGAGGAGGGTAAATAAGGATAGGGTGTTTATATGTGATCAAAGTTGAGCTGCTATCAGTGTAAAATAGACTGCTACATATATGTTTCATGTGAGTTTCATGGTAACCACAAAGCAAAAGCCTACAGCAGCTTCACAAAAAATAAAGATAAAAAAATCAAAGATACTACTATGACCCCTCATCAGTCCACAAAGGAAGACAAGACAGGAACAAGGGAACTACAAAACAGCCAGAAAACATTAAATGGCATTAGTAAGTCCTTATCTATCAATAGTTACTCTAAACATAAATGAACTGGATTTTCTAATCAAAAGACAAAAAGCTGGATGATTTAAAAAAAAATAAAAACCCACAAGATCAACTATATGCTGCCTATACTATAAGAGACTTACTTTGGCTTGAAGCACATACATAAGCTGAAAGTGAAGGGATGGAAAAAGATAATCCATGCAAGTGGGAACCAAAAGAGAGCATGGGTAACTATACTTACAACAAACAAAAGAGACTTTAAGCCAAAAATGGTAACAAGAAACACAGATGGTCATTATATAACGGTAAAGGGATGAATTAAAATAAAACAAACAGAGGGGAAAAAAGATATGATCATAAATATACATGCACCCCACATCAAAGCAGATACTAACAGATCTGAAGGGAGAAATAAACAACAAGACAATAATAGTAAGGGATTTCAATAGATGACTAAATCAGATAGGAAATGAACAAGGAAAGGTTGGATTTGAACCATATTTTAGACCAAACAGACCTAACAGACATAAAAAGAAAAATCCATCTAACAACAGCAAAATACACATTCTTCTAAAGTATATCAACATTCTCCAGGATAGGTTATATGATAGGTGACAAAACAAGTCTTAGCAGATTGAAATCATACCTAGTATGCTTCTGCACCACAATGGTATGAAACCAGAAATCAATAACAGGAAGAAAACTGAAAAACTCCCAAATATGTGGAAATTAAGCAACACACCCTAGTACAACCAGTGGGTCAAAGAAGAAATCAAAAGGGAAATCAAAAAGTATCTTAAATGAAAATAGAAGCACAACATATGTAAACCTTTGGGAACCTGCAAAAGCAGTTTAATAGGGTTTTCTTTGTTTTGTTTTGTTTTAGACAGCAAGAGAGAGAGAGCAGTGGGGGTAGGGACGGGGGTGCTGAGGGAGAGAGAGAATCCCAAGCAGGCTCCCCGCCCAGGGCAGCGCCCAACACGGAGCTCCATCCCACAACCCTGAGATTATGACCTGAACCAAAACCAAAACTCGGATACACAACCAACTGAGCCACCCAGGTGCCCCAATAGAGGATTTTATAGTGATAAATGCATGCATTAAGAAACAAGAAAGATCTCCCTGATATCAACACCAGATAAGGATACTATAAAAAAAAGAAAGTTACAGAGCAACATCCTTGATGAATATAGATGCAAAAATTATCAAAAAATATTAGCGAACCAAATTCAACAGCTTATTAAAAGGATCATACATCATGACCAAGTGGGATTTATTCCTGAGATGTAAGGATGGCTCAACATACACACATCAGTACTTGTTATACAACACATTAAGAGAATGAAAGATAAAAATCATATGATCATCTCAAGAGATGAAGAAAAAGACAAAACATCCATTCATAATAAAAATTTGACAAACTGAGTATAGAAGGAACATACCTTAACATAGTAAAGGCCATATGTGACAAGACCATACCTAACATCAAACTCGACGGTGAAGGGTTGAAAACTTTTCCTCTAAGATCAGGAACAAGACAAGGGTGTCCACTCTTACCATTCCTATTCACCATAGAACTAGAAGTCTTGGCCAGAGCTATCAGGCAACAAAAAGAAGTAAGAGGCATCCAAATAGGAAAGGAAGAAGTAAAACCCTCTTTGTATGCAGATGACATGATCTTACATTCAGAAAATCCTAAAGACTCCACCAAAAAACTGTTAGAACTAACCAACGAATTCAGTAAAGTTGCAGGATACAAAATCAACGTACAGAGAAAAACTGTGTTTCTATACACTAACAATGAACTATCTGAAATTGAAATTAAGAAAACAATTGTTTACAATTCTATACAATTCTGTATAGCATAAAAACAATAAAATACTTAGGAATAAATTTCAGTACATGAAAAACCTATACACTGAAAACTATAAGACACTGATGAAAGAACTTAAAGAAGGCACAACCAAATGGAAAGATATCTTGTGTTCTTGGATTGGAAGAATTAATACCGCTTAAATGTTCACACTATCCAAAGTGATCTACAAATTCAATGCAATTCTTATCAAAATTCCAATGGCATATTTCACAGAAATAGAAAAAACAATCCTAAAATTTGCATGGAACCACAAAAACCCCAATAGCCAAAGCAGTCTTGAGAAAGAAGAACAAAGCTGGAGGCGTCACACTTCCTGATTTCGAACTATCATTACAAAGCTACCGTAATCAAAACTACGTGGTACTGGCATAAAAAGAGACACATAAGCCAATGGAACAGAATAGAGCCCAGAAATAAGCTCATGCATATATGGTCAACTGTCTTTGACAGGGTGCCAAGAATACACAATGGGGAAAGGACAGTCTCTTCAATAAATGGTGCTGGGAAAACTGGGTATCCAGGCAAAAGAAAGAAACTGGATCCCTATTTTATAGAACTCACAAAAATTAACTCAAAATGATTGAAGACTTAAACATAAGACCTGGAACTGTAAAACTCCTTGAAGAAAAAAAGGGAAAAAGCTCCCTGACATTGGTTTTGATATAATACCAAAAGCACAGTCAGCGGAAGCAAAAATAAACAAGTGGAACTGCATAAAATTAAAAAGCTTCTGAACAGCAAAGGAAATAATCAACAAAATGACAAGGCAACCTAGGGAACGGGAGAAAATATTTACAAACTGTCTTAGTCTGTTCAGGCTAGTCTAACAAAATACCAGAGACTGGGTAGCCTCCCCGCCCCTCTTAGTCATTATGGTTCACCTTCTGAATGCTTTGAGTGTTATACACACCTAGTTCTTCAGTGCTGAGTAAAGATAGTGACCAAATAGGCAAATAGGTTGACACTTGGACCGTGTATTTAAAATAGAAAATATGTCCAGGGCACAGTTCTTCTTATATGAAGTACAGCAATGTATCTTCTCAGAGCCTGGGACCTAGAGTCTGCACACTTGTAATCCCCCAAATCGATTCAACCCTGCCTTGTGGGTAACCCGCACTCACCAACACCAAATGCTTAGGCTGCTCCTGCACGGGACAGGAATGTGCCTACATTCTCTAACTTACATAGAATGAAAAAGCCCACTGAAGGAAAAGCTCTATGATGCTGTGTCTTAATGCAGGGATAATTATGAAGAAGAGGCTCAGAATCCACACTCCCTCACCAAAATTTCAATTTCAGTTCATTCTCCCAAAGAAAATAAATGGACTACATATTTTATCTTACCTTTATATACATGGAAAGGAGCTTACAGCTTAAATTATTAAGCTATACAAATACAACTTATTATTGTCTCATCTATGATAGTTTACTGAATCTCAACATTGATCTTCAAACATATATTTCAGTAACCAGGTTAAAATTAAAACAAATACTAAATAATTCTGTCAAGGGCTAAGCTATGTCAGGAGGAAAAAAAAACAAGCTTTTTTTTTTTTTTTCTACAGAATACAACTAAAAACAGTTAAAGTAGGGAAGGAGCAAAATCATCTAATCAGGAATCTTTCATTAAAATGTTAGAAAAGAATAGGACCGGGGGAAGAAAAAAAACAGCTAATCAATTCTGGTTGAAAGGACTGGAATGGAATTATCTCCTACAAAGCAGGGAGGGATGGTTTGGGAGGAAGATAGGCAAGTGTTGAAAGTCTAACTTTTGGAGAAACAGCAATTGAGAAAGAAGATAAAACAGGACTGGGGAGAAGGTGGGACTAAGCTGTAGACAAGTCAGAAGTGCTGAACGGAAAAGGGATGGGGCTAGGTAGAAGCATAAATGAGGAGGGCGGAGACCGCGTAAAAGAACCTGGTGGAAAGAGGAGAATGAGTGTAAATGATTTATATAAGACAGGAGACGGAGCTGGGAGGGGGTAAGATTAGTGGGTCCAGGATAAGGAAGAGGAAGGAGGCGAGCGGGAATGATAGGCCTGGGGAGATGGGCAGGATGGGGCTGTGGGAAGGAGGACGATGTAGGGAGGCTGACTGGGAGAAGGGGCTAGGCTGGGGGACTGAGGGCGGTTAAGAAGGGAGCTGGGCAGAAAGAGGTACGGTGTGGGAGAATGAGCTAGGAGAGGACCTAGCCAGAGCTTGGGAAGAAAGTGGGGGCAAACAGAGATCTAGAGGGAGGAGAGGCAGGGGCTAAAGGAGCAGGGCAGGAGGAAGAATGCAGCTAGGACGACAAGAACGAAGGAGGCCAACAGACTGCCAGGATGGAGTGAAAAAACTAGAGAGGATGGAGCGGAGGGCAAAGGCTGGGAGAGAGAGGGTGAGGCTGGAGGGGAGGACGCAGGAATTGTGGTGGCGGACAGAGAAAAGGTGAGGACAGAGAACGGGGTCTGAAGGGAGAGGGCAATCTTGGGTGGAGGAGGCAGGTGCACCAAGGGGCGAGCCCTCCGAGGCCGCCCGGGGGTGGGGCCGGGTGGGGGTGGAGCAGAGAAGTCCTCACCGTGGAGTCCTTAAAGGACGTGCCCGGGAGAAAGGGCAGGCCATGCACAGGGTTGGACACCATCGCCACCGCTTTCGCCGCCGCCACCTGGGTCGGGTGTTGGCCTCCCGGGTTGCCCGGGCGACAAGCCGCGTACGCCGGCCTCGCGGAGCTCCATGGTAATGCCAAACATCCGGTGCGCCGCGCGCGGGGGCGGGGCCTGAGGCGCGGGCGCGACGGGTCTGCGCGTGCGCCGCCCGCGGGCCCGGCATTCTGACTGAGGTGGGAGCTGGTGGGCGTGGTGGGAGGAGGTGACTGCGAGGAGGCTCTCCTTCTCGCCTTGAGGTGCAGGGGTGGGGGCCAGCCCTTAGAGGGGTTACAGTGGAGGGGAAGGTGCTTCCTTCCGTCCACCCAGTCCTCACCGCTCCCCGCCCGCGCCGTGAGCTCGGGCCCCGCCTTCTCCCAGCCCTGGGAAAAGGGCTCTTGTCCCGGTTCACACTGAAGTGTAAATGGTTGGTTCCGGCTGAAAGTGGCATCTCGTGCCCGTGCTTGTTGGGGGCAGGGGCTGCGGATTACTCATGGTTGTATCTCTTGCTCAAGGATGTTCAGTGAACTAATGCAACCGTCTCGTCCCTGATCTTCCCATTGCTGCATTATCATTTTCCATCTTCGCCTCTCCTTATTCTACGGGTCAATACCTGCCGCTCTGCAGCCTCTCAATTCTTGAAGGCCTGGGCCTTGCCTATTCACCCCAGGACACTCAATATTCGTTGAATGTAGAGCTATAGGGTGCTTATCTCAATTCTCTTGATCTCTATACCTATCTGCCGCTGCAATGCAAAGATACGACCCACAGGGGGAAACGCATCTCCTTCGAAGAGAAAACTAAGTCATAAAGACGCAAACAAGTGGGGTGAAATAGTGTCAGGATCGTAGGTATTCTCGCCTTTGGTGATTTTTATAAAACTTGTTTAAATTATTATGCCTTTAAAGAAATATAATCTCGTTCATGAAGCAGCTTCAGGAAAGAAAGAAAAAACCTATCCATCAGCACTGAGGAGTTTAAAAATAAAAACAAAAAGCAAACAAAACCCCGGTGCCCAGACATGGGATTCATTAGATCTGAAATAGAGTTCAGGAATCTGATTTTTATAACAGCTGTTCCTGATAATGAGCCAGTTTAGGAACATGATAGAGTAGCAAGCCTGCCACAGGAAGCATAGCTCCACGTCATGGGTAGTTTAGTGCTAATGCAGACAGCAGCTTTAGTTTTATTGCTGCTTGTCAGAGCAAATCCCCCTGTTGGGCTTCACTAATGGGCATGAAGCTCAGGGGGCGAAGGACATGAATCCACTGATGGCACCTGAAGCAGTTATTGGTGGCTGTCTACCACATCCTGCCCAGTTTATTTTCCGCTAACCTCTCCTCTCTCCTCACTACTTCTGTTTTCCTGTTCTTGTCCCCTCCCCTTTTTTTACCTTTAAATTTTTAAAAATTTTCTATTAGTCTATTACTTTAATGCAGGCATTTAATGCTTTAAAAATCAATGAATTACCATTGTTGAATTTACTGAAAACTTTAAAAGCATCTGTCCATCGCATTATATCTTAGCCACTGACCTAGGATACAAGCCAGCTACTGGAAGAATACTTCAAAATGGTAAGTTCAACCTTTAAAGAGGTTGAAGATGCCTCTCTCACTTCTCTCCACCTCATTGATGCTGAGTATCCAGAAACACTGGTAGCTATAATCCTTGCTGACTCTTGATAATAACCTTTAACTCTTACCAGTTATACGATCCTGCCCTCCCCTCTATCTTAATAAAAGTAAATCCATGGCATTAGGATACACTTGAAAGAGCCCTTCTGGACTAACTGCATGGTTGCACTTGGGTCTATATTCCCTAGATTGGGTAGGGAAGGAGTCCACGGGGGCTGGAAAGGGTAAGTCATGCCTAAGCCTATTGTCCATTGTGTCATCTGTTTCTATTTGAGGAGTGGCCTCTGCTCAAATGCCTTTCTGTTCCAGAAGAACACAATAGTTAAATGGCTAACCGAGTGTGTTTTAATACTTTCAGACCCTAGAAGTGCATGGTGAGGAAAACTTTTCTTGGTCTATATTCTCCTAAAAATGCCATCACCCCTGAGGAGAGGAAGCTGGTCTGTGTTGCATCAATGCTAAAAAGCACAGGGACAAGTGTGTAAAGAAGGGGGGGGGGATAAAAAAAAATAAAGGTAGGGCTTCAGAAAACTGCTTGAACCCTGAAGTTTGGTATGATTAAGAGTTTATATCACAGGGCGCCTGGGTGGCTCAGTCGGTTAAGCTGCTGCCTTTGGCTCAGGTCATGATCCCAGGGTCCTGGGATCAAGCCCCTCATGGGGCTCCCTGCTCAGCGGGAAGCCTGCTTCTCCCTCTCCCTCTCCCCCCACCGCCCGGCTTGTGCTCTCTCTCTTGCTCACTCTCTCAAATAAGTAAATGAAATCTTTTTTTAAAGAGTTTATATCCCGTTTCTCCCAAACATGACTACTCAGCATGGATCAGGCTTCAGTCTGCACTCACCATTTTCCACTTGGTGCAATATACAGGAGAGAGCAGGAAACTGACCATCCCTGACAGCTCAGGTAAAAAGTGCCACGGTCTGAAGGCTGTGCATAAAGCTTGGACTCAGAAGACCACAGAAACATCGCATGACTTTAGCAGGTGTTTCACAACGTGGGGAAAGGAAAATATGGAAAGAGCAGTCTGCCAGCAGACCAAACCCGAAAGAGGGCCTCATGCTGGTTGATGACTCCCAGGAACTGATGGGAGATAGCAGACTGGCAGAGGTTAAAATAAAGCAGTTGCCTAAATTAGGCATCTCCTTTTTCAGGATTTTGCCCAGAGCGCTGGCTTTATCCAGAATTTGTTTGCAATCCTGTGATATTATTCTTCAGTACCTAAAGTCACAGGACATATATCAAGCAGGCGTGTGTGTGTGTGTGTGTGTGTGTGTGTGTGTGTGTGTGTCCCGTAGATATTTATGCAATGATTTTGGGTGCTCTACTTCCCTCTGCTGGATAAAAACGGTACAGCATGGTTTCTGAAAAAATTCTACACCTGTAAGTTTGAAAGTGCTGGGGGTGTGGCTAGTGTGTGACCATAGTGGTTAAGACCTTGCAGGGGTGTCCCTCCGTCAGAGTGCTATCCAGCATTCCTTTCCACTGCTCACTCCTTAATTTCTGGAATCTCTTATCTAAGAGTGCCCAGTCAAGTCACCTCGATCTTTGCAAAGTATGGTAGAAGGAGAAACACCATCAGGGATTTCCAAGTAGTTATAGGGGCACTTTAGGTCCTAGATTTAGGACCCACAGGAAATCTTCATCTGACACAAACTCATGCAATTTGGGTTTAGTTTTGGCCTTTCAGTGGTTTCCTGCCAGGGGTTCCGAAAAACTTGTGTTTCTGCTGCTTTTTTCTTCCTTAAGTCAGACACATTCTATGACTTTAGCTGATTCAGATGGCACTCCCTTCTCTCTGAAAAAGCCTATCACACATCACCTCACAGAATCAGAGATTTCACAGGCTATAAGCATCATAAAGATAGGTTCTTTGTTTTGCTCACTGCCATTTTCCCGGATCCCAACACAGTGCTGACACCTCATAAATACTCAATAAACAGTTGTACAGTGATTGACCAACTAAGTGAGTGAATGACTTTTGAGTCACTGGAATGACCCAGTATTTTTAACTGCCGGTCTCCATTAGGAGGCGGTAAAATCAACTTAATGGATTGTGACAACAGTCAGAATTTTTCATTAAAAAAGGGAAGAAATAGGATATAAATTATCAGGATGTATCCCATATTATATGGGTAAGAATAATTTACTGAAAAAGTTTTCAAAAAATGTACATACACATTCATATTCCGGGTATTTTTTTCATGGTCACAATCAAAAAACTTGGAAATCGATCGACACTATCCAGCCCACTCATTTTACTGATGAGAAATCCCCAGACCAAAAGAGATTAAGAAACCATCAGCTAATGACTGGTTCCCAGCTGAATATTTCTTACACTCCACCTCATCTTCTCTCAGATGGAAAAGATACTCCTCCTTCAGCATGTGAGGGATCATTGACCTTGCAATCATGCTTGTCAGTCATCTCTGATCTAAGAAGGCTTTTAACAGTATGGACAAAGAGAAATATAAGAGTGATGTGGCAGTAATATCCACTATAGTTGTGGATTCCAAATGTGGGCAGGCAGGTGGAGTCCATTAATTCAGGTAAATGGTAACCTTGAAACAATGGGGAAATGCCTTTGATACCCCCTCTCCCATTGCACACCTCAAACAGTCTTCCTTTTCTCCTTTTATATATGCAGCATGGAACAGAAAATGAAACACCAGGTTGGGGTCTTAAGAACCATAGTCGTGTCCTCACTGTGTTATGAATATTTGTGTGAGCTCAAACAACTTACCTACCTGCGATTCTGTTTTTTTCATCTCTAAAATGAGAAGCCTGAACCAGAATTAATGATCACTAGTTGTTTGGGGGTCATGGGTCATCCTGAAAACCAAGTGAAAGCTATGGATGAAAAATATGCAGAACCTTAGGAAAATAAGACATGTATTAATTTGTTATGAGTAGAGAGAAATCCTTCCTGAGGACAGAGAGCTCCCATTCTTGGAGATACCTCCGAGAGCCCATGGAAAGGGTGGACACTTCCGTATAGAACCCACAGCACCCTGCTCTGCATAAAGTGATAGAAATAATAATAATTATGACCATGATTGCCACTAGTACTTATTGAATGCGAACTTTGTGCTAAGGTATTTTTACCACAGTAAAATTAGATTCCAAAATGACTTGTTCTTGCTGGAAAAAAAAACAAAAAACACTGAGTGGAGATGCTTTGCATGTTTCCATAGTTGTCTTAGAGAAAAAGAAATTGCGTTAGCCCAGAATAGTGCTCAAGTTCACTTTAATGAATAATAGGATATATTTAACAGGTCCTGAAGATAAGGAAGGATTCACTAGAGAAGTGTAGGGAAATGATCAAGGATAGTCGGTGGTTCTTAAAGCTGGTTTGAGTCCTCGAAGTTCTTCCAGACGGTCACAGATGGCTTCTGAGACTGACATTTGTCATGTGCCTAGGTCTGCATTGGATTCTAGCACAAAAATACATTTAAGAATTTTACTATCGGTCCTGCTTCAGCAGTAACAGCCTGAGGACTTACGCTTGGCTCAAGTGTCTAGAAATGAAACAAGAACTGCGTCTTTAGGTTTATTTCATTTATGAGGGCACACACACACACAAAAAAATCCGTATTACCTTTCCTTCCCAAATCTACACTTCTATTTCACACAATTGGCAGTGGGGAAGTTAGACCAAAAGACCTTCTACATTCACTTTGTTTTGGTTGTTACGAATACGGACTCTGGATTCAAAGTCCCGAGTCTCTGTGAGATTGCATTACTTACTAGCCAGGTAGCCCAGGACAAACTTACCCAATCTATCAGTTTCCTCATTTGTAACATGGAGGCAACAATAACATCTATCTCATAGGGTTGTATGAAGGGTTAAATGAAAGAATCTAAGAAAACAGCTCGGCTAAGGACTTGGCAAGGAGTGAGCACTAGCTAATGTAAACTGTTAATGTTATCATTATTCCTAGTTTATAGACTCTGCCCTGGGTGTTTCATTGCATTTTTGCCCAGAGGATTACCCAGAGTACAAACCAGTGTCGGGAGAACAAGGAAACATTCAAAGCCTATCTGGGAAGTGGAGGTCAGTGTTCTGAGCACTTTAAAAAAAAAAAAAAAAAAGTGCAGAGAAGAATCTGGGAAGAATCCTCCAGGCACCAGTGTGTCCACGGGAACCGAGTCCATGTGGCCAGGCCCACAGATGGAATCACTTAATGATAACCTGGTTTTGTGTAGATTGAAGGAACAAGATTTACTCTGTTTTCTATGGGCAAGGTAATGTGTAATTAGTAATTAGTCCATGTAGGTAAACAATGACCCTGAATTTTCTCGAACAGAATTCTTCCCCAGCATACCCTGTCCTGAAGTCACAGTAAGAGCCAAAGTGCTTACAAGGCTCTCACAATCTGCATCTCCTACTGCCCTCCCTCTCTCCATTCATGCTGGCCTCCTGCTATTCCTAGTGTACTCTGGCCTCAGGGCCCTTGCACTTCTTCCCTCTGCCTGGGAGAGAAACAGAGCCAACTCCCTCACCTCTTTCTGGAGTCTTCCCTGATTCTGTTTACAACTGCACACCCACCCTGCCCCTCTGGCCTATTCCTCCTTGCTTTCTGTTTCTTGGCACCATCGCCTTCTAATATTCTATATAACTTACTTATTTGGTTCATTGTCTGTCTTACCCCTACCTCCAGCCCCTGAATGTAAGCTCCCCAAGGGCAAGGATTTGTGTGTTTTGTCCATTGCTGTATTCCTAGAACAGGGCTTGGCACCGAGTGGTGGTCAGAGTTTGTGGAGTGGCTGCCAGTGAATCCAGATACTCACCAGTGCAGCAGGCGAGGCCTCCCCTCCAGTGAAGGTGTTTCTAGCAGGGCACACTCAGAGGGCTTGAGTCAGGAGAAGCATTTCAAAGAATTCTTTCAACACAAGATAACGTATCATCGGCTTTGTCGTGTGAGCCAATATCTCAGCCACGGCATCATCAAATTACCGACATAGTGTAATGTCAGAAGGGGGTGTAATGTAACTATCTTGGTATTCCCGTAAATCGAGCCAGAGACCGCTGATTTTGTACTTTATAGAATGAAAGTATTAGGTTGCTTAAAATTTCTCGTTCCCAATTTCTGTTTTTCTTCAGGAAGCATAATTTTATGTGACACTAGCTAATTTACCTATCACTGATGACATTTCACCATAGCCCTATTTTTCCCCTGGAGAGATTTATTTTCATGATGGGCCCGTGGATTATCTTTTTTCCCCCATTTTTCTGCATTTTCTTTAATTAGCACATATTACTTGAAAATGAGAAATAAGGACTTTTGGGGGACTTTCTGCTAAGTCTGTATAACTCTTTTATAAGGCAGAGAAGAATTTTTTTTTAAATCCCATATTCAAAGTCATACCACTTGTCAAAATCCCTGGGAGAACGGATTGTTTGAATAATTGACAATCCCTAGTGAAAGAGGAGAGGGAGGGTTTGCATAACCCTGGCAAGATTATCAATACCAGATGAATTTCTTATCCAAGGAATCAAAGTATTTTCAAGAATCTGTGACTGGAGAGTGAGATTTGATGTTATACTCTAGGCCAGCAAGGGCCTGTCGCCAATTGGGCCTGTCGCCTTTGGGCTCTAAGAAAACTGTGAGGTGCAAAGAATGCTTTATTTGGCATCCAAGGACACAGTGTGAAGTAGGTCACTTCAACCTGCAAAGAAACAATACAACCCCCGCTATTCATGAGGTATTTAGGAACAAAAGTTAAAATGAGATTAGGTTAAAGTATGCACAATAGTAAAAGTGCTTCACACACTGTAAAGGGCTCTGCAAATATTTGGGTGTTGATGTTTCTGATTAGCTGACCCTTGGATTTATCTGAAGGAAAAATGCGTTTGAGTTTAAACATTACAACGAGTTATGTGACTTTGAACCAATCATTCCACTTTCCTACGGTGTTTCCTAGTTTAGTGGAGATCTTTTTGGCCTTACTTCACATGATTATTTAGAAGCTTGAATGGATGTGGAAATGTTTTGGAAAGCATAATGCACGATGAGATCTGAGGTGTTACTCTTTAGCCTTTGAGTTGGTCAAGGCCTCTTAGAGTCTAAAATACAGTGCATACCTCTTCCTATGAGATCCTGTTAGGTAAGAAAAGCCCTTACTTTAGATAGATATGCTCTCAAAATTAATGTTTAAATGAATTTTCCTTTTATTGCAAAGCTTTTCCTTCCATATTATTTTAGTAAAAGTTCCTTAAGGGATAAGATGGTTATTTTTGTTAAAGGAGATGGCCAGAGTGTAACATGCTGTTTCCAATTTACTAAATCAGGAACTTGTACTCAGGTTGGAACCCTACATTCCCTGAAGGATGGCACTTTAATTACCTGGGACTTTAACTACTGCCTGTGGAAATATAGGGCTACTCTGTGTCCAGATGTGAGAAGTGTGTCTGAGACTGAATTAAACACTAGAGGACAGTGTAAAGGGCTAGAGAAGCAATGTGGAGTAACAAGGGTTGAGGTCTGACCATAGGTGACAGCCTTGCTGGTGGGAGAGATATTTCTAGTCTCTGGGGGGCAAAGGGAGAGATCTCAATCCTTTTAAAAATGTTCTGGTACAGAGCAAGTCCCAGCCTCCCCTGGGTTTGGCTGGCCATCTGGCCCTCCGGTTGTGACTAGGAGACCAAGACCTAGAAGGAAATCCTGTGATGGCCCAATGTGAGAAGATGCTGGTTCAGTTAACAGTCTGAAAACTCTCTGTGGAAGGGTCCCTGCTTTCTTTTCCTCACTGTGGTATCTCCAGAGCCAACATGGGTACCTGCCACCAATAGGTGCTCATAAATACTTCATGAATCAGTAACTGAAGAGTGGTTAAACTATTAATAGTGACAACAGAAGCATTTGCGAGCTGCCTACGGCCCCCATGGGTCATAAAAAGGGTTAGGGCAAGAGGGATATCCATAATTCTATCAGTGGTGCCTCAAGCCAGACAAATGTTGTCTTCTCACTGTTGTGACAGTACTGTGGCTTGAAGCTGGAGCAGTCTGGAGAATGACTTTTTTTTCACAGCTATTAAATATAACAGGCTACAAAATCCTTTGGTAGATAGGTGCCACATTTCACAACACATTCATTATGGTAGCTATTATAGTACAATTATAATTCATAAGTTTTGTATTTTAAAAATGTAGTCCATCAATTCAAAATTTTGAAAACATTTAACACTATTTCCCATGAAACTAGAAGTATTTATTCAATTAGATGGAAATCCTCAGAGAAATCAACTCCATACCTTTTGTGGGGTGGGGGTGGCAATATGATCTTTTCACAAGTGGGGATTTAGGGTGTGTGTGTATATTTGGGGGGCTGGGGCATGGAGATTTTTAAAGATTTTGTACTTTCCTACTTCTAGGTGGATATAAAGTGTCCTGACCTCCTCCTCCTGGCAATGTTTGTCTAGATAAAACCTTTCTTTAAGGTAGGCCTTGTCAAAGAAACAAGATAGTTGTTGACAGTACAACAATCCATATATACAAAATCTGTTTAATGGTCACTCGTGTAAGTAGATTTATATTAACAGAAAATAGTTCCATTTTTTCTTTGCCAAGCAATCAAGCAAAACACTAGGACCCATACAATTAATAGCCCAAAGACTTGGATACAATAGCCACGCTGAGTAAGACATGAGCGCCATCTGGAGGGTCCACTTGAACCTACAGTGCAGCATCTGAAGAACCTGCTAAGTATTAAGGTACCATTTGTGGATAGGAGTCAGGAATGAGCGACCTTCGTTCCACAACCTCAGCTCCTACTATTTCAGGCTTCCAACAGAGGACTGAGAATATTGTTATTCAGTGAAGTGCTTTTAGCAGAGGTGGGAAATGAAACTAACATCTGAGGAGTACTGACGTTAGCTCATTAGTAAATATAAGTCAGAAAGTACTAGGCAAGACGGAAATAGGCAAATATGTACCCAGTCGGCTGTGTCCAGATGCCCCATCTTCTTACCTTGAGTAGGGCCTCATACAACTCCATCAGAATTTTTATTCACAAGATGTAAATGACTGATAGTTTAGGTTTTCCAGAGGCATTTACGTTTTAATATAGAGAGAGAACTAGCAGAATTTCCAGATGTCAACTGTAGGGGAGACTATGGGGGAATAAAACAATCATCTCCTTTATCAAATACTTAATTATTTTTTTTTAATAAACTAGGTCTGTTCCTTGCTGATACACTCATTTTAATGAAAATGTTCTAAAAGGAGTATTTAGTCCCTCAAAAGTCTGAGTAACTTAAAACATTTGCATTTCCTATGCTTATATATTTCTAATGAGACACTGATTATTTTATTTGTTTGTTTTTTATGACACTGGTATTTTAATTTGATACCTAGTCCCCAATGCTCTCAAATATCTCTGGTGAAAAACTATTTTTTAAAAATTTCCTATCACTTGAGGGACCAATACCTGTGTAAATTAGAGTAATAATTTCATGGCAATATCTTAAAGAGTTTCATCTATCTGAACTTGTCACAGACCGTTTAGAGTGGGTCAGCTGACCTTGGTCTGTTGACTACATTTAAAGATCGCTGTTGCTGCCCTATTTCTTATTTTCTAAAAAATACCTGCATTTGGCCTGAAGATCTCTGTCCAGCAGGACCACCGCCATATTCAAGAGCCTGACTTACACTTTCCTCCCAACTTTTAGAAGAATATGGTCTTTGAATCCATAAAAATGAACATTTCAAACATTTTCTAGTCCCCATTTTACACTGACCCTCTTCTTGCAATGTGTTTGTACAACTCCCCCATTCCCTTGTTTAGTTCACCTGGCTTCAGTTCTGCCAACTTTATTTGTGATGAATTTGGCCTAGACACCAGAAGCTTAGGTAAGACACTTGGGTAGCACAGAAGTTCAGGTATTTAAGGATTAACAGAGAAATCCAGCTAGGAAATCCATGTAGCAGACAAGACATATGCTTTCTTGATATGAAGATTATAGGAAAGCTTCAGTTGAGGCTGTGTTTTTTGTTTTGCTTTGTTTTGCCAAATGCAGACTGACAGTGTCTTCTTTTTTTTGTTTTTTTGGTTGACAGTGCCTTTTGATTTATAAGTAATTCTGGTTTTCTGATGTTTCTTTCACCCACTGGCTCAAAAGCAATGCAGTCTTTTTTTCTTATCCCAATAACCCAAAACTGAAAATTCCACATGGCCATCTATTAAGTGTTCGTATGTTTCCATTTATAAGGCACAAAATCCATAAATCGCTCAGAGAAAGGAAGAAAACAAAGACCTGAAGATAAAATAACCTATTAATAGAAGAGATTCATCGAACTGGAGTGAAAATAAAGTACTTCTCTTTGTAGTAAAAGGGACCTTATACGGATAGGAAACATCGCCTCTGAGAAGACTTCCATGGCTCCTCCATCAACACAGCCCCCTTCACTGGATTAGTACATAAATCAGTCCTCAGAGAGGGCTGTGTGACCAGAACACATCAATCACAAGTACCACTTATCCCTCAGAAGCTTTTGGGCAACAGAAAATTCTAGCTACAGGGTATCTGGTTCACCATTCTTACCCAAAGGAGCCTTCAGGGACCAACCCACAATGATCACACATGCTCATCTGTCCTGGGGTTTGATTATTTTAAGGATTCAGCTCTAAGTTGGAGCATAACCTCCAGCCTGAGGACCCTGAACTAGGGTAGTTATGTGGGTCCTTTACATGGCAGCATCTAGTTAAGAGGCTAGACCTTGGGTTCCTCTTGAAATAATCAGATCCCTAGAAGGACCAGAACCAATTCACTCTATTAGGGTTTTTTGTTTGTTTGTTTTGTTTTTTGTTTTTTAAACATGCTGGTTCGAATCTGGAGAAAACTCCCTAGCACAAGCCCCAGATTTTCTGGCCTGTAAGGCAGCCCTGATAGATCTCAAGTACTGCAGTCCACAGGTATAAAACAGAAGGGTCTCATGACACAAAACAGTATCCACGCTTGTTGGCTGGGCCTCCTGATGGCTCTTGGCACTGTACTTTCTAGTACCATTTAGTAGTATATGAAAATAAACTTCCTGAATGTCCACGTGGATCCAAGCATTTCCTGGAAATATGACGACTTCATAGTCCTCTATATTACCATGCAAGGTACAGATGGGAGTACACTGTAGAGAAAACAGCCAGGCAGACGTCATCCTGAGAAAAGGGTCAGTGTCAGAGTGGGCAAGACAGGAGGGACCAGAACTCAGATGAACTGAGTAATTCATTATGTCTAAGGGTTTCACTGAATCATCTTGAAGATTCTGACTTCTCCACCCTGGATCATCTGAAATCCAAATGAAATCAAGTTCTTGGGTCAGTTTACTCAATTACCAAAAACCAATATAGTAGGATGGCCATTCCAATACGGTGTGGACCAGCCACGTACTTACTTTCCAGTCCAACTTTGTTCTCCCTTTAGCTCCAGGACTTGCCCCTGCAGGCCAAAGTCAGAATTCCACTAAATTTTCAGGCAGAAAGATCGTCCTTAATTCAGTGTCCCATGAATCCTAGCCAACATCCCTTCCTTTCCTGTATCTTGTAAGCCTATGACACGGAGGGAAAAGTAATACTCCTTTCATTAGCAACAACTTTAACAACAAAATTCTTGAATCCTTTGGCTTTCCAATTCCATAGCATACCCTTGGAAACTTGTGTTAATTTAAAAGCAACTCTTAAAAACAAAAAGTCAACTCCTCTTGTACTGAGTTTTCCCCAAATCAGACAGCCTGCCTCCACACCTCACCCCACCTGCCAGTCTCAGGAATCTTTCTTTGTCAGTCTGGCCTTGACTTTGTGTCTCAGGAGGGCTGCGGTGGCAGCGCTGCAGGCCGCCAAGAAGAAGAACGAAAGACAGGCCATGTAGACAGACAGGGGGCCATGGCGCTGCAGAAAGATCTCCTGCCGCCCCTGGTAGTCCAGAAGGATGGCCTCCAGCTGGGAGAGCGTACAGACAGACAGAAAGGCGTGGAAGATCTGATGCCCATGGCCCACAATGTCACAGGAACCCGGGAAGTACTTCTCAGGAACCGGGCAGGAGAAGAAGTAGGCGCTGACCAGGAAGAAGAGGATCTGGAGGGTGTGGTACCAGGCCGCCTGCTCCTGGCAGCCAGCCAGGTGGCACAGGGCCACGCGGTGTGCCACGGGGCTGATGTCTAGGACGAAGGCCAGCCCTGCCGGCACCACTTGACAGATCTTCCTCATGACCGGGTAAGGCCTGCGGTAGCGGTACTTGGCATAGCAACAGCCAGCGCAAGACAACCAGCCGCAGAAGGCAGCTGCGGGCAAGAAGAAGAGCCAGAACAGCTCGTACCAGGCCTGGTCGGAGCTGTAGAAGAAGTGCGCTAAGGCACTGCCGTACTGGTAGACGCTCACGCCCACGTAGTCCACAAAGTAGAAGGTGTAGTGCGAGAGCTCCGACTTGGACTGCAGCAGGTGGGCCAGAAGGCTGCACGTGAGGTAAGTGATCGACGACAGGATGAAGAGCAGCAGGGGCAGCGAGCGCGTGGAGGCCCACGGCAAGGCCTCGGCCTCGGCGAAGGCCCAGAATCGCAGGAGCACGGCCAGGGCGGCCAGCAAGTGGGTCCACACGTTGACCACCTCGTTGTGCTTCTGAAAGAGGCTGAAGAAGTAGTAGCGCCACTCGTGGCCCGTGGGGCGGTAGCCGGTGTGGATGTAGGGCTCCCGGAAGAGCTGGGGCACGTCGGTCTCGGGGACGGTGCAGGGCATCTTGGGAAGGCCGTCCTCCAGGAGCTTGGGCAGGCGGCGCAGCTGCTGCCCGCTCACCGACAGTGTGCTCAGGCGCTCCAAGATGGCGGTCGTCATGGCTGCCGGCGCAGCGGACGGCGGGGGACCTGCGGAGAACACAGGAGAATCGGCACACCGGGGCCAGGCGCTCGGAGGCGCGGCGGCAAGGGCTGTGGGGCTGCTCAGCGCTTCTAGTGGGAGCCCGGGCGCCGCAGACAGCTTCTGTGAGCCGCATCTTTGTCTCACCGGTACGCAATCGAGTTGGACCAAGACCCCTTCCCACCCGAAGGTTCTGGTTTCGTCTGTGCTACCCAGGGCGCTGTGAAGCGAAGTCCTATCTAGTAAGATGTTGTAATGACAGCCACAGGGTAAGTAAGGGTGCCTTTAGAGGCTTTGAAGTTTCCCAGATGTTATTACAATGTAGTCATCAGGCTCTAATAGTATGAGGTATTATATGGAAATATAAAGATTATAAATATTGATGTTACTAACGATAGCCTACATTTCTTGAGCACCTAATCTTAAAATAGCCACTAAGTTCACCAGTAACTTGAAATTCTGAGATAAGCAATAGTTAACTTGAACTTCAAAGTAACGACAGGCAAATGAGTCATGAATTTGGTTGGTAAAGACCAATACATATTCTGGGAAATACTTGTAACAGTTAAAATTAACACATGGCCTAAACTGAACATAAAATCTAATTGTAAAGATTGATTTTCTTTTCAAATTATGCTCTGGAAGATAAGTAGTTTTGGATTTGTCTCTCCTGGGTACCTAAATCAGTACTCAATGAATTTCAGACCTCAAAAATGCTCACTTACCCTACACTTGGAATTTTTACATGACACAGATGAGCCAGAGCATAGAAATTATTTCATAAAAAATTTCACAAAATAGCTGCAAATTTTCATGTGAATTTCTTGGGTAAAGAAATGGATTTTCAGCATATATACAGCTACCTTCTGTACTTCGTATTTCCCAGCCTCTTTTCTTCAGAGAAGTACAAAACTTGATTGATTTATCTAAATGGCCCCCTCGCTTCAGAGACCTTCTGCTGGGAGAGATACAGCAAGTGCTTCTCAAGGCACTACTAATTTTAGTGAAGAAAATTTAATCTTCCTACTCACATTTCTTAATCAATATTGAAAAGCAAAAAATATCAGGTCTAAAATGTAGGGCATGAAAATCAGTAAGATGGAAAAAAAAGTTCAGGGAGATGTGGACTCAGTCCTTGGTTTGGGGCCATTTCCTGGGTAACCTTGGGCAAGTTATAGAGCTATCTAGGCTTCAGTTTCTTCATCTGTAAAATGGGAGTAATAATTCTACATACTGTATGAGTGGTTGTGATAGTTAAATGCAAGACTCTAAAGTATAACATGCTTATTAAGGATTATGGAGTCAGAAGGACAAAAAGAGAGGGGGAGTGAGAGAAAGAAAACAGTCATCAGAATACCTTAATTTATTAAAACAGAAAAAGAGAAAAAGTTAAGCAGTGCTTCCGCTGTCAGCCAGCAGGGGGAATCCAAGAACCTGGGAGTTAAGTTCTAGATGGAGACTCCTCCAACTGACCTCCTGTGGCTGTTCCTGACAGAGCACAGCAGCGGTAAGGGTAAGGGAAAGGGACGGGAAGGTGGGAACAGGTGGAATATGCTGGCCCCAGAATCAAGTGGACCCACTGCATGACTGGGCCTGGGACATGGGACAATGTTTCAAGTTGTCCCGTGGCTACTGGCTGAGAAGCATGTGGCTTGGGGGAGCTGGGCTTTGTTGGAGCTCTGGGGAATTAAAGAGCTGTATTCTTTGGATATAGGCACATCTCTTGTGAAGTGGAGAGGAAATCAGATAGACATACTGGTGTGATTTTGTGGTTGGGAGAAACAGAGGTGAGTCACTGGGGGATATGAACTGTAGAGGAAGGAATCCCTAATGATGCTCCCGGGTAGGCCCCACCATAGCATTGCCATCTAAGATCAAGGGTGTTTCCATCATCTCTGGGTGACCAAACCAGTTAGAGACAATTCCACATCCAAAGTTAAATAACACATGACTGCACGATTTCTGCTTATGTTTGTCTCCTCAAAATAGGGTGTCTAGGACAAAAGCTGGTTCTTATAAACCAGTAACACAAGCGAATTTCTAAGGACTGAAAACTTGGGTTTTGGTTGTCTAATGGTTGGAACCGAGCACAGTGCAGACCTGGGAATCAACTGGCATCTGTCTGTTCTGAGGGAGAAAGGACAGATCATGATGCTACTTTATTGTCATTTTCCAGAAAGCTCCATCTGCAGAGCTCTGACCCCAAGAGTTCCTCCAGTCTTCATATCACCAACTTCACCTCATGGCTTTATGTTGACAAGTTCTTTTCAGAAAATTATTTCTACATCTCTCATGCTTACAGAAAATAAACTAGGAGAGGTTGCTTCAAAGGAAAGGATGCACAGGAAAAAAATTGGCAGAATCATTATTTCTCTTGCAAATGAGGCTTTCTTTTCCAAGGATCTTTAAAATGCTGCCACACCAGCCTCAGGGTCTCCTTAATAACTCCATCCTCTGGAGTGTGCAGCCCAACACCCACAGAGAGTCGGTTGTTGCTGGGACACTACCGTAATGGCCTCCGACTCAAGATATGATCCCTTATCTCTGTCAGTGATGAGAATGCTACCAAAATCTAGGTCATCTATCTGTGGGTGAAAAGGATCTAAATTCCTCTTTGGAAGTGCAGGTCATGAAAAATTCTAAACTAATGGTCAGAAAGAGAGGGGATTATTTCTTTGTCCTGTGCTTAGCAACTGCCCCTTCCCCTGCCATAAACTCTTCCCTTCATCTGAGAGCAGCCACCACAGCCACAGCAGTGGTGATAGGGTGTAATTTTTGTATCATTAACTTCAGAAGCTCCTGTCCAGTGGCTACCCCCATAGACAACACTACTTTCACTGGGCCAGAGTGTGCTGTGCTGCTAGAAATAGGCTTCAAAGGGCCAGCTGTAAAGTTTGAGAGCCTGTCTGGGAGGAGACCACATACTGGCCTTATGATGTTGGTGCAGGCACACATCTCCAGCCTTCCTGGTGCTGGCTCTGAGTAAGGGTCTCCCCTTCCTTCCTGGCCTCTGTCCCCATGCACTCCTCCCTGAGCTGATGTGGCCATCAGTCAACCAAGATGTTACCTTAGAATGATCTCTTGTGCACAGGGTATGCCCCAGCTCCTCTGCCGAGACAGCCAAAATGTCATCTTCCTGAAGAATTCTCATGAACTGGCTAAGCTCAAGTCATATTTGGATCAACCAGAGAGCTCTTCCAGAGCAAAGACAGTCTGCTCAACAATACCGCAGGCTACAAAGGCCACGAAGGAAGAATAAAAATAAGACCCTTACCTCAAACAGCCTACAAGAAGATTCACACTTCATGAATCTGTAGCCAGTACCACCAGACTGCATATAATTGGGTGTTAAGTAGAGTGAAATACAAACAAGTCTCCAGAGCAGAGCACTCGGGGCATGCTGGGGCTGAGACACGTGACAGGGTGAGGAGCAGGGCATTCTGGGAGAGGGGTGAATATGAGTGAGGGAATGCAGTGGCTTCTTTGTGGGTCCATGAGCAGAGGGGCTATTGGGGAGTAATAAGGCCGCGAGTGGGGTAGGTGCCATGGCATTAGTGAAAGTTTAGATTTGATGTTGCAGAAAGCTGCTAGCTTGATCAATCCTTGTCTCACCTGAGCTGTGGGGATTCATACTGCTGACCAATGCCCCCTCTCTTGGCTTAAGTGATACAATCCTCTCTGGTCTTGCCTGTTTTTTTTGTCCCACCACCCTGTCAACTGTGGTGTTCCCAGGGGTCCACCATCTGCTCCCTTTTCCATATTCACAGTCCCTCTCATGCGGGTACTTCTCCCACAGCCTTGGCTTCAGCTAGCACCTGTATCAGATGATTCCCACACATACATCTGCAGCCAGATCTTCCCTGAAATCTGGATTCAATTATCCAGTGGCTCTGGATTTCCAACTGAATATTCCCCAGGCACTTCAAATTCAACATCTTCAACTTCTTCAACCCAGATTTGACCCTTCGCCTACATCTAATCAGTCATTTAGGGTCGGTTGATTTTATCTGAACATTTCTGGAATCCATTCATTCTTTCTGTTTCTACTGCTCTCTATTCAGGCCTTCAAAATGAACTTATGCAGAGGATAACAGCAGTGTCATAACTGACCTTTTTTCCTCCAGTTCCCCTGCCTCATGTCCCCCAGACCCTCTCTTCTCCAAAGCACTTCAGGGTGATAGTTTAAAAATGGAAATCTGATCACCACTCCCCTCCACCTATCCCCTAGCAGCTCACCATTGCTTGTTTACAACACAAACTCTAAGCCCTTAACAGGCCTACTTCTGTTGACCTCCTTCCACTCCCAGCTTCCTCTCCCAGGAGAGGATCCACACACCCCCAGGCCACAGTTGATGGCCTGGATGATAATACTGGGAGTTTTTCAAAAGTGCCACACTCGGGGCACCTGAGTGGCTCAGTCGTTAAGCGTCTGCCTTCCGCTCAGGTCATGATCCCAGGGTCCTGGGATCGAGCCCCACATCGGGCTCCCTGCTCCGTGGAAAGCCTGCTTCTCCCTCTCCCACTCCCCCTGCTTGTGTTCCCTCTCTCGCTCTGTCTCTCTCTGTCAAATAAATAAATAAAATCTTAAAAAAAAAAAAGTGCCACACTCATTATCTCCAGTGCCTACTTCGGCACACAGTGACAACCCTCCAGTCCAGCAACCCCAGCTCATCAACGTTCTGCCCAGAAGCTCGCCAGGAAGTTTTTCCTAACCCCTAGGCCAGGTTTAAGACTCTCCCCAGCAACCATCTACCCTGGCCTTCCTCCCCTAGCACAATTCTGTCCTGGGGTCCTGATCATTGGTTTACTCCACTCACTCCCCCATTCGTGGCCAGCTCCGTTCTGTGTAGTGTACAAGTTCCCATGTTTAAAATGATACGCAGCATATAAAATATTTATGCACCTAATCATTATTTACTGAATGAGCAGTTCTTTAGGCCCAGACGTATGGCACCAATTTCCTTCTGTTCAGCAAGGTTAAGGGAAAAGAGAATGGTCTGGGAGTCAGGGGGTCTGGCTGTTCCATATTTGCTCTCCTCAATTAGCTGTGTGGCCATGCCTGATGAGGGAACAGAAGGCTGGCTGAAGACAAAGCATAAGCCGACACCCTGCAACCTCCCCCCAACCCCCACTCCTGGGTGGGACATGTGTGACATTCTTCCAGGAAGTTCCCAACTATCGTAATGTTAATGCCTTACTAGAGGGGAAAACAACCTTGACAATGGCAAGGCCTCCGGTATCCTGTGAATCTTCTTTAACATACAAAAATCCTTTTGAAACCTCCCTTTTCCTAACCTTCCCCAACCCCATGGTATATAATCAGCCACCCCTCATGACCCTGGGCCAGCAGCTCTTTCTGCCCACGGGTCCTGTCCCTGTGCTTTAATAAACCACCATTTTGCACCAAAGACATCTCAAGAATAGGGCTTCTGTCATGAGTGGCACGCGTAGGGCAGCTCCATTGCTCTTCGTGTGGAATCGACATCAAGAATTCTTTCTTAGTCGACGGCTCCGGACTCCACCCCGTTGAACCTCACCTATATCCCAAAACCCCATCATGCCCAAGACATTAAACTACTCATTGTAATTTTCTTCATGAAAAAAGGTGGATGGGAGGTGATTTCCTGACTTTCCATCTCTCAATATAAAAAGAGGATAAATACAAAAATGGACAGTAGTTGGACAGCACTTTGAAGAGAAAAAACATGGACATTAAAGTACTAGTAATATTTAAAAAACTCACAAAAGGATTCTAACTTAGTAATATGTATTTTTTCTGCCTTATATTTGATTTTAATGCAGACTTTGAAAACTGAAACAGAATTTAAGATTTTTGGTTCATTTCTGGGAATCCTCATAATACCTTTCCCAACTGCTTTATAAAGTTTTAATTAGACTCAGATTACAATGGAATTGGAATTTAAAGTTCTATCTTAATATGAACTATTATTTAACTCTATTTTAATAATATGAGTATGATATCTGTACCATGAATTCAGGTAATGTTTATATAAGAAAGCGTTAAAAATGTTACATTGTGTTTTGGACTATTTAGGGGTCCAGTCTTAAAGTTTTATTTCAGATGCTCCTTTAAGATGATTTTAGAAAAATTAAAGATAATTACTGTAAGAAAAAATAGAGAAGAACAGGTAAAACCTATGTTATAGCAATAATTTGACATTTTAGTAAAAAAATGTATATTTACATTTTCTTTTTAAAAAGAAATCACAACCAAAGTATGCATTTTTAAGGTTTGGTTTTGGTTACCTAGTTTTGATGGGTGAAGACTACCCAGAATGCATCTCCTTTTCGGTAATGTTAAATAAAATAATGAAATGACCTGTTTCTGTGAGTGTTGTGGTCCCCTGAAGCATACTGCAAACAATGTCAAGTGTCCATAAGTAACCATTTCACTTTCGGAGAGGAGCTGTATGGATGGATGAGCAGTGCGGCGCCTGGGCCAGTCTCCCGTCTCTTAGTACCAGATGTAACTGTTTATACCAGGTATGCCCACTGCCCTTCCTGCTCCTTGCAACCTCCTCCACCTGCTGGGTTCCCTCTCTGTCGGGGCTCAGAAGTAGCCTGGCCACTTCCTACTTTGGGTGCTCATTATCTCCTACAGGCACCTTTGTAGGATACAGGAGGCCTTTCCTCTGGTCCCTACCTGTGTGTCTCCATCACTATTCCCAACCACCGCCTAACCCTGCCACTTTTTATGTATTCCATTAATTTTGCCATTCTTTCAGGCCTTTGTGCTTGTGTACATGCCTGGAATGCCCACCACTGATGCCCACTGGCCAGCTCCTCTTCATCCTTCATGCCCCAGTTCAGATTTCCCCTGGGGAGCCTTTCCTTTCAGGCGCTTCTTTACCTATAACACCACTGCACTACCCCCCACCATAGCACTCTCCTTTCTGTACAATTACAGTGTCCTTTTTTTTTTTTTTTTTTAAAGATTTTATTTATTTATTTGAGAGAGAGAGAGAATGAGAGACAGAGAGCATGAGAAGGAGGAGGATCAGAGGGAGAAGCAGACTCCCTGCCGAGCAGGGAGCCCGATGTGGGACTCGATCCCGGGACTCCAGGATCATGACCTGAGCCGAAGGCAGTCGCTCAACCAACTGAGCCACAACAGCCATATCTTGTTTCACTGTGTTTTGCTTTGTTGTGCTTTGCAGACACTGCATTTTTTAAAAGATTTTATTTTTAAGTAATCTCTGCGCGCAACTTGGGGCTCAAACTCACAACCCCAAGATCAAGAGTTGCATACTCTACTGACTGGGCCAGCCGGGCACCCCCAGATACTGCATTTTCAACAAATGAAGGTTTGTGGCAGCACTGTATCTAGCAAGTCCATCAGTGCCGTTTTTCCAACAGTGTTTGCTCACTTTGTGTCACATTTTGGTAATTCTTGTAATATTTCCAACTTTCTCATTATTATCACATTTGTTATGGTGATCTTTGATCAGTGATCTTTACTGTTACTATGGTATTTGTTTTGGTACCATGTACTGTGCCCATATAAGACTGCAAACTTAATAAATGTGTCTGTTGATTGCTCCACAGACTGGCCAGTCGCTGGTCTCTCTTCCCCTCCTTAGGCCTCCCTGTCCCCTGAGACACAACAATATTGAAATTAGGCCAATTAATAAATCTACAATGGCCTCTGAGTATTCTGGTGAAAGGAGGAGTCACACATCTCTCACTTTAAATCAAAAGCTAGAAATAATTAAGCTTTATGCAGAAGGCATGTTGAAAGCCAAGACAGGCCCAGAGCTAGGCCTCCTGCACCAGACAGCCAAGTTGTGAATGCAGAGAAGTTCTTAAAGGAAATCAAAGTGCTACTTCAGTGAACACACAAATGAAAAGAAAGTGAAACAGCCTTATTGTCAATGTAGAGAAAGTTTCAGCAGTCTGGATAGAAGATCAAACCAGCCACAACATTTCCTTAAGCCAAAGCCTAATCCAGAGCAACGTCTTAACTCTCTTCAGTTCTATGAAAGCTGAGAGAGGTAAGGAAGCCGGAGAAGAAAAGTTTGGAGGAGAAGAGGCTGGTTTTGAGGTTTCAGGAAAGAAGCCATCTCCGTAACATAAAAGTAAAAGGCGAGGCAGCAGGTGCTGATATAGAAGCTGCACCAGGTTACACAGAAGGTCTAACTGAGCGAACTAATGAAGGTGGCTACACTAAATAACTAAATAAATTTTCAGTGTAGATGACACAGCCTCTTGGAAGGAGATGCCATCTAGGACTTTCATAGCTACAGAGAAGTCAGTGCCTGGCTTCAAAGTTTCAAAGGACAATCTGACTCTTGTTAGAAGCTAATGCAGCTGGTGATTTTAAGTTGAAGCCAGTGCTCATTGACCACTCTGAAAAACCTAGGTCCCTTAAGAATTATGCTCAGTCTACCTTCCCTGTACTCTATAAATGGAATAGCAAAGCCTGGATGATAGCACATCTGCTTATAACATGGTTTACTGAATATTTTAAGCCCACTATTGAGACCTACTACTCAAAAAAAAAGATTCCTTTCAAAATATTACTGCTCATTGACAGTGCACCTGATCACCCAAGAACTCTGATGGAGATGGTTAATGTTCTCATGCCGGCTAACACAAGATCCATTCTGCAGCCTATGGATCAAGGAGTAATTTCAACTCTCAAGTCTTATTATTTAATTCTTAATTAAATTCCATAATTTAGGGGCGCCTGGGTGGGCATCTGATGGTTGGGCATCTGCCTTCGGCTCAGGTCATGATTGATCTCCAGGTCCTGGGATCGAGCCTCATGTTGGGCTCCCAACTCAGTGGGGAGTCTGCTTCTTCCTCTCCCTCTGACTCTCCCCCTGCTTGTGCTCTGTCTCTGCCTCTCTCAAATGAATAAATAAAAAATCTTAAATAAATAAATTCCATAATTTATAAATTAAATTATAAAATTTATAACATAAATTAAATTAGATGTTATTTAATTCACATTTCACAAGGCCATAGATAGTGGTTCCTCTCATGGCTCTGGGCAAAGTAAACTGAAAACCTCCTGGAAATGATTCATGATTCTAGATGTCATTAAGAACATTCATGGGAAGAGGTCAAAATATCAACACTATCAAACAGAATCACATACTACAGAGAAATCCTTCATGAATAGAAGAGTCCATTGATGAGGCAAACTTCATTGTTATTTTAAGAAACTGCCTTTAAGAAACCCCAGCCTTCAGCAACCACCACCCTGATCAGTCAGCAGCCATCAACACGGAGGCAAGACCCTCTACCAGCAAAAAGATTACAACTCACTGAAAGCTCAGATGATGATTAGCATTTTTTAGCAACAAAGATTTTTTTAAATAAAGGTATATACTTTGTTTTTTTAAAGACATAATGCTATTGTATACTTAATAGACTACAGTATAGTATAAATACAACTTTTATATGTGCTAGGAAACAAAAGAAGTCATTTGACTCATCTGATTGCAGTATTCACTTTACTTGGTTGTGTGGAACCAAACCTACAGTATCTTTGAGGTGTGCCTGTTACATTTTCTGCCCACTAAACTATAAGATCCTTTGAGGGCTTGAGAATCTTTTATCACCTACCACTGTGCCTAGCACATAGGAGATGTTCCAATAAATTGTTGAATAAATGACTGAATGGAATAAAAATGTCAGAATAATAATAACAAAAAACACTTACATGGTGTTTATCACATGCCCAACAGTATTCTAGGTACTTTGCAAATATTAGCTCATTTAAACTTCCTAACAACTATCTGGCATTAGTACTATTGTCATTATTCCCATTTTACGGTTGAGGAAATAGAAGCACAGAGAGATTAAGTAACTTGCCTAAGGCTACACAGTAAGTCCCAGAGCCAGCAGGTAACCCAAAGCAGTTGGCCCTAGAGTCTGGGGCTCTTAACCATTATGTCCTCAAAAACTGCGCTCTAGGGCGCCTGGGTGGCTCAGATGGTTAAGCGTCTGCCTTCGGCTCAGGTCATGATCCCAGGGTCCTGGGATTGAGTCCCGCATCGGGCTCCCTGCTAGGCGGGGAGCCTGCTTCTCCCTCTGCCTCTGCCTCTCTCTCTCTCTGACTCTCATGAATAAATAAATAAAACATTTAAATAAATAAATAAATAAATAATTTAAAAAAACCCTGTGCTCTAAGTCCAAACCCAAAAATGATGATATGCAACTTCAGATATACTGCTATAAAACTGCTCTGCTCCATTAACAAAGATAATTTGCAGTTGGCCTTACAAAAGCCATCAGTATCACAAAGCTCATTTCTTTGCCACTGAGTTTATTTGTAAATCAGATTCCAAGAGAAGAAAATGTGACTTCCAGAAAATCTGATTGAAATCTATCAGACAATCCAAGTGGGTCTATAACCCAGGTAAAGTGATCATAAACTCAGTGGGCCTGTTTCATCTTAGAGACATACCATTTGTTATGGCTGGCTTTACAGAACTGGTGTGGTGAGACATTCCAATCATAAACCTAAAGACCAAGGTCATTTATCAGCCTGTTGGAGGAAAGCACACCAACATTGAGAAGAGTCACCGAATTGTGCTCTGTCTGTAGCATGCTATTTAAAAAGTCTTTCCCTGATTAACAAAGTAGAGAATTAAATGAAAAGCTCCATATTTGGCAAACAGACAGAGTTTGGTACTGATGATATTGTATCTGGAGGCCAAATAGAAGTGCTTCAAAGCAATGATGTTCCCTGGTCTATTACCTACTTTAATGGAACACAATCTTGGAATAGCTGATTCCCTAGAAAAGCACCAAATGAGGATGCAGAAATCCCAACTTCTAGGGGTGCCTGGGTTGCTCAGTCGGTCAAGCGTCTGATTTTTTATTTCTGCTGAGGTCATGATCTCAGGGTTATGGGATAGAGCCCTGTGATGAGCTCTGTGCTTAGCATGGAGTCTGCTTGAGATTCTTTCTCTCCCTCCCTTTGCCCCTCTCCCCACTCATGCATGTGCTCTCTCTTTCTCTTTCAAATGAATGAATGAATGAATGAAATCCCACTGCTTGTTCCAGCTCTATCACTAACTATGGGACTTTAGGCAAATCACGCAACGTCTCTATACTTGGTGTCCTTGTTCATAAAATAGGGTTGTAATCTCTAGAAGCTATAAAATTCTGCACTTCATCTGGGCTATGTTTTGCTTTGTATGGAAGATCAAGCAGTGTGCTGAAACCACCAACAAACAGATCCTATGACATCATCTCATGTCACTGTGTGGGGGGCTCACACAGATGGCAGGAAGGTGGCCTGCTGGTTGCTGGACAGAGAACAAAAGAGTGGCAATTTCCATCAAAGAGAGCAGAAGAAATGCTTCCAGAATCCATAGAAGCCCAGCATCACGCATCACTGCATACCTATAAAGGGTTGAGAAGAAACAACGCCAAAATGCTAAGTTAGGGTCTACTTATAAGGACTGGAACCTTGCTTTGAGCAGCCTTTGGCCTAATGGAGACAGATGTGAAGTTGCAAACAGCCTGAAATACCTCCAGGATCTCCAGGCACCCTTCAAATGAGAGGCTGCTGGGCCCACATTGGTCTTTGTAGCCACATCTGCCATGTAGCATATCAGTGTTTATAAAATCATTTTAAAGTGGCACTACCAGCAGAATCCTGTTATTAGCAGAGATAATTTTGACATGAATTCAGATTCACAAATGGTCAATGCATAGTCTCTTCATATTTAAGAAAATCTAACAATCATAAATAACATCTCAATATCCCAAAACGGGAGATCTGATTTCATAAATTCTGATAAATCTATACAATAGAATACTATGCACCTGTTAAAATAATTATGTAGATATTTAGCATTGTTGTTCTAGAAAGATGCATGTGAAATATGTGTGTTTTCCCTTGTTTTTTTCTTTTTTTTTTTTTTAAGATTTTATTTATTTGCGAGAGAGAGAATGAGACAGAGAGCATGAGAGGGAGGAGGGTCAGAGGGAGAAGCAGACTCCCCGCTGAGCAGGGAGCCTGATGTGGGACTCGATCCTGGGACTCCAGGATCATGACCTGAGCCGAAGGCAGTCGCTCAACCAACTGAGCCACCCAGGCGCCCCTCCCTTGTTTTTTTCACTGCAATGTTCCCTGCACTTAGAACAGGGACTGACTAGCACATAGTAGGTGCTCAACAGGTATTTACTGAATAAATAAAATGAGTGAAAGACATTGTTACAAGAAAGAAGCAAATTAAAAGAATATGTACCATTTTTTTTTTTTTTTATAGATTTTATTTATTTATTTGAGAGAGAGAGAATGAGAGACAGAGAGCATGAGAGGGAGGAGGGTTAGAGGGAGAAGCAGACTCCCTGCCGAGCAGGGAGCCCGATGCGGGACTCGATCCCGGGACTCCAGGATCATGACCTGAGCCGAAGGCAGTTGCTTAACCAACTGAGCCACCCAGGCGCCCCGAATATGTACCATTTTTGTAAACATATACATGTAGCACAGAGTTAAGTATGAGATTCCATATAATCAAAACATTAATACAGACATTGTTAAGTGGTGGGCTAATGGAGAATTTTACTTTTCTTCTAGGGTAGATACTATCATTACAGAAGGTTTTTTTTTTTTTTAAAGATTTATTTTTGAGAGAAAGCATGCACGCGCATGCGTGAGTGGGGAAGGGCAGAGGGAGAGAGAAATCCTCAAGCAGACTGTATACTGAGTACAGAGCCTTAGGTGGGGGCTCAATCCCAGGCCCTGAGATCATGACCTGAGCCGAAATCAAGAGTCGGGTGCTTAACTGATTGAGCCACCAGGCGCCCCTCATTACAGTACTTTTTAACAATGAACATTTACTACTTTTGTAATTGGAGAAATGGTTATTGCTATTCTACAAATAGGAATATTTGACATAAGTATGTAAAACTTGGTAAAACATGATTTATTAGTACAATGGATCTTAAGACACTCTCCCTAATCCCACCCCCCCAAAAATACCCCAGCATTACAAAGAAATAAACACTTACTTGCATTATTCTGTGGATTTTGAGCTTGACTAGTTAGGATTCCATACTAATAAAATTATTATTAGAAGCAACCTATCTGTAATGTAAGCTAATGGTCATGGAGGGTTTGAAGGGGAAAAAATGTATGTAACATCTACCGTTAAGGTGGCAATCATGTTCTCTTAGATCGGGAAAGGCAATAATATGCAATATTGTCTAAAGACTTAGTCACCGCACACAAATCCACATGGCCTTAATACGCCAGTCAGTCCCTGACCACGTGGGAACCTGACATGGCTGAACGCTGCCTGTAAAAAAGATGAGGTGCCCCTGTGTGCCACAGATATGCCAGAAACACATGTCACCTTCTGGGGCCAGTGACCTTTCCACCTCTGAATCTCTTCCTCTGTGCATCCCCATAATATTGACAGGAGAAAGAAAAGACCACATTAATTTGCTGCTGTGCTCTGGGGAAGACGAACAGAGCGTATTTCCTCCTAGTGCCTTTCTCCCTCTCCAGCTGGAACCCTCTGGCTGCGATTCCTGCATTTTCTTTATTGCTACTTCCTGTACTTCCCACATCTCAGGTCATCTCACTTGAACAGGTACTGTTTTCCAAATGCATCATTACAGACACAGAACACCCCTTCCACAGGCAATAAATAGTATCTGTGTTTAATTCTAGTGGGAGGATTCTGGGGAGCTAGAACAGTTTAGAACACATTGAACAGTCCGAAGTCAATCAACAGGTTAGCTGGGTGTGATGCTCGCTTTTCTTCAGAGACTTCTTGTTTGGGTAGAGGTAAGCTCTGCCGTCTGAAACGCCTTTTAATTAATGCCTGGGGACAGGAGTCCCCCCAGACTTTCCCTAAGAGTGTAACTACCGGCTTCATTAGGTATGGTCTGGCACAGTAACGCAGCCTCTCGGCTTGGTCCAGCCTCTCGCCTGCAGGAAGCTTCATCACCCACCCGCAGTCCTGCTGGGACTGGGGCCAACCCAGGTGAACCCTGAGGAGCACCACAGATTCCACTGGCAGGAAATCAATCTGGGAAATGTACTTTCCATAGCAGAAGAATCTGATAACAAATTAAGTCCAGGCTGGAGCAGGTTGTAAGGAATGCAGTTTCCCTAGCAATGAAAAGTTAACCCTTTTGCAGCTAATGCAGTCCACTCCGTTGGTAGTCCCAAGTCCCGGACTTCTTATTTGCTCCCAAGAATCAAGCAAGTCGGTTCAATTCTCAGTTTCTCTTTAGATATCCTCAAGGCCTTAATTCAATTCCACATTGACCATGAAGCCTTCTCCAGGCCACCTTGATTTCTTTTCTCCGTGAACACTTACCTACCTATTCCACAAGTTTGGTAAGCAAAACATCCAGGCTGAAGCACTATTTCACTGCTGTGTGTGTAGAAAGCCTTGTCTTTCCTCTGTATTGGGTTGCAAGCTCCTTGAGACATGAAACACTGACTTACTCATCCTTTCTCTCTCCTATCAGCAACTATCCGAGTAAAGGTGCCCCAGCATGTGTCAACAGATAATTGTTTAAGACAAAGTGAAATAAGATTCCCCTTTTGGCCCTTTTTGCTTCTAAAGGTAAAACAAGTGAGATCTTTGATAATGAAAATGTGAGGTATTTCAAAAGGAAACAACATTTGAGTTGGATGTTGTTTATCTGTGTGTGGTTCATCTACGTGTTAACTGATTTCCAGCCACCAGCTCACTTTTGGTCTATCTCCTCTTACCATTGGTACTTTTGTGCTCAAGAATGCCTAAGCAAGGGGGCACCTGGGTGGCTCAGTCGTTAAGCGTCTGCCTTCGGCTCAGGTCATGATCTCAGGGTCCTGGAATCGAGCCCCACATCGGGCTCCCCGCTCAGCGGGAAGCCTGCTTCTCCCTCTCCCACTCCCCCTGCTTGTGTTCCTGTTCTTGCTGTATCTCTCTGGCAAATAAATAAATAAAATCTTTAAAAAAAAAAAAAATGCCTAAGCAGGGGCGCCTGGGTGGCTCAGTCAGTTAAGCGGCTGCCTTCGGCTCAGGTCATGATCCCAGGGTACTGGGATCGAGCCCCGCATCGGGCTCCCTGCTCGGCGGAGAGCCTGCTTCTCCCTCTCCCTCTGCCACTCTGCCTACTTGTGCTCTCTCTCTCTCTGTTAAATAAATAAAAATCTTAAAAAAAAAAAAAAAAAGAATGCCTAAGCAATATAAATGGCTTATAGACACATGAAAAAATGTTCATCATCATTAGCCATCAGGGAAATTCAAATCAAAACCACACTGAGATACCACCTTACACCAGTTAGAATGGCAAAAATTGACAAGGCAAGAAACAACAAATGTTGGAGAGGTTGTGGAGAAAGGGGAACCCTCTTACACTATTGGTGGGAATGCAAGTTGGTACAGCCACTTTGGAAAACAGTGTGGAGGTGCCTCAGAAAATTAAAAAATAGAGCTACCCTATGACCCAGCAATTGCACTACTGGGTATTTACCCCAAAGACACAGATGTAGTGAAAAGAAGGGCCATATGCACCCCAATGTTCATAGCGGCAATGTCCGCAATAGCCAAACTGTGGAAAGAGCCGAGATGCCCTTCAACAGATGAATGGATAAAGAAGATGTGGTCCATATATACAATGGAATATTACTCAGCCACCAGAAAGGATGAATACCCAACTTTTACATCAACATGGATGGGACTGGAGGAGATTATGCTAAGTGAAGTAAGTCAAGCAGAGAAAATCAATTATCATATGGTTTCACTTATTTGTGGAACATAAGGAATAGCATGGAGGACATTAGGAGAAGGAAGGGAAAAATGAAGGGGGGGAAAATTGGAGGGAGAGATGAACCATGAGAGACTATGGACTCTGAGAAACTAACTGAGGGTTTTAGAGGGGAGAGGGGTGGGGGGATGGGTTAGCCCAGTGATGGGTATTAAGGAGGGCACGTACTGCATGGAGCACTGGGTGTTATATGACAACAATGAATCGTGGATCACTACATCAAAAACTAATGATGTATGGTGACTAACATAACATAATAAAATTAAATTAAAAAAAAAATGAATGCCTAAGCAAAGATGCAGGAAAGAGAGAGGCCAGGCAGAAAAAAAGGATAAAGTAAAATAACATTGGAACAGGATTCACAGATTAGGAGACCTAGTTTTTTTTGTTTTGTTTTGTTTTTAATCCTTGTTGTATAGAAGTCAGAACAGACTGTCCTGGTTCCCTGAACAAGCCACACGCTTCGCCAGTGTTAACTGTACCCCTCTCTATGCCTGGCAAAGCCACATTCCGGCTCAGATATAACCTCTTCTATGCAGTTTAGCAACAGCCTCGAGCAGAATTCGTCATGTCCTGTGATACCCCCTCAGCGTTATGTTGTAACTGGTTGTACATACGTCTTCCTTTACATTAAATGGTGAAATTCATTAAATTGCACAAGGACATTATTCAAGACATTAATTTTATTTATTTATTTATTTAAGTTTCCGTTACTTGATTGTAAGAGTAACAGGCACAAAGAATTTAAGTGATCTATTCAAAGCCCTAAACCAAATCAGCCCTTAAAGTAGGGGCAGGCCCTACTGCTTCTGAGTTCTGTGTCCCAAGAGCCAGCTACCTGTGTCTCAGAAAAAGAAAGTCCCGCAAACATGAATGGAAAAAGAAGAGCTGGATGAGACGCTGAGTGTCTGTGTGTCTCCGACCTGATGACAGATGAGGAATCCTGGCTCCCTGTAACATCCTAGGTGTGTTATCCAGAGCCTCCTCTCCTAGGACTTTCCAGGAGGACTCTCTGAAGGGTACCCTTGAAGACCCCTCTCCACTTCCCAATGTGACCTCTTCTACAACATGGAATAATAATTCATAATCAGTAGCCTGTGCGGTTAAAAATCATTAGTCATTCCAGAGAGGAGCTTCTGTTTGAAAAGTCTGAAAAGTTCATGGGGCACCTGGGTGGCTCAGTCGGTTAAGCGTCTGCCTTCAGCTCAGGTCATGATCCCAAGGTCCTGGGATCGAGCCCCGCATCGGGCTCCCTGCTCTGCGGGAAGCCTGCTTCTCCCACTCCCACTCCCCCTGCTTGTGTTCCCTCTCTCGCTGTGTCTCTCTCTGTCAAATAAATAAATAAAATCTTAAAAAAAAAAAAAAAAGAGTCTGAAAAATTCAGATCAGTAACTATAAACTGTGCAGTAGTTCCAATTTTCCTCTCTGTTACATGACAACTGCCCACTTGCCTAGACTGCAATTTCTACCAAGGTAGTGACTGTTTATCACTCAGGATGGCTTTAGCTCCAAGACCTCAGATTTGAAGCTCCTCCTTCCCGACCATAATACTCCCGATGTCCACCTGTATTACTGCCTCACCCTCTTAACACGCTCCTCCGAACCTCTGGTCCCCCAACCTTTCTTCTCTCTTAGCCCACCCACCTCATTTGGTCCCACTGCCAGCCATTTCATTTCTACCTTGGCCAGCACCCTTCACCCTCCACACTGGGTCAGCCTGCATAGCCCCACTTTGATTACACCCCATTTCTCTCTTTCCTTACCAGCTGTGTACTGCTAGAGACACTCATGAAATGTTATGAGATCATTATGAATCCTTGCCTTTTAACCTCCACCAAGACTTTACAATATACATCTGGATGTCCCATGTGAAGCATTTGTGTGTTTAAAACCAACTACTGATGTACCTAGTGATTTAGAGCCGAGTGCAGATATTTGCCCAGAGCGGATCCGTGGGGAATGCCTGTAGAAGCCATTGAGCTTTCCTTCTTTGGCTACCAAGCACTGCTATCACCATCTAATGACACATATCTCGTGACAACAGTATACACTTAATGGCTGCTGCATTCCTGTGCATTACCATTTCACCATGAGGGGAAAGAGAAGCCCATCACTACCATCAACACTGTATATTGGGGGAACTGGAGGTACAGGGGATATCTTGAGCTTGATAACTTTCTGGGGCTAAATGACCACAGGCAGAGCCTATGTATAAAGATCAAAGCAAATATATTCAGATGTAAAAGAAATCAAACATTGAGCAGATAAGCATGTGACAAATCAGTCAACCAATGCTTAGTGCCACCAGTGTAGGCAGGACTTAAGAGGGAATCCATTTCTCCTCCTTCTGCCTAGCCCCTAATAGTCCCTAGACCTCAGCAATCACTGCATGACTCCAGCCTGGGGAGAGAGGCACAGACAGTGTGTGTGTTTCCAATGGTTGCCCGTGTAGCTTCAGAATCCTTGACCAGGGACAGGATTGTGGAGAGGCAAGGTGCCTGTCCACCCACGGATGTTCATCTCCCCTCCAAGTTCAGTGGTGTGGCAACGAGGGCATCATGAGGGACTTCTTCCTGACTCCAAAGCAGAGATACATTCTCATTATACTTCTTTTGTTTTTACTAGACATGGAAAAGGTTAACAGATGAGATGTGGAAAATCAGTTCAAGAACTCAATGCTGCAAACCTCTTTCCATTTTACTCATCATTACAGAGTATTGGCTTAAATGATGGCAAGTTGATACCTGTTTATACCAGCCTCATAAATTACTAATAAAACATGTCCAGGTCACGGGATTTTTATAAGCAGCTCACCATTCCAAGCCATATGACCTACCAGAGAGACAGTAACTAAAATAAGTACTCTTGAGCTGCCCACCCCCTACCCCCCCAGTTATGGGTTGACAGAAAGGTCAGCTGAAGCCCTGAAAATCCTAGTCCTATGAAGGAGCTTAAAACTCATGTTGGAAATGGGCTAAACAACAAGACACAAACTTAGGAGGCACTAAAAAATCCAACTCCTGATTGCTGTTTCTAGGTTATGGAGTTTGATTTTAGAAAGGGCCAAGTATGAGAACAACCATTTCTCTTTACTGTAACATGACCTCGAGTCTCAGATGACATCTGATTATAATCTGTGCAAGTGCCACCTGAGTGCCTGGATTGTTTTTCCAATTGAGTTGAAATGCCCACGGCCACTGTTTCTGCGTCAGCTGCCCGCCAACATAAGCTTTCCAGCTATGCACCATTTGGTCATTGCCTTGGCATAGCTGCACACCACCTGCGGGCCCTGGAAGATGGAGACTCCTCCATCTTCTGTAACAGCAGCCAAGAGACGAACAATTCCTCCAGTCCTCGTTCAAATGGCCCCTCCTCAAGGAGGCGTCCCCGCCACCCTACTGATTTAATATCATTTGCACCCTCTCCAGCCTTCTGGGGCCCCTTTCTCCGCTCTATTTCTTGTTTTCTGTGCCTTAATACATTACTTTCTTTCTTGTAAGTTTTTTTAATTGTGGTAAAATATACCTAATTAAATTTTCCATCTTAACCTTTTCTAGGTGTGCAGTTCAGTAGCATTAAGTACATTCACATTGTTGTATGACCAATATCCAGAACCCTTTCCAGCTTGCGAAACTAAAACTCCATAGCCATTCAACAGCAACTCCCCATTCCCCCTTTCCTCCAGCCCCTGGCAAACACCCTTCTACTTTCCGTCTCTATGAATTTGACTACTCCAGGTACCTCAGATAAGTGGAATCATGCAGCATTTGTCTGTTTGTGACTGGCTTATTTCACTTAGCATGATGTCCCCTGGATTCATCCACGTTGTAGCATGTGTCAGAATGTCCTTCCTTTTTAAAACCGAGTAATATTTCATTGTATGTATATACTGTATTTTGGTTATGCGCTCATCTGTCAATGGACATTTGGGTGCTTCCACACTACATTCAGTAGTGTGAATAACGTGGCTACGAACGTGGGTGTGCAAGTATCTCCTCGAGACCCTGCTTTCAGTTCTTAGGGGTATAGAGTAGTCCCCCCTTATCTGCAGTTTTGCTTTCTGCAGTTTCAGTTTCCTGCAGTCAACTGTGGTTCAGAAGCAGTCAACAAGCGTTCAGATGCAGATGATCCTCCTTCTGACGTATCTTCAGGAGGTCAGTAGGAGCCTAACGCTACATCACAGTGCCTGCATCATTCCCCTCACTTCATCTCCTCATGTGGGCATGTTATCCACTCACATCACAAGAAGGGTGAGTACGGCACAACAAGGTATTTTGAGAGACAGAACACATTCACATAACTTTGTTATAGTATATTGTTATAATTGTTCTATTTTATTATTATTCTTAATCTCTCACTGTGCCTAATTTATATTAAACTTTATCATAAGTATGTATGTATAGAATATATAGAGAGTTTACTACTCCCTGCAGTTTCAGGCATCTACTGGGGGTCTTGGAATGTAGCCCCTAGAGATGAGGGGGAGACTACTATATACTCAGAAGGGGAATTGCTCCATCGTTGATAATTCTATTTTTTTAAAGATTTATTTATTTATTTGAGAGAGCAAGATAGAGAGGTGGGGGGGGGAGCAGAGGGAGAAGAAAATCTCAAGCAGACTCCCCACTGAATGGGAAGCCCTTTGTGGGGCTCGATCTCATGACGCTGAGATCATAACGTGAGCCAAAATCAAGAGTCAGACACTTAACTGACTGAGCCACCCAGGCACCCCGGTAATTCTATTTTTTAATTTTTTGAGGACCTGCCATACTATTTTCCATACTGCCTACACTATTTTACAATCCCACCAATAGTGCACAAGGGCTCTAATTCTTCAGCATCTTTGGCAACACTTGTTATTATCTGGCTGTTTTGTTTTGGATTTTTTTTGTAGCCATCTTAATGGGTATGATGTTAATATATTATTTTTATTTATTATGTTTATTGTCTGTCCTTCCTGGCCCTGCTGCTAGCGCAGAATATAAGCTCCATTACCGGAGGGATCTTTGTCTATCTTGTTCACTAATGTATCCCTGCACCTAGAAAAGGACTTGGCATATAGTAAGTGCTCAGTAAACATACACTGTAAGAATAAATAAATGAATCGGTGAAAGAAAGACACACTGACAGTATACTGGTCTTTAATTCCCTTGTTTCTATATCAAAATCTCAGTCTGGCTATCTATCTATCTGGCTATCTATACATCCACACATTCCCTTTATGCAAGCTACTTAGCACCTTATGAAAGCAACTATTCTTTGAACAAATATTTGCTGGGTGTCTACTACGTGCCATTAGTATGTTCAATATTGTTCGGATGGCAATTCTGAAGCACATGGAATTCAGTTGTTTTTGGAGAGCTCACAAGAAATCCCTAAGAAAGCCAAGGAGAAAATCTGTAGTACACAGAAAGCTTAGTTCTTATTTGTCATATCCATTTATTATTGATGTCCATTTGAGATCTCTGCTCATTTGTAACACAGTACCTCAAAATGAGCACAACCAAACAGAGCAGTGCTTCTTCCTCCACTGACCTTGCTTCTGTCCCATGCTCCTTGCATCTCAGTAAATGGCTCCCAGAACCCAGAGATATATATTTTCCCTCAGCCTAACCTGGTACTCCTCTTTATCCAGTTGCTATTATACTATTATAATGACTGACATATATTGAGCTCTTACTCTATGCGAGGAACACTTCTAAGTTCTTTGCACGTTATTAACTTATTTATTCCTCACAACTCTATTAAATGGAGTATAGGTCAAGTCTCTTGCCCAAGGGAAGGGACCACGCAGCTGGGAAGTGGGAGAGGCAGAATCCGTACCCAGGTAGTCTTGTTCCAGAGCCTATGCCCTGAACTTCTACTTCCTTCTCAGGAAGTGCTGTTTCAACCTCATTTATTGAAAATCATTCTAAAATGTATTCGTTCACTTTCCTAAAAGCGTAAGTGAAAATAATTTGTATAATAAAGAACTGTGCAAGTTCTTCAGCTCCTCTGGATATCAGTGATCATTAGGTGGCTTGGATAACAGAGGTACCAGTGGTCAGAAAGATAGTGGACAGTTATCTATGGTGAGCCTAGAGCCTTACTAGGAAGTTGCTCTTAAATAAAAGTTCTTTTTTTTTTTTTTAAGATTTTATTTATTTATTTGTCAGAGAGAGAGAGAAAGCAAGCAAAGCAGGGGGAGCGGCAAGCAGAGGGAGAAGCAGGCAAGGAGCGCAATATGGGACTTGATCCCAGGACCCTGGGATTATGACCTGAGCTGAAGGCAGACGCTTAACCGTCTGAGCCACCCAGGCATCCCTCTTAAATAAAAGTTCTAATAGGACTTTATTTTTCTGCTTTGATGGTTTTTTTTTCAAAGTGGAATGTGTCACTAGCAATTAGCTTAACTGAAGACTTTGATTAGTCAAAGCTATACTGTAGTAGATGCATTGTCATTAATGTAAACAGGGCCTATCCATTATATAAACACTATTAAAAAATGGACAACTTTTTCTACTTTGAGGTTGTATTGATCTTGGAGGCCAAGGGAGCCAGAAGGCAGAAGGCCCAAATCCTACTCAAATTAAATGAATCACATACTTAAAAATAAACCACAATCCTTCGGGCACCAATAGTGCCATCTGTAAAGGGAGAATAATAAAGGCCAACAACTTGTGATTTCTGAATTAAAGTTGAAAAAATAAAAAAAACGAATGTAATTATAAGCCTAAGACAAGATGATTGCAGGTCCAGAAAGTGTCACTTCCAAGTTTTAAGCCGATTTCGTGTGTAACAGCCCACATTATGTAGGCTTCAAATGAGATGCTTTTAGATCCGATGATTTTAACCAAAAAGGATGCACTTTAACATCCCCAGAGTGCCTTTAGAAAACAAAAGATGCAGTACCAGCCAGAAGCTCTTCAGGCGAGTTGCACAGATCATATGGTCTTGGGAGGAGACAAGCACTGATTGTTACCAGAAAACTCAAGGTCAGTACTTACAGTTCCATTTCCACCACCCCAGCGCTCGCTTCCACAAAGGACGATAGTATCTACTGAAAAGTTGCAATTATTCCCCAGCTCGCTATTTCAGCCTCACCAGTCATTCATCCCCGCCAGAGAATTCAACTACTTCAGACATCCCCAAATAACAGCAGCAAATGATGTTTTGGGGCCCTTTTTTTCTACAACATCCAAAAAAGTGGAGAAGGTAAAGAATGTCATAAACCAGAAGCGACTGCAGCTGAAGTATGATTTTTTTAGATAAGCATAGCTAGATAAAAGTAGGAAGCAGGGCTCTAAACCTAACCTGATTTTTAAAAATACCTTTAAAATACTTGGCCAAACTAATGCTTTGTTGACCCATGTGGTTTTTCCCTTCCCTGCCTTTTCCCCGCAGCCCCCATATCCAGTTGAGACTTCTGAAATGGAAAAGGGCCTCTGCAGGTCCTTGCTAGTAAATCAGAGCATTCCAAAAAGATCCTTGATTTGACTTTTGCTTGCAAAAGAATGTACTGTTGGGGTGCCTGGGTGGCTCAGATGGTTAAGCATCTGCCTTCGGCTCAGGTCATGATCCCAGGGTCCTGAGATCGAGCCCCACATCGGGCTACCTGCTTGGCGGGGAGCCTGCTTTTCCCTCTCCCTCTACTGTGCTCTCTTGCTCTCTCTGTCAAATAAATAAATAAAATATTAAAAAAAAACAACAAACATTCTCTTTAAAAAAAAAAAAAAAGAATGTACTGTTGGTTAAAACAAGAGAAAACCACACTTGAGAATGCACAGCCTGATCTTGACCACCCAGAGGGCAGCCTGGCATCCTCTGTCAATCTTCCTGGAGACGCCCAGGCCTGGAGCAGCCCTCACAGCCTCTGCCCACACAGTTTATCAGACGGTAATTTTTTCTGGTGACTACAGACTGGCCCAGGCCATTCCTACAGTCTAGTACATTATCTATAATATGGTAGTGAGTACTTAAAACATCTTCTGTCAAGGAAGTCCTGTTGCTTCACAGGCATTAACTTAACAACCTCCAAATTTCTTCAAAAGTAAAAAGAATTGTGAGTCAGCTGAGAGTAAGTTAATTACAACTAAGCACTAAGTTTCTTGTTTTCACTTCTCATTCAACTACACTGAATCTAAATTCAGCTTAATACAACTGCTAGACCAGATTAGGAGCTCTTTTTTTTTTTTTTTTTTAAATTTTTTTTATTTCTTTACTTGAGAGAGAGATACAGAGAGTGAGAGAGCACAAGCAGGGTGAGGAGCAGAGGGAGAAGCAGACTCCCCACTGAGCAGGGAGCCTGACGCAGGGCTCGATACCAGGACACCGGGATCATGACCTGAGCGGAAGGCAGACGCCCAACCGAGCCACCCAGGCGCCCCCCAGATTAGGAACTCTTAAAGACAAGTTCTGGGCTGCCATTTAGTTTCTATACCCCTTGAGCATTAAACATTCCATTTCTCCCATGAAAAGAACGACTTTAATTAGTCTTACTGACTAACCAACAATCTACAAACACAACCTACTACGGGTTTGTGCTATGTAAATCCACACGGACCTACTATGGGTTGAAAAAGGATAGTCACCGCCTCTAAATCCTCCATGAGCCATCAACATTTAAAACATTTTCCTCTCTCATCTGTTTTCCAGATGGTGGTAACATCTCCCTCCTCCCGACCTTTGATCTGATTCTGGCTGAAAGAGGAGAGCTGGTCCCTAGCTGTTAAGGACCTAATGTGACTGCAGGCAGAAAGGCTTAAGGGATTTTAGTGTGGGAAGAGCTTTAAAGACCATTTACTTAGGAAACAGCAAATAAGATTTCAACCCTCATGTCAACCTCTTTGGTAAGGGCTTCCTAGACTCCTGTGCTGAGAGGCATTCTAGGTGTGGGCCAAACTCAGAGGGAAAGGTGCTGTGATTGATTTACTGCCACGGGCTCTTGAGGGACACCAGGCCCAGGAGAGAGCCTAGCACAGAGCCATGTATTTGCTATCCCTGAGTTGATTCTACAATAGAGAGCTAAGAGACCTGCAGTCCACTGTTTTCCCCACTTGACTGTTTAAAAAAGTATAAGTCGCGGGGCGCCTGGGTGGCTCAGTCGTTAAGCGTCTGCCTTCGGCTCAGGTCGTGATCCCAGGGTCCTGGGATCGAGCCCCGCATCGGGCTCCCTGCTCAGCGGGAAGCCTGCTTCTCCTTCTCCCACTCCCCCTGCTTGTGTTCCCTCTCTCACTGTGTCTCTCTCTGTCAAATAAATAAATAAAATCTTTAAAATAAATAAATAAATAAATAAATAAATAAATAAATAAATAAAAATAAAAAAGTAGAAGTCGCAGCAATCATAAAAAACTATTTTGAAATATTCACGACAATAAATATTTAAAGAAAATCCATGCTCCCTGAAAAGGACCCCAGCCAAGGTCCTTGCTGGCATGTCCCAGAGAGAGCCAAAGGTGGAATTTATTTATTTATTTATTTATTTACTTACTTACGAGAGCAAGAGAGAGAGCACAAGCAGGGTGAAAGGCAGAGGGAGAAGCAGACTCCCCACTGAGCAGGGAGTCTGATGCGGGACTCGATCCCAGGACTTTGGGATCATGACCTGAGCCAAAGGCACACGCCCAACAGACTGAGCCACCCAGGCACCCTATTTTTTATTTTTTAAAGATTTTTATTTGAGAGAGAGGGGGAGAGGGAGAATCTCAAGCAGACTCCACACTGAGCGCCGACGCTGAGATCACGACCTGAGCTGAAACCAAGAGTGAACGCTCAACCAACTGAGCCCCCAGGTGCCCCCAAAGGTGAAATTTCTAAGTTCTTGCTCACCTGCACCCTGACAGGTGCCACCTTTTAGAGCTCCATGAGAGAGGGTTAAGTAGGAGCTGAGTAGTTCTCCAGCGGTTATGTAGCTTCTGTGATAGGACTGCATGGGGAAGGAGGAAGAAAAAAAAAGACTGAGGTTTGAGAGTCAAGTAAATGTCAGTGATCCCGAAGACAAAGGAGAGAATTAAGAGAAAAGTCAATGCGATGCTTGTTTTGATAGGAAAAATGGAGAATCCATTTCTTGAACTTGAACCAGCAAAGCTCTCATCTTCACTCAATCAATAGTATTTACTTGCTTTCTGTTCTGCTCTTAACCCTGATGGACCAAGTGGGTGCAGACAAGGCAAACGACATGGTTCTTTTCATAGCCAGCTTATATAATCTCTCTCCCTCTCCCCTGAGGTGGGCTTGTATGCCAGAAGCCAAGTTAGCCCTCTGGAGAGACAGAGTTGGCCTCCCAACATCTACTCTGTGTTGTCAGCCAACTGGCTCCCAGGTGAGGAGAACATTTTTGGCAGTAACTGTAGTACAAAGCAGGCAAGAGACCTTAAGAAAAGGAAGGGAGAGGAGGCAGGCATGTGATTCTGGAGACAAATAAACACAATTAGCTGTGCTAGAAACAAACTGAAAAGCCTTAGTGGGAAGACTGATTCCCTCTGCCAAGAGAGAAAACCAAAGGGAAATTCATTTCAAAAGAAACCTTTTACTTCCCTTGGCAGCCATGGCCCAGTGACGTCATATTTTCTGTCAAGTCCTTTTACTTGTGGGTTTCTCTAACATCTCAAATACTATGGCAATGATGGTGCTTTACCAGGTTTGCTGATCAGACAGAATCCACTAATGTTTCAGGCTGGTCATGTCATTCATGGAGATGACAAGTCCAAGCCTTTCAGAGCTGTTCTGTCCCTCTGTACCTAAAGTGACTCAATTTGCAGCCGTGGTCAGGTGGTAGAATTCACAGAAATCATAGTCACGTCCCTGGACGTCTGTTCTTCCAACAGATCCAGTTGTTGTGTAGGATTAGCTACAGCAGAAAGGTCTAGTGGTAACCACCTAGCGTGGCGGTTAACAGGACAGGCCCGAGTTAGGCAACTTGTAAGATCGCCACTTACAAGTTGGGTGACCTTGGGCAAGTAATTTAATCTCCTTGTGTCTCACTGTCTTCATCTATAAGGACATAATAGTACCTGACTAATAAATAGGGTTGTTGGGAATTTTAAAGAATTGATAATAAAGGAGTCCTTATCTTTCTAAAATGCTCACAAATAATAATATGAATTCTGGGATTTGCTTCAAAATCATTTGGAGGTAAGGTATATATACAAAGAAGTTGGCCATGAGTTGATAATTGTTGATATTGGGGGATGGGTACATGGGGGTTTATTATACTATATTCTGTGCACCTCCGTCTTTTTGAAGTATTTCTATAAAAGGAAGTTTGAAAGTGAGAAAGAGAAAAGATAATATGTGTAAAGCTGCTAGCACACAACATGTGCTCAATAAATGTAATCTGTTATAGATCAGACAGGGTCTTGAAGGCACTCTTGCTAGGTCAAAGAGGCCCAAGGATAGCAGCCTGCCTGTCTACAGACATGGATGGGTCCTGGGGTAAGGGGGAGGGGGAAGTCAGACAAGCCCTGAACTTCACTGTCACTCATCCATTGTTGCCCAACCTTTTCATCATCAAACCTGTTTTAAATTGATTATTATTCGTTCCCTATGCTTTGAAAGTTTACTAAATCAACCCCATCCAATAAATATTCATTATCTCATATCTTTTAGTTAGATACACAAGTCAGGGTTTGAGTCAGCTTTAGATGAACTGGTGATTGGCTCCGAACTGACCTGCCATCACCCCAGCCCAAAGCAAAGCACTTCCACGCTGTAATGGCCTGAGCAGCACACATATATGCAGTTCTGCAGGCATAGGAGTAATGAAAAAATGCTCAATGTACACCTCCACCACCACCCCCTGCCACCAGAGCTATGCCTCCAATAGGTTCAGGAAACTGCATATATACATTCAGAGTCAGTTCCAGAAACTCCCAGCTCCTGGAATCCCTTAGATAGGGTGATGAGCTGGATGGACAGGAAAATCCACCCTGGATTTTCATTTCACCACTCTAAGGGAGTCCTTAATTAAACTCACACTCATCTGCTCCATGCCCTCTCACAAACCAGGTATCAGCCTCCCCAGCTCTGACACTTACTAACCGTAAAGGCCTTGGGCCAGCCATTTCATCTTTGTCTTCTCCTTTGTAAACTGGGATTATCTCCCTTCCAAGGCTGTTTTAGGGATTAGAGATAATGTAAATAAACTGCAGTGCACGATGCCTGGCACATGGTAATTCCTCGGTACATAGGAGCTACTTTATGTCTCTCTATGCCTGTGTGTATGCATGGGTGTATTGTTATTATCTCCTTTGGAATTTGGTTAATATTTAGACCCAGTGGTTCCCCAGGCCATGAGACATACCAAGACCACATAATTATAGTTTAATATTTTCTTTCTCTTTCATTTGACAAAATTTTGATGCAGCTGCATTCAATCTCCTCCACAGAGCTGATGTATAAGTAACTATGTTACTGTCATCAATACCTACATGTCCTCTCCTGCGTGATTCCCTTTTCTCCTTCCGTAAATATCTTGTGACCATATCTTTTAATTAAAAAAAAAATTACAAAAAGTAAAAAACTGTGGTCCAATTCAAGTCTAGCAAGGCCGTTCTTATTACTATTGTGAAATGCTCGCTGAATGTCCACCATATATATATATGTATACATATATTATATATATGTATAATATATATGTGGTGGAGAGTCAATGGATGAGATGAATATAAATAATAAAGCCTAAATTCCATTAGCAAAGACTTCAGGCTTCTCTAGGGAAGTTTAGGGCTAATCGGAAATCTTTATCTTGTCCTTAACCTCACCTAAAACCAGCACTCTTTCCCCTTATCCTGAGTTATTTTTCTTCATAACATTTTTCACTACCTCAAAGTATGTATTTCCTGATTTACTTGTTTATTGTCTGTATCCCCCCAAGAGAATACATGTTACCTGAAAGCAGGAATCTTGATCACGTCTGTATCTCTAACAACACTGTAGAATGAGTGCCAAGCACGGAGTAGGCCCTTGAAAAATATTTTGTAATGATTTCATTATCTTTTCCTCTCTCCAAACACCCAACGACAAAAAGGCATCTAGATCTGTAATCCTGCCCTATGTATTCCTCACATGGCTGACCACTGGGACCCAGTGCAGAAGACAAGAGTGTTGTGAAGTGGTGCCATGAGAGGTGAAGAAAAATGAAGCAGAGGAAGTGATTTCCTCAGGGCCTTACATGCACCATCTACAGGTACCATTCTGATTTTTGCCCCTGTGCTATTGCTTAAGCTGTTTCTCCCATCAGAAATACCCACCTCTCTACCTAAATGTTATCCCCCTTCCAGATCTCACTCAGGCTATTTCTCCTGAATTATATGACTTTAAGAGCTCACAGTGACTCTGCCCTTTGCTAAACTGAGGGGAACACCACCCCCCCACCAGTGCTTTACAGCCCTGCATGTAACTATAAGCAGTTTAAAGTTTTCTGTCTTTTTCATATGAGAAAAATTTGATGCTCCAAATGTATTATAGGCTCCTTAAGCACAAAATCATGCTTTATGTTTCTCTTGAATCCCTCAAAGTAACTAGCACAGTGTTAGGCACTTACTGCGTGGTCAAAAAAATCCCCACACGTGAACTGGCAAGACAGATTTCCCATTCGAATCTCACCTCTGCTGCTCTGGCAAGATGCCATTTACTCCCCCAAGAATGTCTGTTTCCTTTTTCTCCCTCATCCTTCCAAGTACTCTCTATTAGAATGACTCTCCAGCTGCAAAGATCTAAAATATGACCATCTCAGATGAGACAAAAAATTGTTAAGGACCCTGACAGCAGCAACTCAGGAGGTGACATTACGGTCCAGATATGTAAGCCATAAACAAGTCATCATTCAGAATGTTTTCAAGAAGAAAAAAAAAGGCCACAAAACCTAAGAAATACCTACAGCACCTCATGAATGAACCTGAACCCTTCACCAAGCTGAGATCTGAGGAGTCAGTTTCTACCTGAATGCTGCCCAGTTTCAGTGACATTCCTGCAGCTTTACCTGAACCTGGCTGGGTGATGTTCTAGTACTGCAGCCCATTCCAAGCTCAGCATCAGCATATGCAGGAAACTAACTCCACATTCTGAAGTGCTCAGGGTTCCTGGCAGCTCAAGAGAATAGCATCAGTGCCTTTATTTTGCTTAAGTGCGGGAATAAAAAAGCTAAGATGGAACTCTTGAAATGAATTCTTTGGACAGACTTAAATATACCATGGAGAATATAAATTTTCTAATTCAAGAGCCATTACACTTCAACATTGATTTTACATCATCTTCCCTTTTCGTCCATTTTTTTATTCTTTACCAATCCTCTGCAGAGTCTAAAAGAGAAACGAGAAGGTAGTTTTCACCAACAAAAGTTTTATACCTCACAAAATATGATCTAGAAGCCATATTCAGCAAAGTATGTGTGTTTTAATTCCATCTTCAATTGGTTGGGGTAGGTGTAGCCCTCCTCCAGTTTCCCACCTATAGACTTATCTTTAACCTTTTGGGTATTCTCTTAGACTCCAAAGAGCAGGTGTCAAGGATAAGACAAATGCAGTTTCAAGCTACTGATGAAAAGCAACAAATTCTTTATTCCTTGAGAATAGAAACATGTTTTCTTCTTCGCTTTTCTTAATCTTGGACTACATCACCCTAGAAAGATAAATGTCACTGCCCTTAATACTAGCTACATCTCAAGACCAACAAAAACTCTTCAAATCAGTAACCTTTGCTTTGATCTTCAAATCCTAGGACTGGGAATTGGCTAAAGTCAGATGTCAGCTCAGCCTGGGGGCTGAACTCTCCAACTCTCCCAAGGCGGGAGAGCTAGCCTTGGTACTTCTCTAGGTGTATTAAAAATTTTGAAGTCTCCAATTGCTTCTATTATATATTAACATTCATCATAATTATTATTAATTCACTCATTCAACAAATATTATTCTGATCAAGTACTGAATCCTCTTCACATAAAAAATACTAACAGTTTATTGACTATCTAGATGGCTTGGAAGCTTATACCTTCCCAGATGTGCAGACAAGAGAAGTCTTCCTTAAGCCCTAGGCTTTTTTTTTTTTTTTTTTAACATTTTATTTATTTATTTGAGAGACTGAGCACGAGAGAGAGAGCACGAGCAGGGGAGGAGTAGAGCGAGAGGGAGAAGCAGACTCCCCACCGAACAGGGAGCCCGATGCGGGGGCTCGATCCCTGGACTCGAGCCAAAGGCAGACGCTTAACCGACTGCGCCACCCAGGCACCTCAAGCCCCAGGCTTAACTCAACCTGATCATCCAACCCAGTTGATTTAAAACAGAGAGCAGTAGCTCCCCACTTCTGCGGAAGTGTGGTTTCTGAACGTCATGTGGGATAACGTGAAGTCTAATCTTCTACTCAAAACTTGTCAGTAGGTAACCAACCAGCCCCCTCCTATTTGCACTTGGCCTGAACTTTGCTTTGGTTTGGTCATTTTAGCCCTGTGTACAGGTATTAGAAAGCCATGATTAACACTCCCTCCCCCCAATCTTTAAAGGGAAGCATCATCTCTAAAACTTACCTGCAAACTGTATCCTCCATTATATTTCATGAATGAATAATGAATGAATGGGTGCATGCATGAACAAGGTATCTTTTGGTTTCTACACCACTGAGAAGTCCATCAAGATCTCACTCCACAGGGTTAGTGTTCAGGTTCCTTCTCTGCCAGGACTACCAAAGCCCCATCATGAATTTCAGCAATTCATGGCACTGAGCATCATAAACAGCCTGAACAAGGATGCATAAAGTAGATTAGGCAGCTGAGAGGGCTTTCCTCACTTTATCACTGTGGGGTGTGGGCTTCTAGCCACATACACAAGGAAAGCTGAGTGGAAGCTTCAAGTACTAGACGGAGTGTTTGTGTTCCCCCCTAAATTCTTATGTTGAAGCCCTAACCTCTTGTGTGATGACTGATATTTGAATGTGGGGCCTTTGGGAAGTAATTTGGTTTAGAGGAGGTCATGGACTGGGTCTCCATGATGAGATTAGTGTCCTTATACATAGAGGAAAAGAGCTCTTGCTCTCTTGCCCTTCCCCCCAACCATGGGAGGACACAACAAGAAGGCAGCCATCTGTAAACCAGGAAGAAGGCCTTCACCAGGAACTGAATCTGCTGGCACCTTGATCTTGGACTTCCTAGTTTCCAGAAATGTGAAAAATAAACTTCTGTTGTTTAAGCCACCTAGCCTATGGTATTTTGTTATGGCAACCTAAGCAGATTAAGACATAGGGCCATTTCCCTGTTATTTAAACTCTCCCTGGAGGCAGGAATCAAGAAGAGAAATGGCAACAAACTAGTACTGGGGCAATAAAGAGCACTCATAAAGAATGTGGGCTTGCTGTCAGGGCCCAGCTCTGCTCCTTGGGCAAGTCACAACCTGTTTCCTCATCTGTGCAATGGGGCTAATAATAGTACCTATCTCATAGGATTGTTCTGAGAATTAAGTAACACAAACATACTTCCTGACGCTAGCAAGTGCTCGGTCAACGGTTATTATTTTTACAATGCTGAAGCCAGACACATGCTCTAGTTGTAATTCTTTCTCTTAGGGTCTGCTAATCAGAAGAAGCAGAAAGATGTGGTAGACGGAGCCATGTAGCAGTAATCAGAAGCCCTGGAAGTTTGAGTCCCTGTTTTTGACATTTTCTCATTGTGACTTTGACAAATGCCTTACCCTCATCAACCCCAAGTTCCCTTCATCTGTAAAAAACAAAACAAAACAAAATATGATGATATCTGTTCTCTAGGCCTCCATAGGATGGTTGCAAAAGTTGTATTTGACAAGGAAAATAAAAGCACTTTGAAATCTGTCCAGCAGATGCTCACACAGGAATACTGGAAGAGGTGAATTTGTCAATACCTCTAAGGCTCTAAAACAATGTTTTCAAACTTTTTGATTGTAACCCATTAAAAGAAACGTATTTTACATTGCAAACAGGCACACATTCATCACTAAAGCAAAAGCTTAACAAAATAATTCTTTTTTTTTTTTTTAAAGATTTTATTTATTTATTTGACAGAGAGAGCACAAGCAAGGGGAGCGGCAGGCAGAGGGAGAGGGAGAAGCAGGCTCGCCGTTGAGCAGGGAGCCCAATGCAGGGCTCGATCCCGGGACCCTGAGATCATGACCTGAGCTGAAGGCAGACGCTTAACCGACTGAGCCACCTAGGTGCCCCTTAACAAAATAATTCTTATGTTTGTTATTTTTAATTAGAATCTTTCCTTTCCTTCCTCCCTTCCTCCCTTCCTCCCTTCTTTCTTTCTTTCAATGCAGGTCAGTAATTGCACAAGGCTTGGTCCTAACTTCCAACTCTCACTAGGCATCAGAATAATTTTAAAAATCTGATGCCCACGCCCTACCTATTGAAATTCTGAATCAATGGTTTATGGTGGGGCTGAGGTGCATTCTTAAGAGAGCCCCGGTTGATTTTATTGTACAATACAACTAATGGTTTCTAGCTCACAGCTAAAAAAACCATTGTGTTATTTATTTACATCCTGGTCGGCTAAATACTCTCTGCACCCAGAAGGGCTGCCCCACCCCCACAGGGCCGAAGCTCTGCTGCTGACAGTGAGTGAGTGCATTACTCACTCCGTGGCTCCAGGGTGCACGAGGTAAATACAGAAAGGCAAGATCAAAGCAGAGCCTGGCCTTTATGGGAGGTCTCCTATCTCCGCACAGATGGCTGATAACCCCATGCAGAGCAAAAACCGGAGTGGATCTGGATGATTCTTTAAAAAGTAAAGGGACCCCTAAAGAACTTGTTGCTTGAGTAGGAAGGGCTAAGGAAAAAAAAAGGGAAACTGCCAGACTTTGCTCATAGCCTGCTAACATAGCAGAGAAAGCTCTGACCCTGGCACAGACAAGGGTCTCAGTAGATTCTGGAGATTAGCTCAGTTGGAGGGGGTTTTCCCAGCCTGGCTATCTCCTTCCCAGTTTTGCCCAGATGAAACAGAAAGCTCCACCCCCAGCTCACCGTTGCTCCACACAAGAGAAATGTGGGGGATTGACTGTCCTGTTCACCTGGCTGGAGTCATCTTTAGCCTATACTTGGTTGCCTAGCAGAACCAGGGCAGAACCTGGGCCAGAATGCAGAAGGAACCACGGGGGCAGAGGTGTCTCTGCCCTACTATCAGACACACAGATGGGATCAGGAAGCCTGGATTGGTTCTTTTTTTTTTTTTTTTTTTTAAAGATTTTATTTATTTATTTGAGAGAGAGAGAATGAGAGACAAAGAGCATGAGAGGGAGGAGGGTCAGAGGGAGAAGCAGACTCCCTGCCGAGCAGGGAGCCCGATGCGGGACTCGATCCCGGGACTCCAGGATCATGACCTGAGCCGAAGGCAGTCGCTTAACCAACTGAGCCACCCAGGCGCCCTGGATTGGTTCTGTATACAGTGAATTAAATAACCAAAGCTGTCTGTTTGAAGCCTAGTCCCTGGATTTACTAACCAGACATAATACTAAGAGACTAAGAGTTGCCATTTACTGGGCACCTTCTGTGCACGAAGCACTTTATATTCATTATCTCATTTAATTCTACAATATCTCTTCAGACAGGAGTTATACAAAATCTCAGGTTTAAGGAACTTACCCAGGGACATGCTAGCATGCTAATGCAGGTTGATGCCCACTCCAGATCCCATGCTCCAGTCCAGAGTGTCTTAGCACTACTGACATTTCAGTTGGTCATTCTTTGTTTTGGGGGCTGTCCTTTGCATTACATTATGCTTAGGAGCATCTCTGGCCTCTACTTACTACATGCCTTAACATCCCTCTCCTCTCCAGCTGTGATAATAAAAAATGTCTCCAGACATTATCAGATATGGGGAGGAGGGGAGGGGTCACTACTCTAGTCTAAACCACCACTATGCTGTCTTGTTTCCTGGTACTTTGTAAGTACATAAACAGTTCTTCAGAAGAGAGACAGAGCTGGAACGAAACACTACTACGGACGTGATAATCAGAAGACTCTAGGAAAGTATTGTACAACAATAATACCACCTTATGCTACAGTTACATATCATTTACAATTCACTAAGTACTTTTATAGTCATTATCTCCTTTCATGGCATATGACTGCACAGCAGGATCTAATTCCAAGAGTTAATACACCTCAAAAATATGAACACTATTAAGAGATCCGTATATTTAGCCTTCTCCAAGAAATTGAGGGAAAAGAACATGTAGTGAAATCCACATGAATTCTTAGTGCCATAAGCCATTAGGAGAAAAAACTTTTGCACTGCATGGTCCTAAGGGAGCACCTTATGTGAACTCTTGGAGGACAAGTCTGTTTCTACCTCTGTCTCCTGCACACACCTGCCTAAAACAGAGAACTCTCACTAAATGTCGAAGATTTCACAAAACATCTATTTCACAGCAACCTCTAGCTATTTGATTGATTAAAACTAAGATAAAATTCTTTTCCCACATTTCTACATCTCCCTAATTTATATTACAACAAAAATCATAGAATCAGAAAAAAATTAATGTCAATATTTATGAAAGAGCCAAGAGCTTAGTGCCAAGTTATTCTTCCCTGTCATTTAACAAAGCAGATCAAAATTTTAGTTTAACTAAAACAAATGTGCACCAGAATCATCCCTTTCAATACATGCCAAGAGAACGGTAGCTATTTTTTTTTTTAAGATTTTATTTATTTATTTGACAGAGAGAGACACAGCAAGAGAGGGAACACAAGCAGGGGGAGTGGGAGAGGGAGAAGCAGGCTTCCCGCGGAGCAGGGAGCCCGATGCGGGCTCGATCCCAGGACCCTGGGATCATGACCTGAGCAGAAGGCAGACGCTTAACGACTGAGCCACCCAGGCGCCCCGAGAATGGTAGCTATTGCATTAGAATAGTATTCGACCGATTAAGGAAAAGAATTATAGGAGGAGCTTCGGATTTTCATCGAAGTGTTATACCTAATATACAATAAAAATAAGAATGTTCGTTTAAAAAAAATCTGAATTCAAAAATAAAGCAGCTAGCAATGGTTGTTTTTTAAGGTCACTTTAAAAATTCCTGAGAAGCTAGGAGAGTAAAAACAAAATGTTCCCATTCACATATTCATTTGCAAAGCCCAGCAGAGGGAATATCATTATCTTGGAAATGGTAAATTTATACATGGTGTCAAAGGAATTTTAATATAAAACTATCAATAAACAGTATTAATAACAAAAATAGCGAGACTCTCTTGAGCACTTATGTGTCAGGCACTGGATTCAGTGTTTTACGTGCAGAAATCTCATCACAGCCTCGTGGAGTGCACACTCATTAGCATCTACATTTTAAGGTAAGAAAACTGAGTCTGAAAGAGATGAAATCACTTGCGCAAGATCACAGATCAACATTCAAGCCCTGGGTGTATGAAGCTTCATGTTATATAACCTTAAAAAAAAATTGGTAATTCAGGGAAAAAATGGAAAAAGGATATGTTAATTTTTCACACTCTGTGCCACGGAGTCCCAAAACTGAAACACATTTGCAGAACTCACTCTCTTCCCTTACTTCTATATGGATCCTTTCACATAAAAACTCAAGTACCAGGCATTTCTGGGTACCTTTGTTTGGTGAGAAAACAAGTCTTTTTGTTTGTTTGTTTTGTCTTCTGTAAAAATGCACAGTGATGGAATCTGCCTGGTAAAGAGTACCTTGAAAGAGAAAAGAAAGGCTTATTTTCTCCAGCCCAATAGGCCATAAGGTATAACAATAGGTGATGGGACCAATTCTTTTACATGCACATGAGAGCATATACATCCAAATAAAGGTTGCTTCAAAGCAATTACTTTCCAATCCGAAACACATTTGCATACCTGTACTGGATGCCCCTTTTAAAACTGCCAGTCCTGGGGCGCCTAGGTGGCTCAGTCGTTGGGCGTCTGCCTTCAGCTCGCGTCGTGATCCCAGGGTCCCTGCTCAGCGGGGAGCCTGCTTCTCCCTCTCCCTCTCCCCCTGCTTGTGTTCCTATTCTTACTGTCTCTCTCTGTCAGATAAATAAATAAAATCTTTTTTTTTTTAAAGATTTTATTTATTTATCTGACAGAGAGAGACACGAGAGAGGGAACACAAGCAGGGGGAGTGGGAGAGGGAGAAGCAGGCTTCCCATGGAGCAGGGAGCCCGATGCGGGGCTCGATCCCAGGACCCTGGGATCACGACCTGAGCCGAAGGCAGCCGCTTGACGACTGAGCCACCCAGGCGCCCCAATAAATAAAATCTTTAAAAAAATAAAATAAAAAAAATAAAACTGCCAGTCCTTCAAGAGGACTTTCATTACTTTAACAGGCATACTTCCTATTACAACCTCAATTCCTCACCTCAGAAACCAGAGTTGATCCCACTTGGTATTTGGCTCTTTCCCAACTGAGGAAGGTTTGCCATCATGGAGGCAATTCAGTAAATGTGTTACAAACTCTGAAGGTAACTCCAAGGCAGGAGCTCCAAAATTATGCTCAGCAATGACAGCATCAGTAGAATCAGTCCACAGCTTACCAAGATGAGTCTCCCGAAAGAGAGAAATACTCATTTGAATGTATAAATACAGGCATATTTATTTTAATATTTGGATAAAGAATTGAAAGAATCAGCTAGCTATGTCCAAGTAAATAAATATGCTGTGCAATAATGATAATGCAGATTTTGGTGCAAGGTTCTGACCACCCCCTTAATGAAAAAAAAGCATGTCCTGAAATGATAGTTGCAAAATGAGTAAATCATCTTTCCGTTAACTTGCATAATTATTGAAGAGCTTTCCTTTTCATGAAGAAAAAAAAGAGGCCCAACATAAACTAGTTGCCAGAATAGTCCTTGGTCCTCCCAGGAAGCTTAAATCTCAGTGTGTGTCACAATATGGACCTATATCTACAGCAGAGAAGGAAAGGAGTGAGGATCATCTCTCTCCCCCTGCCTCTCAAAGCCCAGGAAACTTCCCTGGGAGAAATCCACTCAGTAGGATTCCTGGGGCCCTGGGTAGTCCTGAATTAACTGTTAGATGAAATAATTAAACTAATTACCATACAAAATCAACCATATGGATAAGTTAATACACAATGTCAGTATTACTTAACTAATTGAAGGGAGCTGGATACTCAAAATTAACAACAGGGAAAAAAAAAACAAACAGAAAATGTACTGGTCATTTGTTCACCTTTGGCACACATTTGGCTACCCATTCACTGAGGCACTAAGCAGCCTAGTGTCCTGCCAGTGACCTGGTCAAGGGTGTAGCAGCACAGGGGTGGGTACCGGCTGTGAATATCTTAAGAGGGTAGTCAAAGGCCGTCCACCTTCCATGCAGGTAACTTCCTGTTAACTTCAGTAAAGGAAGTCCATACCAACACAAACAATCCAAAACTGTACAGTATTTCTCGTGTTTACTCGGCTGTGGAATGCAGTGCATTTGTGGGCGGTGGTGTCCGTGTGTGCGCGTGCCTGCACGCCCCACCCCCTTGCTGATTTTCCTCCAGTTTTCACTCAGAAACAGCTTCTCACAGAGTATAGGAGAGTGGGGAGCAAATAACACAAGTGGATCTAAGAATTAAACACACCTTTATGATGAATTGTGCCTAACGCACACACACAGGTAGAGTTTCTCTGCACATTGGAAATCTCACTCCTTAACTACTCTTTAAGCCCAGACTGTTCTCAATGGGTCCCTAGGCAAAATCACTTCTAACCCAGCTTAGAAATAGGAGATGCAGCACAGACCCCATCCGAGCCCGCGGATCTGCCCTGGTCGGTCTGTGCTCCAGGGCCCACAGATGCACTGGAAGCTGCGGTGCCCCCGCTGCCTTCAGGTCCCCGCGCCAGTTAGCGAGCTGCGCCCCTCCCTAGTCCCTCCCGCCCCCCGTCTGTGGTGGCCTCGTCGTGCTCTCCGGAGTGAATGCCCTCTCGAGGTTTCTATGGCCCCATTCCACCGAGAGGGTATGTCCCCTAGGCCGAGACGTTCCGCGAGTCCCTGCCCCCTCACCCCCGCCCCCAGCCACCCGGGATCCTCCGCCGCGGCGTTCCATCCCTCCGACCCCCTATGCTCCACAACGTATCACCCGCTTCCCGCACAACTCCGCTTCCTGCGCCCCCTCTAGGACATGTCCCCTCCCTCCTTCCCCCAAGAAGCCACAAGCCTTGCCACCCCCCGCCCCTTTCCGGGGCTCCCCTCCCGCCCCGCCCGCCTCGGGCTTCCTCTCCTCCGCACTCCCCTCGGGTCTTCAGTTCCCCTCCGCCCTGCGGAGGGCGCCCCAAGAATGCCAACAGGACACCCTCGTTCCGGCAGCGAAGCTCTCCAACGTCGCGGTCCTGACCCCTCAGTCCTCCAGGCTCGGGCTCCGGGAGTCCCCAACGTCTGGATCCTGACCTGCCGCCTCACTCTCTGGGCTCGGGCTCTGAGACTCCCCAGCACCGGCGCACTGACCCCCGGTCCCCGGGCTCGGGTTCCTCAACGTCGCGATTCTGGACACCCCTCGGGGCTCGAGGTCTGGGGCTCTCCAACCTCGCTGTGCTGACATTCCTCCCCACCAACCCCGTGCTCGAGCCCGAGGGCTCCCCAACGGCGAGGTCCTGACCCCCGCCCCCCGCGCCTGCCCGCCCGGCTCGGAGCCCCCGACTCACCGGCAGGGGCGGCGGCTGAGCCCGCGAGCGAGCCCAGCCCAGCCCGGCCCGCACTCCGGCTCGGGTTACCGGCTACCCGCTTCCCGCAGGCTGCTGTGACTGCGGCGGGCGCAGCACAGGGGAGCGGCCCGGGGGAGGGGACCGCCGGGGGGCGGGCACCGCCCGGCTCCGCCCCTTCCCGGCCGGAGGCGGGATGCGCAGACCCGGGCGCCCACCGCGGCCCGGGTGCCGCCTCACCGAGGAAGTTGACTGACACCTCTACCTTCCACCCGGGGTCAGACCCACACAGCCCCCTTTCAGCTGGGGAGGCCCGAGGGCTTGAGAGAGTGACACGTTAATTACTGTCCTGTCGGTTCGAAGAACCCACTCCAGGGGGCCGTTTCCGAGGGTTTTTTGCTTTTTGGTTTTTTTTGGAGGTGTTTTTGGAGGAGAGAAACGGCAACAACAACAAACTTCATCTTGGATCTCAAGACCGATTCATATTCTGGCCTCTCCCCCCCCCCCCCCCCCCCCCCGCCTCTGCACATTCAGGGTCATTCTGCCTGCGAGATCCTATTATAACACACCAAGGAGGGCCCTTGCAGACACACATTTCCACACCCCTGAGATACACCCGTGAAGTACTCTCCTGTGACTTATGCACCACACAAACACACCTCTTACACTGACATGCAAGGAACCGACGTCTCTTCCCCTATATCCTCAATCCACAGCTCCCTAGCCAGTCCCCAATATCAATGATCCGCACTTACAGGGGGACAGGGCAGGAGAGGAGATTCCACATCTGGTCCCAGACTTGCTCTCCTCGCCCGCAATGTCTGTATTTCACCAGGTCAAAAATACACTTAAGATGTAGGAACATCAATTAACAAATCAAATTGGCTTTGCTATTAAAAAGCAGTCTCCATTATCTGGAAAAAGAAGAAAAACCGATCAGATCCTGAAAAGATGGCCTGAACCAATGCTCCTGGAGGAAGAATATTTGATTCATGTCATTACTTTTCTGAGACACTCAGGCCTAGCTCTGGATTGTTGAAACCTGGCACTTTGCCATTAGACCACCCCTGCTCCTGCAACATGTTTAACAACACCTCACATTTGCACTCTTTTCACTTTTCAAAACATTTTAAAATCCATTATTGTCTTTATCTTCAGCAAAACAGCATGAAGCAAAGATAGTAGGTTTTCCAACAGGGGTTATTTGAACTTCATAAATAAAGACTTTTAGATGCAGCAGTTCAAGGGCCAGGTTTCAAGCTGAGTCAGGATTAGGAAAGAATAAAGGGCCTGGTCTTCAGGGCCACTGGTCTTCCCACAGAATCACGGGCCCAGCACACATAGATACTAGTGGAAATGTCCCAGTAGGCCTTTGGCAGATTTGCCCTCTCTGTCTCTGCTTCACCCCAAAGATGTCAGGGAATTCTCCCATAGTCACAAAAACCTAAGCCCTCAATATTAACAGGCATTTATTTTTCGGCCAGAGATCATAAATGTACAGCAGAGCTGACTGACAGGGGATAAAAAGTCCCTTTTTTTCCTCTCTCTGCCACTCTAGAAACAAAATTACAGGTCAGCAAATATGAAGGCCCAACCATGGGCTCAGTCCAACTGAAGCAGGCTGTCAGTGAGAGCTGAGGACCCTTGTGAAATGCATGTTGATGATGTTTGCAGCTTTTCTTCTCCCCTGAGAGTCCCTCCACCTGGAGCGTGGAGAAGGGTTCTCTTGTCTTAAAAGAAGACCAACAAGTCCTTTAAGGCTTTCTCAGTGTCACAGTAAGAAAATGGTAAATGGGGACACCTGGGTGGCTCAGTCAGTTAAGCGTCTGCCTTTGGCTCAGGCCACCATCTCAGGGTCCTGGGATCGGGACAGAGCACGGAGTCGGGCTCCCTGCTCAGCAGGGAGTCTGCTTTTCCCTCTCCCACTCCCCCTGCTTGTACTCTCTCTCCTCTCTGGCAAATAAATAAATAAACTCTTAAAAAAGAAAAAAGAAAAGAAAAGAAAATGGTAAATGTTCCTTTCCTATGAACCTCTATCTAGGGGGCAGGCATGAAAGTGCAGACTGAAGTGTAATGGGCGTCAGGCATTTTCATCTGGGGGCAGAGAGTTCTGTTTACAAGTGGTGCCGTCCAGACCCACGAGATAAGAGAGGTGGTTTCTCATTCATCTTGCCTTTTTTTCTTTTAAGTGTGGTAAAATACTCATAACATAAATGTTACCATCTGAACCTTCTGAAAAAACTTTTAATTGTAGTAAACATAATATAAAATTTGCCACCTTAACCATTTTTTAAATGTACAGTTCAGTAGTGCTAAGTACATTCACATCCTTCATGCCTTTTAAAACTACTTGGATCTCACACTAGCTTCTTCCATTTTTTACTTGGAGGTGATGGCCCACTTCAGTTTGGGCAGTACAAGTGACATTTTGGTAATTCTGGAAAAAAGAGTCCTAAAGTGACCTTACTATTTTTGAATTAGTAAAAGCCTCCTGGATCTTTCATAAAGGATAGTAAGTGTGGCCTTTATTATATAGAAATTCACGGCCAACCTCCCTCCATGTAACACTTTCATCTGGCAACAACATTTTGACTTGTGTTTTTTCCAAAAGCTGGAAACAGGCAAGATCTGGGATATTAAAGAATTTCCTCAAAAAAGAGAATGCTAAACTGCTAACCCAATCAACATTCTATCAGACCCATTCCCCGTTCAGATTGCCCTTGAGAGCCACAGACACAACCCATATACGGCGTAATTAAAAAATAGATATGCAAGATTAAGGAGCTATTTTTGTCCCAAACTCTAACAAAACAATTTGGTCCATTTTATGTTGTATACATACCACACTGACACTGTTTTTCTATTGCTTTCACAGTGTGTTTACATAGCATTGTTTTCCAAGAAGCTCAAAGTGCATGCGATGACATTGTATCCTTAAACTTCATATATTTTATGTGAAGCAGGAAGGAGATAGGAACTGTTAGCTTTACAGTGACATGGAGAAATTGAAGTGTGCTATAGTTAAATCATCTGCTGGAACATCTATACTGGTTTATACTGGTCTATCCTAAAAGACCTACTCCTGAAAACTCATACAAGGAACAGCGTTATTTAAAAACACTAGTTATTTTTGTTTTCTTTTTACGTCTCATGGACAAACTGAGGGCTGTGAGTTTTTTCACTATCTTGGTAGAGAAAAGGAGAAGCACTTTGCACCACTAACTTATACCATACACAAAAATTAACTCAAAATGGATTAAAACTTGAATAAGACCAGAAACCATAAAAGTACTAAAAGAAAACATAGGTAGTAAGCTCCCTAACATGGCACTTGGCCATGTTTTTTGGATCTGACTTCAAAGGCAATGGCAACAAAAGCAAAAATAAACCAATGGGACTACATCAAACTAAAAAGCTTCTGCAAAGCAAAGGAAACCATCAACAAAATAAAAGAGCAGCCTACTGAATGGGAGAAGATATTTGCAAATGATATATCCAATAAAGGGTTAATATCCAAACTACATAGAAAACTCATACAACTCAGTAACAACAACAACAATATCCAAACCCCAGATAATCCAATTTAAAAATGGGATTTAAAATGAGAAGATCTGAATAGGCATTTTTCCAAAGAAGACATGTACATGGCCAACAGGCACATGAAAAGATTCACTAATCATCGGGGAAATGCAAATTCAATTCACAATGAGATACCATGTCACACCTGTCAGAATGGCTATTATCAAAAAGACAAGAAGTAAGAAGTATTGGCAAGGATGTAGAGAAAAGGGAACGCTCATGCGCTGTTAGTGGGAATGCAAATTGGTGCAGCCAATATGGAAAACAGTATGGAGGTTCCTCAGAAAACGAAAAACATAATTATCCTATGGTCTAGCAATTCCACTTCTGGGTATTTCTCCAAAGAAAATGAAAATACTAATTAGGAAAGACATATGCACTTCTACGTTCATTGCAGCATTATTCACAATAGCCAAGATACAGAAACAACCAAAGTGTCCATCAGTGGATGATTGTATAAAGAAGATGTGAGATACACACACACATACACACACACACACACATGCACACGCACACAATGGAATACTACTCAGCCATAAAAAAGAATGAAATCTTGCCATTTGTGACAACATGGATGGCAGAGAAAGACCAATAGTGTATGATTTCACATATATGTGGAATCTAGAAAACAAAACAAATGAACAAACAAAAACAAGCAGAAACTCATAGGTGCAGAGAACAGTTTGCCAAAGGGGAGAGGGGTTTGGAAGTAGGTAAAATGGGAGAAGGGAGTCAAGGGGTGCAATTTTCCAATCATAAAATAAATAAGTCATGGGGATGTAATTTACAGCATGGTGACTATAGTCAATAATATTGTATTGCATATTATGTAACTCTATATGGTGACAGAGGAAACTAGACTTATTGTGGTGATAATTTTGCAATCTACACAAATATCAAATCATTATGTTGACACCTGTAAGTAATATAGTGTTATACATCAATTATACTTTAATAAAAAAAAGTTTGGGCTTGAAAGTCAGGCCATCTTGAGTCTGAGCCCTATTACCGTCACTTAGAGCCTTTGGTACTATACTTCAGGCGCCATATCTGTAAAATGGAAATAATAATTATACCCGCTTCACGTATTTATTGATAGGATTAAATGAAATAACATATTGAGCACTTAGCATTGTGCTTATCACATAATGAGGGCTTGATAAATGTGGGTCAAAAAGCAATGGCTTCATGTAAATGGTTGCTTGTAGGATCCTTGTTCTAATACTTTCTACTTGAAGAGAAGATATACTTATTCCAGTTGACTGCATCAGAGTAATTTGGAGAAACTTGAATATATGTATTTTTAACCCTGAAGTCAAATCTATCCATTCCTTAACATTCCATCATCAGACATACACACTTAGCTCTTTCTCTCTCTCTTCCTTCCTCCCCCCACCCCCCTTCTCTTTCTCTCTTTCCCTCTTTCTTTCTTTCTTAAGTAGGCACCACACCCAGCATGGAGCCCAACACAGGGCTTGAACTCACGACTCTGAGATCAAGACCTGAGCTGAGATCAAGAGTTGGACGCTTAACCGACTGAGCCACCCAGGCGCCCCCACACTCAGCTTTTCTATTTTCTAAACTGTCAGCTGGCCAAGTGGGGAAACAACCATGATACTAATTTCACACACAGGATTCTAATGAGTTGTGGTTGAATAAACTAAAAATAAAAATAAGAATAATGGTTTTCTTGTATTGTGTATCTCCATTATCTTATTTAATATTGGAATGGTAGGGGTTCATTAATTTGATTTCATCTTGAGTGGTTTATTCCTTTTTTTCCCCATTTTATTTCTTAATGATAACAATTAACTAACAATTCAGGAAGCAAACCAATTAACACATGTAGACAAGCGAGACAAAATACAGAAATTGCTCCCGGGCATGTGTGAGGTTGTGTGGTCTTGCACTTGACCTCCCACTCTTTTGCAACTCATGCTTGGTCCAAGAGCTTCAGATGGGAAACTATAAGGATGAGTGATAAAATGAGCAACGAGTTGCCCTTTATATAATCAATAAAATAATATAAATTCCTACATTCCAATGACATTTGATGTATATAAGTGTTAATTTTAACATTTGTTCTAAACAAGACTTAAGTTTAGAAGATACAGTTTAAATTGGGTCATAATAATTGAATGGCAAATAGAAGTGTGGCTATTAAAATATGAGGCCTTTACTTATTCTTTAGAAGAATGAAAAGGCTCAGAGTAAATAATGGGGTTGTCCTCCTCTTGAAAGGTCCTAACAATTAAGTTTCTTCCCTTCACTTTGCTCCTGATTCTTAGTCATTATATCCTGGGGGAGGGAGGAGGATGGGCAATCCCTGATCCTGGGGAAAATCAGAGGAATTGAACTTCCAAGACTGAGGTAAAAAATTTGGGGAAGTAAACATTTTTTAATCTGCCCAACTCCAATTCAATCTGGACTGTGTTCTAAAGGGAAATTTAGGAGGGACCTTTCTCAGCCGAGACTTATCTTGGCTCTCAGTTCTTTTAAAGAGCGTGGAAAGATGAAAATGGCAATCTTGGACAACATGACTAACAACTGCATTATTCATGCTTGATTCTGGCTTGGTTTCAGGGTTTTAATGATTTTAAAAAGAAAAAAAAAATCAATGCAACAATTGACCAGTTTTTAAGCCAGCTCACGTTCACCGAGTCTGTTTTTACTGCATAGTGGTAAGGTAGGGAGCCAGAACTGGCCCGTCCATGTAGCCATCTGGAGATTTAGAGCTATAGCCAAGGAGGAGTATGAGGGAGAAGAGGGGAGGTCTAGGGCTACCCTAGCCCAGACCTCAGGAGTGGAGTGGATAAATTGGAGTCTTCTCTAGTTCATTTATATACCTCTCTGAATGAGCCCAGTGACCTGAATGTTGAGCCAAGTTTAAAGTTGTAAGTTTGGTCAAAAGTGACCTTTGGTCTAATGAGATAAAGCATCTTGAGCTGACCTCTCTTACACCATGACATCATTTTGTAATTCCATATGCTCTACTCGACTGTAAGCTTCTAGGTAGCAAGGTTTGTGTACATGCCATTCATTGCCACACCCATATGACCTAGCACATAGTATGTGCTGGAAAAAATATTACCGATTAAGTGAACAAATAATGTGAATGCTCTGCATATTTGGAATCCAGTGAGCCCAGGAGTCCATGATCATCTACTCCAGATCCCTTAGAGGATGGCAGAATGATCTAGAAATGGACTAGAAAAGACTATGCCCCCGGGGTGGAAACAATGAGGACAAGGAAAAGCAACTGAGGAGAAGCATGTTTTCCCATTTGGGAGAGGGGGAGAGAGAAGAAAAAAGAATGAGCAAGGGTAATTCTGGGTCCCCAGCGGGACATGCTACAGAAATAGACCACTCCATTTTTTTTAAGTCAAACTGAATTGAACTGAATTAAACTGAGTTGCAGGAATTCAGCCTATGGAGGGGGCATCCTGAAGAGTTCAAACTAAAGTAAAATTCTTGGGGTGCCTGGCTGGCTCAGTCAGTAGAGCACGTGACTCTTGATCTTGGGGTTATAAGTTCGAGCCCCACGTTGGGCATAGAGATTACTTAAAAATAAAAATCTTAAAAAAAAAAAACTAAAGTAAAATTCTCCCCCTCCTTTATTCTCCCTCTCAATTAAATTAAATTTCTCTGGTTACTCTTCCCACTAGACCATGATTCTCCAGCCCTGAAGACACCCAGGGAGGAACCTGGAAACCACTCTATGCATAGAGATCCAATTTTATTGGGTCTTTCTCCCCAGATGTTCCTGAGGGCCTCCAAGAATTACCTAACAGCCTGGGTATTTTGACCAGAATCTTAGAATCCTGTCGATGCCCACAGGGAGTTTCAACAGGAAGCTCACAGGGCAAATAGTCTTTGGGGTAAAATATGATGACTGAGTCCTGACCGAATTAACTAGGGTCCATGCATGAGATGGGATACTGTACAGTCTTCAAAAATAGTGCAGACCATGTGGCATAGAGAAACCTGCAGTCTGTAGTTCTGTGGTTTAGTAAAACAGCAGGTTATGCAGTGTGATCCAATTTTTAAAAAAAGACATAGGGGGGGCACCTGGCTGGCTCAGTTGGTGGATCTCAGGGTTGTGAGTTTGACCCCTCATTGGGTGTAGAGATTACTTAAAACTAAAATCTGAAAAAAAAGAAAAAGAGAGAGAGAGACATCTATGCACCACAAGAAAAAAAAAAAAGAAAGAAAGAAAGAAAAAGAAAGTTGTACACTCATAATGGTTATTTCTAGAAGGTGATATTTCAGAAGAACTTAATTTTTTTTAATAATTTGTAACATTTTTCAAAAAATCCTTAATAAAATAAATACATAAACAAACGGCTGTTGTTCATTGTTCTGCACCTCAGTATAATTCTAATGGATGATAATTACTTGTAGATTACTATATAATAAAAATATAATGAAGTTAATTATAGCAATTGTGATGTGTCGGTGCTTCTGGAGCTCATAACAACAACAAACAAGTACCTTTATTCTCTTTTTAAAATAGATGTTAGAGGAGGTAACTAGCTCCAGGCAACCATAAACGGTGTCAGAGTCACTCCACCATCAGTGGTACTGGGGAAGCGGGTGGCAGGAAGGTCAAAATCAGCATGCTTAGATTCCAAGAATCCGAGGTTCTTGGAGGGGACACTGAGTGCAATAGGCAATGTGCCCCTTCTCTTAACAGCCACTAATGGGCATGACTGGCTCCTTCGGCCAGCTCCTTTGGATCTAAACAATTTCCCTCCTGCTGTACTTCTCTTTAATGGTGCATTTGACATCTCTTGTCCCCTCTATTAAATCAGGGCTGCAAGAGAACTGTGCTGGCTGATCCAGTTTTACTGAGATTGAGTCCAGTAAACTTTGCAACAAGATGAGGCCTGACTCCTTTAAGTCTCTCTCTCTCTTCTTCTCTTCCTCTTTGGACAAATCCAATTAGCCCTGATCTCTCTACATTTTTGACAAGGGGTTCAGCAAATCATTTAGGTCAGGAGGGAGATAGCTTACTTGGATGCTGTGAGGACACTAAATAAGATTTAGTCTGGAGGCAAAGGGACATGTGCCTATTATTCAATATGCAGTAGTCTGTTATTAATTCTTTCATCTATTCAGAAAATATTTATTGAAGACCAGCTAGGTGCTAAGAGCACTCTGCTAAGACCTAAGGATAAAGAGATACACTTGCAATCCCCATTCTCCCATCTAGTGGAGAAGACATTTATACAAATAATTATGATACGCTCTGGCAAGGGCTGTAAGAGACGGATACTGGATGTTTTTCCCTGTGTGGAAAAACAGGGAAGGAACCTCACCTAGCTCCTTAGTCACCTGGCTATCGAGTTGGGAGGGTCAGGAAAAGCTTAAGGTAAGTCATGAAGGATGAGGACTAATGAGCAGACAGGAGAAGACAGAAGCGTTCTGGCCTGAGGGAAGAGCAGGTACAGAAGCTGAGAAGCACACAACAGTACCACACCAGCAGGGAATGATAACGGCTAGTGTGTAGGGCACATATGGATGCAACTGCTGCTTACAGCCCTCAATAAGGAAGGAAGAGACTTAATCACACACGTGCAATATTAAAGAAAGTAAAAGCAGTCCTTTACTTTGGGTTCAAGTGGCATGTTCCAACTCATATAAAAACCTGAGGGGAAGAGATACTCAGGAGCAGCTCCTTTTACCCCACAGGTTCCTCTAACTAGCACCAAGACTGAGTATCAACATTCGCAGTGGCCATGTGATATGTACCCTGAGTAAGCCAGGACAGGAGAGTCATCTCTCCCCTTTGAGCTCTCTCTCTGTCTTCTTTCTTCTGCCTTTTTTCTTTGGTACTTTTAAGCTGTTTCATTCCCTCCACTCCCTGCTCTGCCCAGCATCCCACCTCTTGTGATCAGTCTTGGGGAGGCTGTCAGTCACTCCATCCACCTCTGCTGCTGGACTGGGTCAGGGCTTCAAATCAAGTGGGTGGGGGATAGAGCCCATGAGCTGGCCTTAGGGTCAAATACTTGAAAGATCTTCAGACCTTTCATATGGCCTCATTTATCCATCTGCTAGCAAAGCATTTATGAATTGTTATATTAAGCCTTTCAACTTCTCTGCCTTGGGGAGCAGTCTCAGCTTGGTGATATGTAGACCATGGGGATGGGAAAGTTGGAGAAAGAAAATCCATCCTACCACATGAGAGGAGCCATGGCAAGGAGAGATTGGAGAAGGAAGCGGGGGTCACATAATAAAGGACTACGCATGTCCCAGGAAGGAACTTGAACTACACAACGATTCTCTGCCAGAGTTGGGGATTGGTGGGGGGAGGGCAAACCCCCTTCATGTCATCAATCTCTGCTGTCGTGGGCTCCTGGTCTGATGGGAGCATGGCACACCCCCCAGGTATGTTGGGTCACTACAGGAAATGAACAATTATAAACAAGGAAATTACGCGAGATATTTTTGTTTTTGAAAGATCTTTTTGGAGGCAACGGGGGAAGGAATTGAGACTAGCGAGGCTGGAGGCCTGAGAAACTGGGACAAGGAGACTGGTTAGGAAGCAGTTGCAGTCATGTCGGCATGAGCTGTTGAGGGCTTGAAAGAAGGCAAAGGTATATTGTGAATGAAGAGCAAACACGAGGTTTAAGAAGTATTTAAAAGGTAAAATCAAAAGCAGTTGGTGGCTAATCGGAGGTAGGAGGTTGGATCCCCGTAGCTGTGTGCTTGCATACAGATGTACATCCCTGTGTTTCCCAGGTCATAGCTCTCACCTCACTGTGTTGGAATTCTTGATTAAATAGTCTTCCCAGAGTCCTCTGCAGAGGCTAAACCATGTACATCTTGTTCCCAGCACATAGCACCTGCCTGATACATAGCAGGGCTTTAAAAAACATTAACTGAAAGGATAAACAAATGAATGAATGACATAAAGAATGACCCACACATGAATGGCTTAAATGACTGGGTGGTCGGGGAGCTATCATCTAAGGGAGGAAGTACAGGAGGAAAAGGAGGGCCAGGTCCAAAACTGCAATTTTATTTTCCTTATGTTGGGTTTGAGATGCCTGTGGGATCTTCGGGGAAGATGTTCACCTACAGTGGGAGCCCAGGGGAGGGTTCTAGTCTGGCATTATAAATTAGGTAGTTGTCAGTGAACACATAGACATTCACAGCATAGGTATAAGGAGGACAAATATAAAGAGGGAAGCAAAGAGGGCTAAGAACAAAGAAGTTATTTCTAACCAGAAGGCTGGTGGTTTTTTGTTTTTCCTATTGTTTGCATTTTTATTAAGATATAATTCACAGGGCACCTGGGTGGCTCAGTCAGTTAAGTGTCCAAATCTCGGTTTCGGCTCAGGTCATGATCTCAGGGCTGTGAGATCAAGCCCTGCTTCCGGCTCCGTGCTCAGTGAGGAGTCTGCTAGAGATTCTCTTCTGCCCCTCCTCCCACTCGTGCTCTCTCTCTCTCTCTCTAAAATAAATAAATACATAAATACATAAATAAATAAATAAAATCACTTTTTTAACAAAATATTTTATTTATTTATTTGTCACAGAGAGAGGGAGAGAAAGAACAATCAGGGGGGTCAGGAGGCAGACGGAGGAGTAGGCTCCCCACTGAGCAAGGAGCCTGACGCGAGACTCAATCCCAGGACCTGGGATCATGACCTGAGCCTAAGGCAGATGCTTAACTGACTGAGCCACACAGGCATCCCTTTTTTTATAAATAAAATCTTAAATGTAAAAAGATATCATTCACATACCATACAGTTCACCATTTTAAAGTGTGCAGTTAAGTGGCTTTTAGTGTATTCACAATGTCGTACAACCATCACCACTATCTAATTCCACAACATTTTCATCATTCTCAGAAGAAACCCATACTCATTAGCCGTCACTCCCCATTCCCTGTCCCCTCCAGCCTCTGGCAACCACAAATTATCTTTCTGCTTCCATGGATTTGCTTATTCTGGATATTTTCTGTAAATGGAGTCATCTAATATGTGGCTTTCATGTCTGGCTTCTTTCAGTGAGCATAATGTTTTCAAGATTCCTCTATGTTGTAGCATATCAGCACTTCACTCAGAAGGCTGGTGTTTAATCTTTAGCAAAGTTTCTTGCACTCTCATCTTTGATTTATAAGGCTCTCTTGGACCTTTTGAGTACATCCCTCAAAGTCAAGATGCTGGGTCCCTTCATTAATCTATAGAATTTGCTGAAAGGAGCCATAAAAAGCATCCTCAGCTACTCCCTGAAGGCGTCCCTGACTTCTCTAGCCCACAAGGATGTCTTCTTTTTCTGACTCCCAGGGCACACACTGGGCACTATGCAATTAAATGCCTGCTTCTGTACATTTCCCCTGTCTTCCTTCTCAAATCAGAGTGAAAGCTCCTGGGGGCTGATGGTAGGGAGTGTCCTGTGCTATATTTTTCTTCTATTGTTTGCAACACTTAACACAGCATCCTATGGAATTATTCCTACAATCAAATAGAAACCAAAACGGCACTTAAATTATCTCTCTAATTGCGAAAGAGTTTCCAGGGACACTATTCATTTTTAAAATGGATTTGACTATTTTTTCTTCGACTCTGTGATAGACCGCTCTTGGATAATTGTCTAGTTCATGATTATTTCCCATTTTCTATAAACTGGTCCTCTTCTGTCCCTATCCCAGGCTGATAGCCAGCTAGAATGCCCTTATCCAGCTGTACTGGTTCTTCATGGCTGGTGTTCATTCTCAGTGGTTGACGCTCATCCCATAGCAACTATTAAATATTTTCAATACCACTCCTGTGCTACCATTTACATTGTAGCCACAATAGTATACAGCAAGGTTGTTTGTTTGTTTGTTTGTTTCCAATATGCCTATGCCATGCTGGTCACAGCTACGTGGCCCAGGAAAAGGCACTTGACCCAAGCTTTGCCAATTAGTCCCCCTTCATGAAAAATTTGGGTTTGGTTCATCCTTAATCTATGTGATGTTTTGAACAATAAAAAAGTAAATTCAGGAGATATTGGCAACATGCAAACTGGAAAACTAGACAAAGCCAGTTGGAGCAAATGAGAGAAAGAAAACAGTGAGGGAGTCCTTCCTACAGAGAGGAGCCTGCAAGAGATGGATCTAGAGTCTTAATGTCATCCAAACCCTTGATTCTAATTCATCCCTGTAGGCTGTCTCTTTCTCTACCCTTGAATTCTGTTAAAAGCTTATGTATCTTTATGTGTTGAGTTAATTTATTAAGGTACCAATATTCTTGTTTTAGAGGAAAAGAGCTGGAAAAGAGAAGAGCTACTTTTGTCTAATATTCTTTTCCCCTCGCTCCCCCATTTCACCAGCTCCCAACCCCATCCACCCAGGCTCATGTTCGGCTGGTATGCATCTTTGTGGTTGTGGCTGTAGTGGGTATTTATTAAATATTTTGTGTATCATCTTGCTCCTCAAATCCTCATCCCTGCACTCTCACACACCCTATCCTGCATGTTCCTGCGGTCACAATGGGATGAAGGATCAGAATCAGGTTTTGTTTGAGTCAAAGGAAAGACACTAATGTGCCATTCCTTGCACACTAGAGTTTCCAACAAATATCTCTTTTTAGCTTTACTGGCTCTGGTGAGTTTCTGTTATTGATAACCAAAAGAGTTCTAATTGAGAATGGTTTTATTTTATTTTTTTATTTTTAAAAAAGATTTATTTATTTTAGAGAGAATGAGAGAGAGCACATGCCCACATGCAAGAGGTGGCGGGGGGAAAGGGGACAGAGAGAATCCTCAAGGAGATTGCCCACTGAGGGCAGAGCCCTTGTAGGGCTTGATCCCATGACCCTGAGATCATAACCTGAGCCGATATCAAGAGTGAGGCGCTTAACCGAGCCACCCAGGCGCCCCAATTGAGAATGTTTTTAATGTAAACGTTAACATATTTTTTTTTTTAATGGAGTTAGGAAAGACTTTAGAAATCACTCCATCATTTGACAGATGAGAAAACAGATCCAGAAAGCCAGAGAGCTTGTCTGGCATCACACAGATATGTGAGATTGGAGGCTGTAGGTCTCCTTGTATTCACTCTGGTTGTCTTCCCCTTCAACACTCCCTCTCCTTCTCTGCCTCACACCCCTGGAATCATGCAAATATGGAAGGTGCTTGCATCATTGAATGGCAGAAGAAATTAATCAGTGCTTGTATTACTTGCCCTGATAACTATCACTAATAAGGAGACTACAACTGCATTTTAGGGGGTGTGGGCCACTTTGAATCCATCAACAATCCTTGTTGAATTGCTGGAAGATCTTGGCTATGGCTGACATGCAGGAATTGAGGCACACCGTATGGTGGTTTAATTCAGTAATTACCAAATAAAGACAGCACTGAGCTGCCTCGCACACATTAAGAGGATTTTCTGCTCTTTGCTTTGCTACTGCCAAGCTCTCTGACCGTCCCCACCTGATGGCACCACCATAGCATAACACACCCTCTTCTCCTTAGGATTGCCACGTCCACGTTCTGCATCCTCTGTCCTAGTCTACACTTGGCAAAGGAAAGTGAGGAAACCTGGAATCTCTCACACCGTCAAGGATGTCCTGTATCACTGGCTGTGAAATGGTTCTGCCCGGCACAGCAAAACCCCTCACGGCTAGCCAGATGCTTTGAGCACGCCCATGGGAAACATGACCACAGTCTGTAGACACTCGGCACGTCTGCCGGGACGGAGTACCTCTCATGTTAGGCCATAAAACACCAAGCTGGAGGGACTCACGAGGTTTAGTCCCTGCTCCCACGGTAACAATCCTGTGTTTTGACCCCACTTTGGTCACTACTTTCAGTACAGCTGCAGATACATCATTTAAGTCTTCTCCATTTATGTTTGTTTATGCATAAGTATACCACTGACTTACTTCTGAGTCTCTGTTATTCAGAATCTCATGGCTTTGTCCATGCTATTTCTTTTGTTAAATATTCTTTCATTGGTTACCAAAAGAATCACATGTACCCAAATAACCAATGTCTACCCCAGGCTGTAAATTTCTTGAAGGCGAATACTGTCAATTGTTTTGTATATTGCCAGAAGAGCAGCATTTACAAATCCATTAAAACCTTGAGTATAGGGGCACCTGGGTGGCTCAGTCTTTAAGCGTCTGCCTTCGGCTCAGGTCATGATCCCGGAGTCCTGGGATCCAGTCCCGCATCGGGCTCCATGCTCCGCGGGAAGCCTGCTTCTCCCTCTCCCACTCCCCCTGCTTGTGTTCCCTCTCTCGCCGTGTCTTTCTCTGTCAAATAAATAAATAAAATCTTTAAAAAAAACAAAACAAAAACCTTGAGTATAACTACTTCATAATGATACTTCAATTCAATTTAGCAGCAATGTAATGACTCTCTTCTGTAGTGGCATCTGTTTCTGCCTGCATCTTTTCCTTTGGGAACTCACCCTCCCTCATATGGCAGTGCTGACAATCACATTGCACCCCTTCCCCTGGCCGGTGAGTCAAGAATGGACCCAGGGTGGCCGATCAGAGTTTCCTAAGCCCTTGGCAAGAGGCATGCTTATGTAAATCAAACTGGACCATTTGGTGTTTTCTCTGGAACTGGCAGGAATCATTAGTAAAGAGACACATATCTGCTTAGGGAGGACCATTCAAACCCAGTACTTGAGAGACTCCGCCTGAGAATGAAATCATAGACCTAGTTCTGGCCTATGCAACTTAAACAAAACCTGCTGGACTTGGCTCTGGAAGAACTTCTGTTAGTGAATGAGATAGGCATGGTCCCTTTTATTTTCCTCCCTTCTGAACTGAATGTATATGTCATGGCTGGAGCTGAAGCAGTCATCTTAAGACCATGAGGGAAAGGCAAAGAGAATCACAAAGATGTCAATCCTGACATCTTTGAATCCCCCAAACAATAACTAGCAATTACCTTACTCTGGCCAAGCATTGGCAAACTACAGCCCTCAAACTAAATTTGTGTTTGTATGCCTCAGGGGCACTGTCTAAGCAGGCTAGCATGGTAAGTTGAGGAACCAAGCCAGGGTATCCTCCTCTGCCCCTACTTCCCCTCTCTGCTCTTGGTACTTGGCTCCCTGGCCAACAGGCAGCTATGCATCACCAGTGTCTAGGGTCCAGCTGACCACCACCAAGATATTAGGGACTCCACCGCTGGCAACAGATGGGCACTGAGTAGTGGACTCTCAGTCTGGGGTTTGGTGACCATGTGAGTCCCCTTGTCTCTGGCCAGCTGCCCAAGTTGATACGCTGGGCTCACAGGAGTATATGATGCACAGGGCCCTGGATATCACTGGGGCAGAGTGAAATTAACCAATGGGGTAGCCATCCCTACTACCTACCTGACCAGGCCCCTCCCACTTAAGCCAGTAAGCTCTCTTTCCCAAGAACGTCTGCAGCAGAAGACAGCTGGGTGCAAAGCATTCCCACAACCCACATGGCCCACACCAAACAAATGGGGCAGGGCAGGAGTTTTCTCTCCTGTTATAGAAGGGCCTACATAATATCCTTGATTTTACTTTTACAAAGTCTAAAATGTTTACCATTTATTTTTTGGCCCACAAAGTCTAAAATATTTATTATTAATAGTATGGAAAAAGTTTGCCAACTTTTTCTATAATATTAATAGTTTTTTTTTCTATTGCTCTAGGCAATACCTGTTATGACAGAGAGAAAAAAAAAATCCTGTAGTCAAGTTTCTTGTGATTTGTAGCCAAATGCATGCCTAACTTATTCTAGTAAGTAGGACTTCACTAGACAAAGATGTTCTAAGTAGAGCATTTGGGGCACAAATGATAGCCTAAGCAAGGTTAGAGAAACAGGAGCTCATTAGCCTTGTGTGAGGAAAGCAAGACCTCTAGTGTGGCTCGAGAACAAGGTTAGTAGTAGGGCCAAGGAACTGAAGACATCTTTTAAAATTGTGCGTCAACCAATTAATGGATTATGACATCAATTTGTGGACTGCAAACAGCATTTGTTTAATTTGGTTTTATTTTTTAACAAGTGTTCTTAGCAGCTTTATTCATAATAGCTAAAAACTGGAAAAAACCCAAATGTCCTTCACCAGGGAATGGTTAAATAAACTGTCATACATCTACATTATGGAGTACCACTCAGCAATAAAACAGAATGAATCATGGATGCAGGCAACAGCTCGAATGGATCTCAAGGGAATTATGTTAATTAAAAAAATCACAATCTCAAAGGTTATACACTGAATGGTTCAATTTATATGACAGTATTGAAATGACAAAATTATGGAGATGGAGCACAGATTTGTAGGTGCCACAGGTTAGGGCATAGGGGAAGGGCAAGAGCTGGTTGTAGCTATAAAAGGTTGGCACAAGGAATCCCCATGGTGGAATGTTCCTTATCTTGACTATGGTGGTGGACACACGAATCTACACCTGTGATAAACTGTATAGAACTAAATGCACACACATGCAAACAGGTGCACATAAAGCTGGTTAAGTTTGAACACGTGGGTGGATTGCATTCGCGTCAATATCCTGAATGTGATTTTGCACTCTAGTTATGCAAGATGTTACCATTGGGGGAAACTGGATAAAGGGTATATGAGATTCCTCTGTGATATTTCTTACAATTGATGTGAATCTACAAATATCTCAAAATAACAGGTTAAAAAGTACATGGAAAAGAGATGGTAGCTTTAGCTTGGCAGGGCCTATGAGAAAACAGGACAAGATGTTGAGGAAGGATGGAAGAATGTGTTCATAACAGAAGTTGGGAGTGCTGAGAATCTGGATATGTGGCAAGCCAACTCATTTCAAATGGAACTTGTTGTATCAACACTATTGCAAACTTCATTCATATTCACTTAACTCTATTTCAAGTCTTTGAGGACTTGTTATATTTCAGGCAACTTGATAGAACATTTTCTACTGGCTTCCCTTGAATTAAATGATAAAAATGAGCTCTTCTTGGGGAAAACGTTTAACATACAACTACACTGATTTATACTGAATATGCTACTTACTTTATTTCCTGCTCATGTATGTAGAAGACAAAAAAGAAACTTTTCTAAAAATATTCAATGTCCGTCACTAAACAAGTGATTCTTGGAATTAAAGACAAAAGGGAATCCCCGTTACTATCATGTTTCTCAAGGTAAGGTATGTTCTCTTAACATTTTTGCGTCAATTGAATATAAAAGTTTAAAATATTGCCATAAGTCAGTCATAAAAAGTAGCCCTATCTCCAGGGCCTTTCTTGCTTGAAGAAGCTCAAGTTTTTGTGTTTTTTCTACCTTAAAATACCTAAAATACTGTCTGCCAAGGGAATATTGGCATTTTTTAAGATGACAATAGTTCTTATTTGTGGTCTATATAATGGCTTTCCTATGAACTTCCAAATTTTTCAATTATTCTACTACACCACAGTTAACTATAAAGTAGTGATTTTAGAGGACGTTAAATACCATGAAGAGAGTGGGGGACATGTTTGTGTATTAAGATATATTTTCATGATTATTGGCTTGAAAATAAAAGAATCCCAGAGTGATATAGTGTAGCAGTACATAATACATAAAATGCTGTCTTCACTAACGCAATGTACTATGTTCTGTTTTACATGCTTTGCAAAGGTTCTGCCTTTTCATCTTCATCTCGTCCAATAAGTCACTGAGTCTCTTGTTTGCTCTCACTTGTGATTATTGTACATGTTTATCTTTCTTTGCTTTCCAATCTTGCTCTCTGGTTCAAATGGGTTTTTCTACTCAGGTCGTCAAAAGTACACTGTTCCATCATAACTTCCTTAAAATGCTGCTGGGGAACAGAAGAGGCAGGGTGGGGTAGATGCCTATGAGATGAGGTCTGGTTCTCTGCCGCTTTGGAAACTGGTCTTCACAGGGAGATTCCTAGACTTCTCCTTCTCGATGGATTCTTTTCATCCAGGATTGTTAGGAGGTTTGTGAGGAGCAGTTATTCAATGTTTGAGCATCTCAGCATGCCCTGGGGGTCGGTCCAAGAGAAGCTGATTGAAATCATCCCCTGCTCCTTGTAATCCATTTTTGAGCCATCAGGGTTTACAGTTCCTGCCAAAGGCTCAGCCTCATCCTCAGCAGCAAACTTCCTAAATCTGGAGACAGGAAACTGGGTTCTAGATTTGCTCCCTATGAGAAAAAGCCCTGGTCTTGGGGCTCCTCATCATGGCATAGAACATCTCGAACCCCCTATAGCCACAGCGACTGCAGCCCAGAGCACAAAGCAACTGTGTTTCTCACTCTGGTGAGAAGAGAAGCACGTGGGCTGCAGGCAGCATTTTAAAAAAGAATCAGAATAGAAAAGAAGGAAAGACAGTGTATTGTAGACAGTAAGGATAAGAATTGTTTTGTAAAATGTTTGTTTTAGGGGTACCTGGGTGGCTCAGTCATTAAACATCTGCCTTCGGCTCAGGTCACGATCCCAGGGTCCTGGGATCGAGCCCCGCATCGGGCTCCCTGCTCGGCGGGAAGCCTGCTTCTCCCTCTCCCACTACCCCCTGCTGTGTTCCTTCTCTCGCTGTGTCTCTCTCTGTCAAATAAATAAATAAAATCTTAAAAAAAAATAAAAATAAAATGTTTGTTTTAGTTACATTTGTGTATATATATGTTAGGTCTTAATATAAAACACACATACATATATTACATATATACTATATATAGTATATAATTTTAACATTGTTTATACTATAATATGTGCTATAGTATATATAGTATTATAGTGTGTATAGTATACAATCTTATATATACTATATAGTTATATATGTATAATATAAGCATTTTTTACATTTGACCCTATCTATATACATAAATACATACAACTAAAACAAACATTTTACAAAACAATACTTACTCTTACCATGTACAATATGCTTTTTTCTTTTATATAGTATATATTTTATATGTAATTTATAACATACAATTATTTATTATAGAATACATAATTTATATCATTATATATTGTATAATTATATTCTACATAATAGTTCTTTTTAAAGTATATAATATTTATTGCAGGTGATGGTAGAAGTGGAAAGTTCAAGAAACCCGTAATAGAAGATGGTGAAAGGCAGGCCGGGGCTAGATTATGAATGTTGGTCTGAGGAATTCTGGCTTAAAGCTGCCTTCCAGGAGGTGCCCTGGGGGGTTTTCAGGAGGGAAATGGCATAATCAGCTACAGAGAAAGAACAGATTAAAGGGTGAGAGAGACCAACTGGCAGGCAGTAAATTAGGCAGGTACTAGAAAGGCAGAAGAGTGTATTAGCTGGGATTCTTACAGGGCAGGTGATAGCAATTCAACTTAAACTTGAGTAAACAAGAGTTTATTCTTGGTTGGCAAAGGTAAGAAGAATGTGAGGTTATTTTATAGAACCAAATGATAAGAGCTACAGGAAACCAGAGCTTGGGGGCAGCATGGGACTCTCTACTGCTCTGCCTCTCCCTCTCTCCATGAGTTTGACCTCGCCCTTTGCTGCACAGAGCCCCTCTGAAAGTGGTGGGATAATGGATCCCCTCTAGCAGCCTGGGATCCATTTCCTCCTCCAACTTAGCAAGCCTGCCGGGCTTTGTCCAGAACCTGGACATCAATCCCAGTGAATGACTCTAAAAGACCCTGTTCCCATTCCTTTTTCTGGACCTTTTACAAGGTTTCAGTGAGAGTGCTCTTACCTGGGAGCTATGGAATACCCATTTAAAAGTAGTTTAAATAATGAGGATAATCTAATATTTTGATTACAAGAAGTTCCGAGTTAGTTAAGATAGTGGTTCAATGATGTTAGTTGGGGTCTCAGGTGGCTTCTCTGCTCTTCTTTTGATTTTCCCTTCAAAGGCAAGATGGCTGCTGCATTTTCCAGAATCATCTTGTCACATAACAAAGTCCTGGGCAAAAAGAAGCAAGTCTTTAACTTGCATCCATATTTAGAGTGAGGAAAGCTTTCCAGGAAATATCCTCTTAAGTTTCATTGGTTGTGATTGTGTCCTATGTATGCATGTTTAGCCCATCAGTGGTGAGGCAAATGGGATAAACAAGACTGGTTAAGACCAATCAACCAATACCCCCTAGAGTTGGAGAGGTACCCATGCAGCACACAAATGCCCAATCTCTAAAACACAATTAGTGTTCTGACAGAACAATGGTTAGTAGACAAACAACTAGCATATCTACCAAGCAATGAGAAGGAAACACTGTATTAGTTTTCTATGGCTGCACAAAAATTTGCCAGCAACTTAGATTAACACAAGACAGGCTTCTTATCTCACAGTTTCTATAGGTCAGGAGTTTGAGGACAGTATAAGTTGGTTCCCTGCAAGGCTGCAGCCAAGGTCAGACAGCACTAGGTTTTCATCTGGAGGCAAAACTTCTAAGGTCACTCAGGTTGTTGGCAGAATTTATTTTATTGCTGTTGTAGGACTAAGGTCCCTGACTTGTTGGTTGGTGACTGCCTTTGGCAACTAGAGGCTGCCCCCAGTTCCCTACCAAGTAGGCTTCCCCAACATAGCCACTTACTTCATCAAACCAGCAGAGTAAGTCTTCTAGCAAGATGGGTCTTATATAATATAATATAAACATGGTAGTGACACTCCATCACCTTTGCCATAGTCTGTTGGGTAAAAGCAAATCACACATCCTACCTACACTCAAAGAGAGGGGATCACACAGAGGCATGAACACTAGGAAGTGGGAATCATGAAGGGTCACCCTAGTATCTATCTGCAGGATTTCATGAATAGCCAGGCCTTGGTCATATACCAGCTCAGTTACCAGAAGATGGGGGATGGGAAAGCTTTCTGGAAAATTAAAGATATAGCTTTCTTTTTTTTTTTTTTAAAGATTTTATTTATTCATTTGAGACACAGAGATACAGAGAGAGAGAGAGAAAAAGCATGAGCAGGGAGAGAGGCAGAGGGAGAAGCAGGCTCCTCGCTGAGCCAGGAGCCCGATGTGGGGCTTGATCCCAGGACCCTGGGATCATGACCTGAGCCGAAGGCAGACCCTTAACCATCTGAGCCACCCAGGCACCCAAAGACATAGCTTTCTAGTTCACATAAAAATGAAAGAGACATTCTGAAAATAGATTGCTGTGATATGGCAACCATTGAGTATGGTACAGGAAATGGAAGAGAGAAGCATGACTCAGGGTTTTAGAGCCAGTGGGGACTCAAGCAGAATGACAGAGAAGGAGGAAAATGAAGAGATTTATTTGAGGTTCCCATAGGACGTGCACCTGGAGCTCAGGACAGAAGCTTGAGACATAGATTTGGATATCATCAGCCTAGGAGTAGATGACATTGACAGCTGTGGGAATGGATGGTACTTTTGTGTGTGTAACAGTAGGTGATCATGGCCACACACTCTCCTGCTGAAAGCCTTTCACATTTCCAAACCAACTCCTCAAGCTTTCAAGGTCCTTCATAGTTTTATTCTTGCTTACCTCTCTAGACTCTTGATAGACTCTTTCCTTAGAACACTATTTTACTTTTTACAGGTCTCCAAAACGTCCTGTGCTCTGTATTTTCTCTGAGCCCTTTCTTGCCATTTTCCCACTGCACAAAACACTCTTCATCCCTCTCTACATCATTGCCTGGCTATGTATCCTTTGGGTTTCCATGCAGATTATGCTCCCTGGAAAGTCTTCCATCATTCCCTGAGACAGTGTAGGTCTCCCCTCTTTGTGCTTCCAGAGCAGGCTATAAAGCCCCTTTCTGTAGTTCTAATGGCACTATATTGTCTTTTCTTCCTTCCTTGTCTCTTAATAGCTTACAGAAGGCAGAGATGGGTTTCATTCACAATTGTATCTCCAGTTCCTAGTACAGTCCTTTGTACACAGAAGATGCTCGATGAGCACTCGTTGAATAAATGAGGACTGAATGTTAACATATTTCTCTCTTGGTTAAAATTTATTTACTTATAAGTATCAGAAAACTCAATCCAAAAAGGGATTAATGCTTAAGCAAAAGGGGGACTTAATGAATAAGCAGAGAAGTCCTGATGTTATGTTGTTTTTAGGTGTGATTTGGTACAGAGGTCCAAATGATATCACCAGGACTAGTTTTCTTTCTCTATCCTTTGGCTTTCTTTCCTCTGGCTTAGCTCTATTCATAAGCCGTGTCTCCGTTGTGGTAGCAGGATGGCTGTGCTTGCATCTGGTGTTATATCTTCATACTTTCAAGCCCAGTAGGAAAAAGTGCCTCACTCCCAGAAGCCTTAGCAGAAATCTCCTGGAATCTTAGTGATTCTGAGACGAGGTCTTCTGCCCACTCCTGAACCAATCACTGTTTGTCCGGGAGAATGAAAGTCTCTGCTTGGCCAGGCCTGGGTAACATGCCATGCTCAGATCTGCTGGAGCTGGAAGCTGGGAAGGTGTAGACTCTCCATACAGAAATCTTGGACTTGCCCTGGAATTTTGCAGAGGAGATCCCCCCCAAAAAACACATTTCCATGAAAGCAATGCCTATCATTCAAGGTATAGGGAGGATAACTATCCAGGAAAGAAATACTAAGTAAGAGACATAGGCAAAGAACTAAAAAGAATGTTTAGTGTCATTAAAGGAAAGGAGACAAATAGTTGTTTAACACCAATCACATGAGAGAAACTTTTCATGCAATATCTCCACCTAATCCTCACAATAACCCTGCTACATAGACTTTTAAAATTCTTGGTTGACAGACTCTCTGGATAAACTGAGTCTGAGAGGATATGTGACTCACCCAGGTCACCCAGCTAGTAAGTGGTGTAGCTGGAACAGGAACTCTCTATCTCCAGAAAACCAGGTTGTAACAGGAGTTCAGCAAGATGTCAAATCCAGCAAGAGGGCCGAGATGAGTGAGCGCCATGATGAGGACTGGATATTTGGAAATAGGAAGTTCCAGCAGACTCATGATGTCTATTTCAGAAGAGCTGTGAGGGCCACAGGGATTGCGAAACAAAGCAGTGGCTCCTCTTCCAGGAAGCTGAACGATGAAAAGAGGGAGAAAGGGGGCACTAATATATACCTGTTTAAATGTGTCTCCCCAGCCACAAAATATGCTCCTCAAAAGCCAAGACTTTATTTGTTTTTATGTCTCCAACCTAGGAGAGGCCTTGCCCACACTGTCCATCACTAAGCCTTTGGGAAATTAATGAGTAAATGACTGCATGAATGGGAAGAAAAAAAAAAAAAAACTATATCCCAAGAGGAAAGGAAGATAGAGAAAGAAATGTAAAGATAGATTTGAATGTGTTTCTAGGGCAAGTGCAAAGAGGTTGACAATGAGAGAAAAAGTTGATGAATGAAGCAAAGTCCCTGTGTGGTTCAAATCCCATGGAGGAATAAGCCTTACATAAAGGTTTCAATTTTTCTTTCCCCAAGGCAAGAGAGAGGGAGGAAAGTATAGGCTATGATCTTCGGAAAGTCTAGGGTAGAGGGGAGAAAAACCAAGAGCACTTTTATCTACTTCCCTCAGTGTTCACTGTGAAATAGTCAAGGTGCTTATCTCTCTAACTCTATTGAATGTACCTTCAAGGCAGTCCCAGTGTTTTATTTTTTTTTAATTTTTTTTTTTTAGATTTTATTTATTTATTTTTGCAAGAGAGAGAATACAAGCAGGAGGGGGTAGGGGGAGGGGCAGAGGGAGAAGCAGACTCCCCGCTGAGCAGGGAGCCCAAGGTGGGGCTCAATCCCAGGACCCTGGGATCATGACCTGAGCCGAAGGCAGACGTTTAACCCACTGAGCCACCCACGCACCCCCCCTTTTTTTTTTTTAGATTTAGTCCCAGTGTTTTAATTCATGTCTCACCCCAGAGTGCCAGGCATAGAATAGGAGCTAAAATAAATGCATAAATTTGGGTGGAATTGAATAAAATTAAATGATCTTTTATAAGAATTTGAGCACGGCCTACAGAAAGGACAGCCACAATATAATCCTGATTTCATGGCTTGTGGGGGCTTCGTAGGGTGCCGTGGCAACATGGAGGAAGGCAGTACAATGTGTACGTGTGATCTGCTCTACAGAATGTATTTGCTGGGTAAATACCTCCTTATCGTTTTCCTTTTAAATACAAGCTTATGCCCTACTTCTTCAGAACATCTGGGCTTGGGCAGCGATGACTAGGTTGAGCATTTATAATCACAGGTCTGTTTGGGGAAATTATAAGACGTGAAGTCTCAGAGGCTTAGCAGTCAGGAGCGATTTCCTAAGCCTCCTATGGGCCAGCACCAGCCGTCCCTCTTAGCGGACTGACTCAGCCAGCACTGACACCCGTTCAGCAGGCCACCCTGTCTCTGCCCACATGCCCCTGCTGCCCACTCCTGAAGGGTCTATGATAGCAGTCAAGCAAGTAAAGCCAAGGGCTGCCAGGGGGGGCCTCCAGCTGCAGAAGGTAGCCTGACCTTGAACTCTAACACAGCTTTAATTCTTCACCTTACAGAATGAGTTAACAGGGAGAATGGATGATTGATGATTAGAACAATAGTAAATGGAAAAAAATAAAATAATCCATGGTGAAAAACTCACTCTCCTGGCTGTGTTTAGTGTCTAATAGGAATAAGGATAAAGTCAATGGATGGGGTGGGGTGGGTGTATCAGGAGGTTCCTTGGCCACTAGTAGGCCCCTTTATGGCTGGATTCCTGTGGGGAAGAACAAAGAAAGGGTGCTGCGGAGAATGGCGTGTAATTCCACCTCTTTGCAGTAGTGGAGAGACAAGAGTAGGGCTGGGCAAGGCGGGGAAGCAAGAGGAACTCACCTGCCCATCTCCAGGGATTTCTGGGCTTCCTATTTGTACGAGCAGGCGGTTTATCTCCATGTACTGTGCAGAAGGCAAGAAGATTCAGTATGTCCATTTGCTAAAGGATCTTTTTTCTCTCTTTTAAGTTCTCTCACAGAGAACCATTTTACAGAACTAACAGAGCTGGGGTTACAGCCTTCTTGAATAAATGATGTCAGAAGACAAATTCCTACATCTGGAGGGATTTGACTGCCATGCTGGATTTTCAGGCACAGTAATAAGCATGAAATAATTTTCCAAATACCTGACAATAACACCTGACTCTAACTCCATAAACTGAGTCCAAATAAAATGGAAGAATCTCCTAAATCTCTTAGAACCTGGCTTCCTCCCCAACTATTGCACTGAAATTGGTCCCGTCAAGATTTCCTGTGACCTCCTGGCTGAATTATTTCACTTTACACCTGTATCCGTCTTGGCTGCTCTGCAGCCTTTAACTGCTGACCACTGGTTGAAACACTCCCTTCCCTGGATTTGGGGGCAGCAGTCTTTCCTGGTTTTCATCCCAATTCTCTAGCCTCTCCTCTTCCTCGCTCAATGACTCAGATTTCTCTGACTCTATCTTGTCCTGTTTTAGGTACAAAGGGCAGAACCCACCTTGGCTAGTTTAAGTAGAAAGGGATAATTACAAGGTATTAATTGGCTTACAGAATCAGTGGGAGAGTTGAAGAAGTAGGCTCCAGGCTGAGTTACTAGGAACAAAGCCACACTCAGGACCTGGTGGTCAAGGAAGCTGCTGCTTCCGCCACAACTGGAAGTGCCTGCTGAGCTGGGAAATCGCAGCTGCAGCGGACTGACTGAGGGCCAGAGTCGCTACACTCCACACCAGCAAAATGGATGCCGCCTATCCTGCCTGGCCCCCCACGAATTCCGCTCTGAAACTGGAGTCTTATGTGAGTGCGTCCAACTGGCAGAACCCAAATCACATCCTTGGAAACCCTAGCTGCAGGGAGTCTCGGAAACGTTTTTAGCTTTCTAACTTTGCAGCACAGGAAGGCGCACTGAAAGGAGATTGAAATAGATGTTGAGTCACACAGTCCCTTAAATTTCAGTGTTCTTCAGAGTTGTGTTCTTGGCCCTTTTCTTTTCTGGTGCTAAGACTATCTCTCAGCAACTCATGGCTTCAACCACTACGTGGGTTGTCTGATTAACTCCAAGTTCCAGACTTGAGTGTCCAGCCGGGTGCTGGACAGCTCCACCTCCTCTAAGTCATATCCTCCTCGGTACCTTCTGTATCAGTGAATGGCATCACCATCTATCCGGTAATCCAAGCCAGAAATTGGGGACATTGTTCTGTCTCTCATCTGCCCTGTGCAAATGGTTGCTGAGGTATGCAATTGGCCTATATTTTCCAGTCTTCCGGCAATGAGATGGGGCCATATGACTGTGTCCTGGCCAATATAATCTGAACATAGGTGATGTGAGCAAAGTCCGGGTGAAACCTGTGGAAACCTTTCATACGTTATTTGTGTTCTCTTTCCGTATCTGCCAACTGAATGGAGAAAACTTCGGGAACCTACAGGAGGGTTGAACCATAGATATAAGGAGCCTGGGTCCCTGAATGACTCAATGGAGCTCTGCAACTCCATAGTGCGTTGTACTATGATGTGTGTGTGTGGGGTGGGGGGGAGGTGTTGGGGGTGGGGTCATGGAAGTGTGCCATTCAGATCTACTGCAGGGAGAGGGGGACAAGATTTACTATGACCCCAGCAGCTGCCACACTGGGCCTATCACCGTGTTTGTGCCAAGGCTACATTTCCCACGGGCTGCTACCAGCAAAGGACTGACCACGGTGAGTGTAGAAATTCAGACCCATTCCTGCAAGACAAGGGGTTCCTCTAGCAGGTGACTCTGACTCCTGGAGTCTCCACTGGCCTGGATGAACTTTTCTTAGAATTACAATGAAGTCCAGGAATCTCCCTACCCAATCTTCCTTCCCTGCGGCTCTCCTTCCGTGGTGTCAGATCTGTACCGGGGTCTGAAAGCTCTCCTCTCCTCCCTTGGCATCTTTCTATTTATCCTTCACAGGTGTTTCCCCCAGTCAACCTCTTGCGTGACTAATCTGGAGCCTCTGTGAAGGCTGGAACAGGGATAAGCTGGTATGGGAGTTACGCATGCTATTTCCACAGCTCTGGAGATAACTCCATTCAAAATAATATTTAAAAGCCAGTGGCTAAACAAATAATACATTATATGTTAAAAAAAAGAAGAAGAAGAAGATAGCAGGAAGGGAAAATGAAGGGGGGGAAATCGGAGGGGGAGACGAACCATGAGAGACTATGGACTCGGAGAAACAAACTGAGGGTTCTAGAGGGGAGGAGGATGGGGGGATGGGTTAGCCTGGTGATGGGTATTAAAGAGGGCACATTCTGCATGGAGCACTGGGTGTTATACGCAAACAATGAATCATGGAACACTACATCAAAAACTAATGATGTATGGTGATTAACATAACATAATTAAAAAAATTAAATAAAAAAAATAAAAGCAAGTGGCTCAGAGTGCTGTTACATAAACATATAGCCAAGTACCTATTTAATTAAAAGCAAGTCATTTATAATTTCAATTCTTTATTATTATTTCCAAATTGTAAATGCAACTGACATAGAAGCAATCTCCATGCGTGGGTGTGAGAACTCTCACACCTCACCATGCTACACGCAAATCTGATTACGTCATGACTGCTAAATAGCCTTCAGAGGCTCCACATCCTATTGGGGATAAGGAGTAAATTCCTCAGGCAGCATCCCAGGCCCTCTGTGAACTGGCCCTTGTTTCACCTCTTGAGACCGTCTCCTTATCTACCCTCCACCCCAGCCCTAGTAAACCAGTGATGAGCTCACCAACCCACCACGCTTCCTCCTGCCTCTCCGTCTTTGCAAATGCTATCCTTTCTGGAGGGAACATCTTTCTCCCACTCTTGTCTTCTGAAAACTCTAAGAATTCTCCACTATGCAGTTTATGTACCACTGTCTCCAAAAAAGCTCTCCCTGAAATCACTCTCAGCCATACCTACCTCTCAGGCTGAATCAGGTGCCCTCCCCACCACCACCCTCCCCTCCACTTTCTTCCCTGAGGCTCCTACAGCACCCTCTGTCCTAGTGCACTATTGTAATTGTCTAATTACATAGCGGTTCTCCCCATGAACTGACTTCCTTCTTAAAGTTGGAAATTGATTTTAAATAAATACATTATTCCAAAATAGTAAGTGTTTAGCAAACAAATGCTTGTTAAATGAATGAGTGACTAACTGAGGAAGGAAGGATGAATAAAAATGTTGGCTTCCCTAGTATACAATTTATGTATGCTCTACGTAATTCGTAAGGATGAATCATTTGCCAATATAAAAAAATGGAGTTTGTATCCTGTCATGGGCAAGTGTATTACTGGTTTAGCTAAAGTTTGGGGGTCAGAATTTTAGGAACTGAGAGTTAGGGAAGGAAACCAATTAAGTGGTTATTGACGGACTTACTGAGGAGTCCATGAATTCACTGAAATAATATGCAAAATTGTGTTCATGTGTCTATGCACAAGTCTGCACTCACATTTATGCATTCTCCCCTATCAGGCAGGTCGGTCAGTTGCTTTGAAAGGACAAGTGGAAAGCAGCCAGGTCTATTCCAGACAAAGCACCATGGAAACATTCTGATGGGCAATGAGGAGATGAGGAGGGGATAGGCCATCATAAGAATAATGAGATGGCAGCTCCAAAGAAGGGGTGATTTGTACATTTTAATTTATGATTGGGCTCTCATCAGGTGAAGTGTTTCACCATCAAATATAGCATTAAAAATATAGTATATTTACCAATTCCAGTGGGACAGGTCAAATTTTAAATCCCCACCACCACCTCTGCTCATGAATCTGTGTCTGTCCTTTGCATGCTGTTGAAGGTAATGAAGACAGGAGAATTGGTATGTGCAGAGAAAGACAAAATTGATTTACACACATAAAATCGATTTGTATATATCCCATGAAAGAAAGGACTAAATCCAGAGGTGGAGGCAAGGGTCTTCTGGAGTTTTGCCAGCAGGAGAAAGGAGGGGTCAGAAAGCAGCAGCTTGAAGATATGAAACTTAGGAATGAGCTGTCGCCATAGGGTTTTTAGGAAGTATAATTTTTTTTAGGAAGTGTGTCCTTGCCACCTTTTCACCAGTCTTCAGTAAAGACATAAACTGTTTTTCAGGGTCTTAGGCATCAGATTTATGCTTGCTTTTAGCGTGGGTGCCATAGGGCAACAGGCCTCCAAGCAAGCCTCGATTTATTTGTTCAGGTTACACAGGTTTGCCTGCCTGTTCTGCCGTGAAGCAGCCTGAAGTCTACACCTGACACGCCTCTTTTGGGTCTGGGTTGGGTAAGTTGGGGGATGATGAGTCACGAGAGGCTAACTGACCCCCTATCAGTAGTTTCACTGACCAAGCTGCTCCCAAGTTTCTATTTGTTTTGTGGGATGTCTGGGCCATTCTTCAGGAGGAGAAACCTGCCCTAGGACAAATCACTAGATTTCTGGAGGAAAGCACAGAAAAGATGGTACTATTTTCTCCTGGGCATTTTTTAAATGACTTGATTTTTTTTTTTTTTTTGCTGTTAAAATATAATTCATTATAACAACTTAAAAAACATTACAGTGGACACGGTATTGTGCTGCCCTAATCCAGACCCTTCTTTCAGGCCTATTTTCCTTTAGCTAGCTGCAAGGAGGATGGATGGCTGTCAGATCCCAGCTAACCTCCTCTGCCCTGAGATTATCCTCTGCTGAAATGAACAGTTTCATCCAAAATTATGTCCCTTTCTCAGGGGCAGCCCACACCCAATGACTGGTCAACGTCCCCAAGGTGAGAGCAACTCTTCAGGGCCATCCCAGTTCCACAGACTCTCTTGGAATTTGCGGAGGCCTACATTGTGACAGCTTCACAGCCAAACTTCTCTGCTCAATCCTACTTCTTTACACTCCCACAGATGTTGATCCAAGAGTGCCTTCCAATAAGCTTTCTGCATGCTGCCCTCCACTGCAGATTCTACCTTCCTGGAAACCCAGCTTGTGACAGTTGATGGGGGCAGTGGTGCAAGAAAGCAGATGTTAAATCTGGCTCACCCACCAGTTATCTGGAAATAAGGACCCCATCACAAGTGGTTGGTAGAGCATGGATAAAGCCAGGCCCACAGTAGCAGAGCGATTGTTGACAGTTTCTGGAATGGCATACTTTCGGAAGGGAATGCATTAGCTGGGGCAATGGAACCAGTATTTGAGAAGCATGATGAAACTGGTAATTATAAGGGCAAAAAATGCTCTGGAGAAAGACAAGGAAACCAGCAATTAAAGGCTAAACATAAAAGCCAGAGGGCCTCCTTGCAAAGTACAATGAGACTCTCATCTCCAATAGCTGGAGGGCAGATAAAACTGAAGATGGGGCTCAGATCTAAGCATAAACTTAGCAGAGCTCCAGAAAACCTTAAATTCTCAGTGGCGGGTTTGCTACACTGAGGTCCAAGCTCTAATGGGGAAAGAGTGGGACCCTGGTAAATGGGAGGTGGATATTTGGGTTGATGTGATGGAAATCTTGAATCTACATATTCCCCTGAAGCCTCTAGGTGTGCAAAAAGGACCTACTCCTCCCTGTCAAAGGCTGGTACTCATCCCCCACTTAAGGAGGTACTTAGGCCTCTGACTTGCAAGACATATGTTCCCATCAGAATCTGCCACCATTTCCCTTCTTGCCACTAGACCCATCATAACCCATTATAGTCAATAACATAACCCATTAAGTCACAGCAAATGCAGTCATGGATGCACTGGGTCTACAAGAGGAGGAAAGGAACTATACCCTGAAGGAGCTGTAGGATCTGGCCAATATGTACCAGCAGAGCTAAGAGAGAATGTACAGGATTGGATTCTGAGGGTGTGGAATCAAGGGGAAGTAGAATATAAAGTTGGCTAAGGGAGTGTCATTTGGTATGGGAGCATTCTCCTGGGCTATATAGGATTATTAGGCATTGGCAGGCACCCCAGCATATACTGCTAGGACAGCTCTTAGATACTTGGAGAAAGTGATGCCCAATGCCCAATACTCAATGAGGAGTAAATGCCAGAACCTTTCTTGCAGACTGTGGAAAAAAGAACCAAATGTCCCATAGAAGGAAGCATGCTTGAGTGGATTTACTATGTGAGGCTGAAAACTCCACTAGATGACTATTTTCCATGACATTCCCTGGTAAGAGGGACATCAGATTCACTGAGGAACTCACTGGTGGCTCTCCTTTATAGTCTAGAGCTTGTGGTTAGAGGTGTCATTACAGAACTGGGCTCTTTGATAATGATGGGGATGACAATAAACTGAAATATTAGAGGCAGTGGCAGTGCTTAACCTTTATTTACTTATTTTTATTATTTATTTAATTATTTATTTCACAGAGAGAGAGCGAGCACACACACAAGCAGGCAGAGCGGTAGAAGCAGGCTCCCTGCTGAGCAGAGAGCCCGACGTGGGGCTCCATCTCAGGACCCAGAGATCATGACCTGAGCTGAAGGCAGACGCTCAACCGACTAAGCCACCCAGGTGCCCAGTGCTTAACCTTTAGAAGCAAAATGAGTTCAATTGTTATAGTGAGAAGCAAAGTTAGAGAGGAAGCAAGAGGAGCCTGATCCATAGAAAGCTATGGAGTTTGTTAACAGAAAAGAGTATATCTTTATGGGCAAGATAGATAGACAGCCGACAAGAGTATTGTTCAATCTACCCAATCAAAATGATCAAGGATGGATGATCAAAAGGCTGAGGGCAGCAATACCAATAAAAACTCATGATCCTTTGCGAGCTTCCATACCTGGGTTATTTTACACACCCAGAACTCTTAACTGAACCACAGAACACACTAAGCACTACGTAGACAGAATGGCTCAGCCAGTTGACATCAGCTAGGCTTTGTGTTGTAGCTCAGTGTTGGCACAAAAAAGTAGCCATGGTGGCAGGAATGGGAGATACATATGGGTTCAACAGTATGGGCTCCCACCCACCAAGACTGCTGAAGCTACTGCCACCACCAAATTTTTAATCTTCCAGCAATAGAGACCAATCCTTTTTTCCTAATACAGTGCCATCACTTAGGGGAGATCAACCAGCCTTTTGGTGTCAAGCTGACTTCACTGGACTCCTTCCACCCTGGAAGGGGCAATAATTTATCTTGACTGAATTCAACAAATATTCCAGCTGTTAGTTTGTCTTTCCTGTTTATAGGCTCCTGGACAACACCATTATCCAAGGGCTCATGGAGTATTTGATCCACTAATAGGGGGTTCTACAAAAGATCACACTGGAGTAACGTGAGGTACAGTAGTGAGTATATGATCATAGGATCCACTGGCCTTATCCCACCCCATACTGCACCACACAGATAAAGCAATGGAATGACTTGTTGAGGAGCAACTGAGAGACCGGCCTGGAGGTGATACTTTACAGTATATACCCTAAATCAATAGCCATTATACAGTGTGGTGTCCCTAATGGTTAGAGTACATGGGTCTAAGAACCAAAGGGTAGAAATAGAAGTGTCCCTGATTACCCACACTCCAAGAGATCCACTGGGAGAATTTCTGCTCTTATTCCTGCAACTCTGGGCTCTGTGAATTTAGAGAGCTTGCCTCCCAGAAAGAGGATGTTTCACCAGGGTGCACAGCAAGAATCCTATTCAAGTTCAAGTTTGTCTGCTGTCTAGTCACTTCAGGTTCCTCATGCCAAGAAATCAACAGGCATAGAAAGAAGTCACTTGTCTTAGGGGGAAATTGACCCTAAACATCTGGAGGAGATGGGGGGGCATGGAATAATATATTTGACCCCAATATATTGGTGACCACTTGGTACTCTCTTGCATCAGCCTTAGCCTGAGAAGGGCAAGGTGACCAGGAGGTCAAGCCCCTAAGGCATAAGAGTCTGGGTCATGCCACTTAGAAAAACCACCTAACCCAGAAAAACTCCTAGCTAAGGGTGAGTGAAATTCATCATAGACAGTAGAAGATGGAGTTAATGAGTACTAGGTGGGATGTTGAGACCAGGTGCAGTGGAGGAGACGAGTTTTTTCCATTAATCTTCCTCTAAGTTTCCTTCAGGGAAAGATGCTCACAAGGCTCATCCAAAATCACTCCTTCCCAAGGCCAGCCAGTCCAGCTTCAGAATTTCTCCTGGGATTGCAACAAATCCAACTTTTTCTCCACCCACTCCTGCTACCATCACTCCCTCCCAGGGGCTGATCACGAGGGATTAAGGGGTAGAAACCTCTTGAATTCAAATCTCCATCTCAGACTCTGCTTTCTGGGGAACTCAACTTGTGGCAATTTTTAATTTTATCAGTTCCTAATACATCTATTTTATTTTTTTCTGTGTTTCTCCCTAGTGGATGCATATTTTTGCAGGGTGGGTGGGACTTGATTATTATTTTTGTGTACATGTACTTTTGTGTTTATTACCATTGTCATAAAGCACTCTTTCCCCATATTATTACATAGTCTTCATAAATCTGACTTTAATGTCAATATAACATTCCCTTCAGTTGATGTAGCATAATTTTTAAAAACCATCCTTCTATGGTTGGCTATTTAGACTTATTTTTATTATAGAGCACATCTTACATAAAATTAATACCTTCTTTCAGATGACTGTCTTCTGCAATTGAATTAACTCCTTACGTAAGTCCTGAATAGTAGGATGATGGAGTAAAAGGGGGTGAACATCTATTTTTAGGTCTCTTTGTATCTGTTACCAAATTGCTCTCCAAAAAAAATTACAGCATTTATACTGCTGCATCAAGGAGCATTTCAGCACAATCTTCTGTCACTAGAAATTTTTACCATAGAATTTGTTGGTAGTTTAATAAATGTAAAATAGTACTTCATTATTGTATTACCTTGTATCTTTCCTGCAAATTCTGGCTGAGATTTTATTGTTCATTGTTACTGTAATCTCCTTTTGTGTGTTAATATTCCTAGGAATACTGACAACATTTTTTGTAAACTAGAAGGCACTCACCACCATCACCAAAATAGAAGAGAACTGAGAGTTTCTGATGAGTAAAATTCAAGCAGAAGCAATACGGTAATCTGCTGGAAAGAGCACTGGACTTGGAATCAGTGCATGTAACCTCAAGTTCTGGCAGAGTCTGTTAGTACTTGTGTTATTTTGAAAATATTTTAGGGGCGCCTGGGTGGCTCAGTCAGTTAAGCGTCTGCCTTCGGCTCGGGTCATGATCCCAGGGTCCTGGGATTGAGCCCCACATCAGGCTCCCTGCTCGGCGGGAAGCCTACTTCTCCCTCTCCCACTCCCCCTGCTTGTGTTCCCTCTCTATTTCTCTGTCAAATGAATGGATAAAATCTTTAATAAAAAAAAAAAAGAAAGAAAATATTTTAGACCACCAAAAAAATTGAGAGACCTCAGAGTAGACCAGATCTTATTTTGATTTTTTTTTGCAAAGATGTTTAAAAATTATAGATACCAAATATAGAAACTGATCAGAAGGATTTCAGTCTCCAGTTTATGCTCTCCAGAATTACCCACATTACACCTGCCCTACACCTGGAGGTTGGAGTCTTCAACTCCCAGGTTGTCCAGGGTATTGGAGCTGACCAGCATGGCTCACTTAGTCTCAGGCAGTTGATGTTTGGTGATAGAGAGGTTATCAGGCTTCTGAAGCAGACACTTGGTTGGCAGAATAGAGAACTAGGCCAACGAGAGAAGGTGTTCAGACCTAAAAAACATTATTTTATGTTCCATGGTTTAAAAAAGTTTAAGAGAAATAGGGCTAGTTGACATTAACAGACACTTTGTAAATGATAGTTATTTTTACTTGTTTAGGATTATTGGTTTTTGGTTTTGTGGTTATTGGATTATTGGTTTTTCTTTCATTTTTCAACATACATTTATTGAGGCACTAAGCTAAGTGCCAGGGATATAAAAGGGAATAACACAGTCCTTGCCCTCAAGGAAGATCATAATTTACAATGGAGACAGAAACTTACAAGATTATAACTACAATATATAATTATAACTGTAAGAGTGTGGTAATCACAGCCGGAAAAGCATACACAACGGCTTTCTTCTCCTGTTGTGAATGATGTGTTTCAGAGTTTTAGTGTTTTAAAATATCTTGTACTTTTGCTTATTAAGTAGAATAAAGAGATTAGAGGCTGAAAAACTAGAAAAGAGGAAGCAAAAATGTCATTATTTGAAAGTGATAAAACTGCATATCTGAAAACCCCAAGAACATCAGCTAAAGGGCGCCTGGGTGGCTCAGTAGGTTAAGCGTCTGCCTTAGGCTCAGGTCATGATCCCAGGGTCCTAGGATCGAGCCCCCCGCATTGCACTCCTTGCTCAGCGGGGAGTCTGCTTCTCCCTCTCACTCTCCCTCTATGCTCTCCCCCTCTCTCTCTCAAATAAATAAATAAAAATCTTAAGAAAAAAAGAATATCAGCTAAAAATTAGCATAAGCAGTAAAAGAATATAGCCAGGTGGTTGCATTCAAAATTAATATACAGAAATGATGTTACATAGAAAAACAACTAGTCAGGAATACACAGAAAAGACCCCATTTATAAAAAAAAATTAAGGATAAAATAGCGATGTACGTATAAATTAAACAGTAATAGATGCATAATACCTATAGGAAGAAAATTTTAGCACACCAGTAAGGAAGACAAAAGATAATTTGAACAAATGGAAAGTCAAGACATATTCTTGAAGGGGATGATGACTCAACATCATGGGTATGTCTGTTTTCTCTAAATTAATCTATTAATTTAATCCAGTCATCCTCCCCCCACCCAAATTTAATTAGCAAGCTGATCTAAAGTTTATAAGAGATAAAACAAGCAAGAATATCCAGGAAAATTTTGAACTTAATGAGAAGGGACTAGCTGTAGTATATATTAAAACATACTATAAAACTATAATTTTTAAAACAGTATACTACTGATGTATGAAAAAATAGATCAATGGAGCAGAATAGAGAAGTCCAGGAATGGACCCAAACACATATGGGATTTTGTATATAATAAAGTTAGCAAAGAGATGCATTAGCTACTACATGGTGTTAGGAAGGCAGTGTAGTGGATGCTGTGGTGTGCTATCCATACTCCTGCTTCAGGACCAACGGACCAATTCCCCCAGCTGCTGGGAGTGCTGTTCACTGAAGCTCCTGGCTGAGTCTCTCCGCAGGAATTACTCTCAGCCGAAGGGAGCTGTCACATCTAAAAGCATACCCTTAGGGTCAGTAATATCCAAGGACTGGTTGATGCAGGAATACAAATGCCTGGACCTCTTCGCTCAATTTAAGACAAATCTTCAAAGAAAGCCATTTCAGGTCCAAAGCTCATGCAATCGGATAAAGCTTTGTTGCCGCTGCATCTCAATTCAACTTCTCCCTCTGCCCAGTTTCACTTCCTTCATTCCTCACAGGTATGATTCCTGAGAGTACTCCCCAACAAACCTTTTGCATTCAAATCTCTGTCCCAAAATCCGTCTCTTGGGGGAAGCTGATCTTCAAAACGACCTTCTTTGTTGGATGCAAACCTCACAAATTCAACTAGAATAAATTTCAGCTGAATCAAAGCTTCAAATGTAAAATTAAAAAAAAATTAAACTATCAATGTAGTCGAAGAAACTAGAGAATTTTTATACCTTGATTAGCTTAAATATTAGAACCCGTTTAAAAAAGATAGATTTTTTCCACATTAAAATAAAATTCTGATGAATGGGTAAACAAAATGTGGCATATGCAATGGAACATTACTCAGCTTTAAAAAGGAAGGAAGTTCTGCCCCATGCTACAACATAGATGAACTTTGAAGACATTATGCTAAATGAAATAAGCCAGTCACAAAAGGACAAATACTGTCTGATTCCACTTATATGAGATCCCTAGAGTAGTTAAATTCACAGAAACATAAAGTGGAAATAGTGCTTACCAGGGCGCAGGGTGAGGGAAGTGGGGAGGGAGGAAAGGGGATTTGTTATTAAATGGGTATAGTGTTTCTATTTTGGATTTCTGTTCTGGAAATGGATAATGGTGATGGTTGTACAACATGGTGCATGTACCTGATGACACTGAATTGTACACTGAAAAATGGTTAAAATGATATATTTTATGTTCCATATATTTTACCACAATGAAAAAATAAATAAATAAAATTCTGTTTGGCAAAACCCACCAAAGTGAAAAGAAACAAAGTATTTGCAACTTTTATCAGAACAAAGGGTTAATTGTCCTAAGAAGTAATAAGGAAAAGACCCGAAGTACAATAGAAAAATGGGGAAAATGACAGGAACAGAGAATTCACAAAAGAAACAAAACTGGCTTTTAGATACACAAAAATATGCTCAACTTCACTCCTAAAAAGAGAAATTCAATTCAAACCACATTGAGATACTACCTTATACCTGTTAGGTTAGCTAAGATTAAAAAATAGTTGGGATTCCAAAAAGAAACTCGTGCTTCACCGAAGAAAAATATCTAAACATCGAAAAACTTAAACATGGAAAAAAAAAGATTGCAAAATATAAAATAAATAAAAAAAGGAAAGGAAACTTTGAACCTTATGTACCGAGCAAATGCCAGGTCTAGCAAACATAATGCTAGTCCCAAATTACTTATTGATTTAAAAACAAAAAAAACACAAAAAAATAGTAAAATATAAAAACAAACATAATGCTAGTCCCAAATTACTTATTGATTTAAAAACAAAAAAAAAAAACACAAAAAAATAGTAAAATATAAAAACAAATTAATGTTTTATAGACCCTGGGAAAAAGAATTTTCAGCAAAGTACAAAAATTTAAAGCATTCCTTTCTTTAATTTTGTAATTCTTTACTGTGGAATAGCTCAGAATGTCACTTCTGTTTTAAATAACAGAACTGATAACTGAGCAAGGAAATGTAATTTGGATTATAAAATTCTTGCTTTAATAAAAATTCCTTAAACAGTGAAAAAAAAAATAGTTGGGATTTCAAGAGCCAATGAGTATATGAGGAAATATGCATGTATTGCCACCCCATAGAAGGAACATTGGCAATAATGATCTGAGTTATAAAAACATATACCTTTGACTCAGAAATTCCACTCCCAGAAATTTATTCCACAGACATACTGTACTTACAACTCTTATTGTACTAGATTACAAGATGACGCATTGCAGTGTTCTTTTGTAATAATAAAAGTTTGAAAGAAATCTGAAAGCCCATCAATAGAAAATTTGTTAAAACCTTTTTAAAAAGGAAAGCAATCCACTGAAGAAATATGTGTCAGGGGATTTGTGAAGGGTTCCACCTTCTCCAAGTGGGTAAGTGAGTCTCTAAGAAGCTTCAGACAGTATTTGGGTAAATAGATGAAGGTAGTAATCTGAACTATGATTGATGTGATCACCGGTTGGTGCAGGTAGTTTGAGTTTTTTCTGCTTTCCAAATGAGCCAATGGCTAGAGGAGTGTTTCCAAAAGAAATATAGGAATTTGATGGTTAGGACTGGGGGAAAAGAAACGCAAAGACCGGTCTATTAAGTCTGTAAAGAGTTCCAGGGTCCACACAAAGAACAAAGACTTGCACACAATGTTTATAGCAGCATTATTCATAATAGCCCCAAATTAGAAACCACCTAAATGTTCACCCAAAGTTTGTGAATGGATAAACCATGGTATAGCCATACAGTGAAAAAACTACTCAGCATTAAAAAGGATCAAATTACAGATGAATCTCAAAAAACTTATGCTCAGTGAAAGAAGCCAGATACAACCAACCACATGATATATGATTCCATTTATATGAAATATCTGTAAAGAACCTAGCAATAGAGACAGAAATTATCTATGTGGTTCCCCAGGGTGGAGAGCAGGGAATTAACAGCAAATGTGCATAAAGAATCTTATTGGGGTGATGAAAATGTTCCAAAGTGGGTTTATCCTGATAGTTTGCACTATTTGATACATTTACTTTAAAAATCACCAGATTGTACTCTTAACATGCAAAATGCCTCATTTAAATTATTTTGAAAAATTTCCAGTGGAAGATGGTGTCCCCTCAGGTGGCTTGCATACCTCTAGAGCAAGGAGGCTCAGTTGAGGCCCTTTCCTTACTCTCCTACATTGTGGCTTGCTTTTTGCCAGCTAGGATCAGCCTGAACAAGGACTGGTGGATCCCTAGAAAAGGTCAGGGAAGAGGGTGGGCCTTCTCTGGACCGTTGGAGACTCTCCTGCTTCCCAAAGGAGAAAATAGGAAAGGACAGGGTGAGTGCAAAATCTCCTGAGCCTGGATAGGGAATCTCAGGAGCATCAGAAGGAAGACCCTTTCTCAGCCAGAACTCAGGGCTGGAGCAATATATGCAGGGACTGAGGGCCCATAGGGAAGTGTAAACCCAAGCTGAGGCCAGATGGGAGCACTCTGCCAGATAAGCTAGGAAATGGATTCCTGATACGGCTTGGGCTTGGTGATGTTTCCAGCCTGGATGGGTCTCCCTTTGGTGTGGTGGAGGGAACAGCTCTGGTCCCGAGCCTGCAGAGGTAATCCTGCACTAGGCAGCTCTACTAATGATATATGCCACTTATGAGACACAAATTCAGAGTGGATGGAGCAGAAGATGCATAGAGTTCTCTTTAGTTTGGTAATTTCATTATTCTGTGGCTGATTCTGTGAGGTTCCAGTAAGAACATAGAGGCTCAACAGTGAGTCATTCTAATAATTACACTCCCAGGGCACTGCCATGGAACCAAGTGGCAGGTAAGAGAGAGATATGAAGGGGAGTGGAGGATGTTGAGAGACGTTAAGAAAAATGCTAAGGAGGAAAGAAAGGCCAGGATCCCATAGAAAGGGCACAATGTGTGGCATGGAAGTTGGGCACCCTGGCTTTGCCATCACAGATTGGATTCTGGACCAGGCTACCTCTCACTATTACGTGCTTGTCCTTGAAGAAGTTGCACAAAGTTTCAGATCTTCAGCTTCCTCACTTGTGAAATGGAGACATGGCAGTCCCTTCCACCCAGAATTCTCACAGGGATGAAAGGATGTAAAGCATCTACATGCTTGGCACAATCCCAGGCACATAGTGGCTGCTCATTAAGTGCTAGAAAGTTGTATTATTATTACTGTTTTCTCTTCTTGTCTTAAAAGCACTGAGTGGGGTGACTATAGTAATCCTGTATCCATATTTCAAAGTTGCTAAGCGAGTGGATCTTAAAAGTCCTCATTATAAGAAAAAAATCTGTGACTATGTGTGGTGATGGGTGTTAACTAGACTTACTGTGGTGATCGTCTGGCAATGTATACAAATATTGAATCATTATGTTGTACACCTGAAACTAACAGAATGTTCTGTATGTCAGTTATATCTCAATTTAAAAAAAAGCAGTGTCATGAAGAGGCCCATGTGGTGAGACGCTGACGCCCCTTGTCTATAGCCAGCACCCATTTGCTGTCCAGATGAGCAGGCCACCTCGAGGGCAGATCTTTCAGCCCAACTCACGTCTTCCGAGGGCAACAGCTCTAGCCAATAGCTTGACAGCAACCCCATGAGAAACTTTAAACCGGAACCATCCAGCTAAGCTTCTTCTGAGTTCCTGACCCACAGACACTTTGGGATAACAAATATTTATTTTTTAAGCAAAAAAAGGGGTAGTGAGATCATGCATCATTGAGGCATCTCCTCTTTCACAAACAGCAAGTAACAGTCAACGCACACTTCTGGGTGGGTTGGCGTTCCGGTGGGTGTACCAAAGACGCCGTCTATTTCTCACCCTGTCTCTCTAACCCTGAAACCATTCAAAGTGAAGGCAGCTTGCTGACTTATAACTACCATCTGCAGAGGGGACAAAGGTACTTTCTGTTCTGGTCAGAGGAAGAATTCATGAGCTGTTTTGTATTGCAAACTCCTTGATCAGACTGCCAGGACTGGCTCCTCGCCTTATGCCTGAACTGTTGCCAATAACCCACTTTGACCCCTCTTAAGTTCTTAATGGCGGCTTCAGTAACTGTGAGAGTTTGGGGGGCAACTTTTTGAGACTTAAATATGCACAAATAAATCAGGTGACTGTTTAATATTGAGCATGTTAATCTGTATTTGTAATACAACAGATAGAATATATGCATTATTTACAATGCCTTGTGGACTCAATTTGGTAAGATTTATGAGATGGTGGATGTTTTCGTGCTTGCGTTAAGTTAGGAATAGCAGTCATCATCTGTATCATGTAAACTTAATTTAAACCTTAAGGCCATAGTATCCCATTTTTATAGCCAAGTATGCCTTTATCTCTCAAAATCATGCCAAGGCCTCCAAATTGTTCCCTTGCCCAGCCAGGACATTTCATTTCTTCTAGCTGGTTTCACTTAGAAGGCAACTGAATCTGAACTTTGTCAGGGATATCAGTTCTGCAATGTGGCCTCCAAGTCCAGTTTTCACACCCTGGAAGATTCTATGACCTTCCCAATACTTTACAAATAAATCCACTGGGGGCACCTGGGTGGTGCAGATGGTTGGGCGTCTGCCTTTGGCTCGGGTCGTGGTCTCAGGGTCCTGGGATCGGGCCCCGCATAGGGTTCCCTGCTTGGTGGGGAGCCTGTGCTTCTCCCTCTCCCTCTACTGTTCCCCCTGCTTGTCCTCTCTTGCTCTCTCTGCCAAATAAATAAATAAAATCTTTAAAAAAAAAAAAATAAATAAATCCACTGGCGCCTGGGTGGCTCAGTCGGTTAAGCATCTGTCTTCAGCTCATGTCATGATCTTGGGGTCCTGGGATCAATCCCCATGTTGAGCCCTGCATCAGGCCCCCTGCTCAGCGGGGAGCCTGCATCTCCCTCTCCCTCTGCCCCTCCCCACTGCTCGTGCTCTCTCTCTGTCTCTCTCTCTCTCAAATAAGTAAAATTTTAAAAAAAAATCCATTTAGAGGGTTGTGTGGGCATGGCAAAATGGGTGAAGGCGAGTGGGACACACAGGCTTCCAGTTATGGAACGAAAGACACAGCACAGGGATAGAGTCAATGATATTGCAATAGTGTATGGTGACAAATGGCAGCTACACTTGTGGTGAGCACAGCATAACGGATAGGGATGTTAAATCACTATGTTGTATGCCTGAAACTAATGTAACATTGTGTGTCAACTGTATTCAAATAAAAAAATAAAAAACTAAAATTAAAATAAATTTATTTTGTATTTAAACTAGCCAGAATTGGCTTCTTTTTGCTTCACTATAGAGAGCCCTGACTGATACATACTTCTCATACATTGGTTATCTCTTGTAAAATGTGAGTGGTGTTAATTACACATTATTAACCCTAAATTAGATTTAAATGTTAAATAAGTAATCTAAATATCTTTCCTGCAAATAACTACCAGGAAAATTATTTCACATTTTTTTTTTTTTTTAAAGATTTTGTTTATTTATTTGAGAGAGAATGAGAGCGAGTGCATGAGAGGGGGGAGGGTCAGAGGGAGAAGCAGACTTCCTGCCGAGCAGGGAGCCCGATGCGGGACTCGATCCCGGGACTCCAGGATCATGACCTGAGCCGAAGGCAGTCGCTTAACCAACTGAGCCACCCAGGCGCCCAAATTATTTCACATTTAAAAATGAAATTAGACTGCTTGCTTCTTTCTCCATTATTCTATTTTTTTTTCAAAGAAACTTACATGTATTAAAATAAGAAAAAAAAATGTCTGGGCGCCTGGGTGGCTCAGTTGGTTGAGCGTCCAACTCTTAGTTTCAGTTCAGGTCATGATCTCAGGGTCGTGAGATTGAGCCCCACAGGCTCAGTGCTCATCACAGGGTCATTAGCTTGAGATTCTCTCCCTCTCCCTCTGCTCCACCCCCCCTTCCCTTCCCCCTCCCCCCCCTTGCACACATGCACTCTCTCTCTCTCAAGTAAATAAATAAATCTTAAAAAAAAAAAAAGGAAAAAAAATGTCCTTGGGTAAGTTGGAAAGTTATTGTTTCTTAAAACAGCTGTTAACATCCTTTGGTAATAAAAATATTATAATACCTTGAACACTATGGATATTAAAATTTTAATTAATGAAAAAGATAATATTTTTGAAAATGTATAAAAAACTTCTGATCTTCTAGGAAGAAAGATGATATAAAATATAAGATACCCTCATTAAAGATATTACAATAGGCATATAAAGGACTTAGACACACAGGAACACCCAGCTGGAAGGAATGGCAGGAAATGGAGTCTTTGTTCCGAGGGGCCTTGTGACCAGCTGATCACTGAGGGGTGTACAGTATGGATGAAGGGGAGAATGGACATGCGGCTCTCTGCTACAAGGGTTTCTTCCATGTCAAAAAATACAGACATTGTTATTTTGAACAATGCACAGACATTTATATTTCACATTCTCTTTTAACTCAAGGTCATTTTCATACCAGTTTTATGTTTATGTTTCACACAGAGTAAGCATTTTTCTCACCTCATAGGAGTTCCATTTCAAAGAGAAACTTTTAAGGAACTAGACAGGATGAGGCAATATATGGAGATGCCCAGTCACAGAGGCCAGGGGTAAATCCAGTGGCAATCAGAGCCTCTATAATTAGTGATCAGTGCTCCGTAGGCACATGGTGCTTTATCAGGGAGCGTGAGGCAAGTGACAGTGCCGTCTGGGCAAGAAACACAAAATATAGTCCTGGTACTCTCCCTCTGTGCCTCCGTTCTCCATCCATGCATGGAGATTGAATAATTTAGAGAGAAAAAAATGCAAACTCATGCTCTAATTACCCTAGATACTCAATGTTAAAAAATAGAACAAAATAAACTCATGGTTCAACTTGAAGTTTTGGAGGAAATGTATGCTTGTGTTTTCACAGGTTGTTTCTTCCAATTAAAGATTATTTAGTGTATTCATATCAGATTATCTGTGTTTTCTCATCTATGGTTCAAACTTGAATATTTAGAATTTAATAGGGCGTAGTGATGGATATAAAAGAATGAAAAATAGGATACCTGCTTTCAAAGAGCCTTTAGAATCTCATCCATGGATAACTGCAAGGGTCTGCTGGTCCATCTTCCTGAACCCTATCTCTGTTCTTTGCCCAGTTTACCATCTATCCCGCAGTTCACCTCCAACGCTTCCATCATGTCTCACCACTACTATCACTCTTAGAATAGCTTTCAAGGCCCTCCACAATATGGTCTGAACCTACTGTCTAATTTGGTCTTCCACCATTTTCAAGTGGGAATCAGGCCGTCAAGCTAGCTTTTCAATTGTTCTGAGACCAGGCTCCTCTTCATGCTGCTCTCCCAACTCAATGCTCAGTCCCCTTCTCCATGTAATCAAATCCTGTCTATCCCTCCTCTCTCTCCTCAACTGCTTCCTTATAGGTCCATATCTTTTTTCCAATTTTCTTTTTTAGAGAAGATTTCATTTTTTTTTGAGGGCAGCTTTAGGTTAACGGAACACCTGAGCAGAAGGTACAGGAATTTCCCATATACCCTCTGCTCTCACATATGCATAGCTGCCCTCGTTACAACATCCCCCACCAGAGTGGTACATTTGTGACAACTGATGAACCTATGTTGACACATCATAATCACCCAAAGTCCAAAATTTACATTAGGGTTCACTCTTGCTGCTGTACATTCATTCCATGGGTTGTACAAATGTATAATGACATGTATCCACCATTGCTGTATCATACAGAGTATTGTGATTTCCTTTTAATTCTAGGCATTTGCACATTGCTATTTACCTACTTTAGGAGTGTGTGCTCTTCTCCCAATTATTAAGCAAATACTTAATGAACACTATTGTCTGCCAAACAATGTGATTGACACTGGATATATAGCTGTGAACAAAACAGACCTGGTTTCTACCCTCCTGGAACCTATAAATGAATGAGGCAAGATAGACTGTAAGTAAATAACTAACTAAATGTAAATAATTTCAAGTGATAAGCAGTGCAAAGGCAAAACAAAAGCAACAACAACAAAACGCTAGAAAATTATGAATAACAGAGGGGCCTAAATTAGAGGGGGTAGAGGGTGGGGGCAGGGTGTGGTCAGGGAAGGTCTCCAAGGAAGCGACATTTAAACAGATCCTGAAGGATGGATTAGGTAGCAAGAAGGGTGGCAGGAAGAGTATTCTCAAGAGCAGTTATCTGCAAAAGCCCTGAGGTAGGAAGGAAGGAGCTCAGTGAATTTGAGGAAGTGAGAGAAGTCAGGAGAGGCAAAGGAAAGTTGGGAAAGATGAAGCCCCTTCTTGCCATCTAGACCTTGAACTCTTTAAGCCCAGGGACCCCATTTTGTCTTTTATACATTACTCTTCACTCCCACCGTGAGTACCGGGCACAGTATTTAACACATAGTAGATATACCAATACATTGATGGATTTGACTGCTTCACTGATTTACATTCTTACTAAGATATCCAGAGTTTACAGAGGGAATTAGAATAAATTTGAAATAATGCATAATCAAGCAGAGCTGTTTTAAGACTCGGCTAGGTTCCAGGTACTCTCATTTGCAGAGGCCCTACTACCCCCACATTATTCCAAACTGGTTCAAATGAACCCACAGTTTACATCAAATATTGTTTATAGGTTACCACCTTGAAGTTGAGTCATAGTTAATTCTTTTTCGTGATGTTAAGTGTGTGGACATTTAAAGATACACATATTACTTTTGATCATGCAAGGTACAGCCTGTAATCAAGGGCTGAACCGGGTAGAACACAACAAATGCACAGGGATTTGAGATGGGAAAGACAAGGGAAAGGAGATGCTAGCAGAGCAGGAAGGCTCATACACTGCGTCTGGTAACCTGCTGATGTGCCTGGCCAAGAGCGCAGCTCCTAGGAAGCAGGAAGTAAGAGGACACTGCTAGTCTGGGCCTAACTTGGACCCCACAGCAGACACTAGTGAGTCAACTGAAAGCACTAGGAGTGTTGGTAAGAAGTAACTATGCCTTTTTAAAAATTTGGAGTACCCAAGGACAGACATAGTCAGATTCAATGACGGTAAACATCAAACCATTCAGGTCTGATTACCTGGCCTGAGACACTGAACAGAAAGATGTCTCCAGAAGGTGAGAGAGCCGTCAAAACTCCAACACTGAGGATACAATGAACAATGGCGGCGGCAGGAAGCTGAGAGCGGGAGACACTGCAGGTTGAAATGCAAGCTCATTGAGGTCAGATTTGGAAAAGACCAACTGGGAAAGGGAAAGCATAGATACAAAGACAGTGTCTTTGCTCAGACTGCCAGAACATAACACCATTGACTGGGTGGCTTACACAACAGACATTTATTTCTCACAGTTCTGGAGGCTGGAAGTTTAGGATGAAGGTGCCTGCAAGGTAGGTGTGGTTCTGAGGCCTCTCCTTTGACCCTGAGAGGTGTGCTCACATGACCTCCTCTTTGTGGGCATGTGGGTAGGGAGGGGGTGGAGAGTAAGCCCTCTGGGGCCTCTTCTTATTAGGGCACTAATCCCATCATGAGCGCTCCGCTCTCACAACCTCATCTAACCCTGAGTATCTCCCAAGGGCCCCATCCCCATATAGGACCACACTGAGGGGTAGGGCTTCAACATGTGAATTTCGAGCGACATAATTAAATCCATAGCAGAAGGGGGTACACCTACAAGAGGAGCAAGGGGATGAGCTGAGACTTGAGGAAAAATAAGCACAGTTCTTTTCTTTTAAAAGGCAGTGTAATCATGCAGAAAAGAGCAAGGGCTTCAGATCCAGACAGATCTGGCCGAATCCCATTTATTAACTACGTAGCTGTGGACCAATTACTTAACATCTCAGTTTCCACAGCTGTAAAGTGAAGATAAAAAATGCGTACGATATAGGGTGTGGTAAGTGCCTGGCACAGAGAAAAGGCCTTGTGAAGCTCTGGATGGAGCATGGAAGGCACGGGTGTGTGGCTCAGGAGCGGAAGTTGTGGAGGTAATGTGGGACAGAGAGAAACCTTGGAATGCTGAAAGGCACTGTTCATGAGTACCAGTTCTAGTGAGTGGGAAGCAGGACTGTGCAGCTTCTCTAGTACCTTCCAACTCCGAAGTCCCATAAATCCATGTATCTGCGAGGAAGTAGATCTATTCGTCTCCTCTCCGTTGTTGTGACTCTCAATCAGTTGTCTCAGCACTCTTACAAAGATCTCTTTCAATCTTCCTTAAGGTCTGACCATCTAATAATAGTAGCTATTATTCCTATTTTACAGAGGTACAAACTGAAGCTCAAAGAATTGGATAACTTAGCCCAGGCTCAGACTGCTGGAGAGTAACAGAATCTGGATTTGCATGTAGGACTTCCTGGTTTCCATCTCAGAACACCAGCTTTCCTGCTCTGACCTTCGTGAAACTGAATATTCGTCATACAAATGTCAGTAGGAAGATGCTGGAGCACAAAATGAGTGGGATATTGTAAGACAGCGCCTAGCTTCGAAAGAGCTTATGTCTCCAAGGTTGAACAAATGCCGTTTGGGGGACCAAGAGAAGTTATGTATGAGAAGACTGTTGGCAGTTGTTCAGGGACTGTGGAGCCAGGGAGGGGTGCCAAAGGCTGTGGATGGGTACACACTGTTCCAATCTGTGAAAAGGGGAAGAGAGTTGATTCTGCAAACCGTAGATGCCAGTCCTGGGCAAAGTTCTTGAAGGGCAAGTTGGGACCATAACAAAAAGGAAGGAAATAATTACTAGGTGCCAGCGAATTTTCAGTGAGAAGAAATTATTCTAGATAAACCTTGCTCCCCTTTGTGATAAGGTAAAAGACTGCCATGTTTTTACTTAGACGATGAATGCGTTTTGCTCATTCTAATGAGCAAGTTCAAAATGTATAGACTGGAGGATAGACAAATGGATTCATAACAAGTTAAAAATCTATTTTTTTCAATTTCATTGTTTCCATGAAAAATATAAAAAATATAAATTTTGTTTTTCTTTCTCCTTTCCTTTCCTCTCCTCTCCTCTTCTTTCTTCTTTCTTTTCTTCTTTATTTCTCGCATTTAATAGTTTGTGAGCCTCTTTATCTATCTGGAGAGCTACAAAAAGGCAGACTCAGTTCCCTAACCTCAAGGTGTTCCAAGACACCTAGGGTTCCCACTCTTGATTCAAATGCTGGGCTCAAATCCCACCTCCACCAGCTTACTAGCTTTATGACCTGTGGAAATAACTTGACCTCTGTAAGCTTCAGCTTCCTCATTCGCAAAATGGGGATAATAACAGTACTAACCTCATCGGGTTGCCTTGTGTACAGTAAGCATTCAGTAATATAGCTGTTATTATTTTCAATAAACTGTTATAAGTTATGGCACTTAGAGTAAAGGGAAAGCAAGAAGCACAGGATCCCAGTGTTAATCATGACCACAACCTTTCCTAAGTCTTCTGATAGTCTTTTATCAGCTCCTTTTGAAGTAATTTGTTTAATTTTGCAGGCCAAACTCACTTCCCTTTCTGGTCAGTTTCCATAGGTTTTCTATCAATTGAGCGTTTCTACTTGGCTTCCCAGAATATTCTCTCATGCTTGGGAGAGGCAGACCAAGGCCCTGAAGTGGCCTATGAAGTATAAGAGTAGACTAAGTGGAGAAATGAGGGTTGGCTTCCTGGGAAGGAGAGTAACCTGGGGTTAGATCTGGAGTAGAGCACAGGCCCACACTCAAATACCCACGGGCACCTGGCAGGTAGCAGTGTGTGACTCTGGCTTGGTAAAGACTGTATCTAGTAACTGCCTTTTGTTGATATGTGCAAAATATAGGTCCAGTGTTGATGGCGTGTATGAATTTTTTTTTTCCAAAAAGATGGAAATCCAGATTTTTATAAGAAATCTCCTAGTATTTTAATGTTAGCAACTAATTTAAAAACAAAACCAAACCAGTCTGAGAAGCAGGATTCAGCCCACTGGTCATAAGCTTGGCTCCTGAGAGTGTTCAGCATTCCAGGTTCAAACAGCCTCCCCAGTCAGGTCGACACCCTCCCCTACAGAGGAGGAAAGGGACTCTGGAAGCCACACAGCTGGTTGTAGAAGCTAGGGGACTAGAACCATGCTGACAGAGCCAGAGTAACCTCTTGTTACAGGTTAATTTAAGCATTTATTTCTCTATCAGTCAAAATCCTCTAGTGGCCACCTTCTTGCACCAAAGAACCAAGCTTCTGTGAACCTTGTTTTTGTAATCACTGGCGGGCGTCTTTACTGCAGAGAGGAAGTGGGAAGCCAGAACTTCAAGGTTTTGAGTTTTTGTTTGTTTTTATTTTGAGGGTTTTTAAATTTTTTTCTCTCCTGCCTATCTTTTTCATTCTGAGAGCCAAGTTACCAAACTGCAGAATCCAATTCAGGTGGTCACCCACGCGGTGGACCTGTCCCTTGCTTACCAGCTCTCCTTTGTTGCAAGAATCTGCTTCCAGCTAAGAGTCTGCTTGGAAGAAGTCTGATAAATTCATTCACTGCAAGTGTTGATAGCAGCAAGGTCCAGGTATCTGATAAGAGTAACACCCCGCAGCCACCTGTTCTCTCTTCTGGAGGGTTTTTGCCTTTAATACTCTTTAACTTCAAAGTCAGTTTTCCACCCCTGTAAGGGCAGACCCCTCGACAGATGGCTGGGAGAGATCCTTTCGGAGGCCTGGGGAGTGAGAGAACGGTCTTCCCACTGAAGTTAAAGCGTGGCCAACCCGGAAAAAGAAGACAATCGGGGATTTTCAGTAAATGGCAGACAGGAGTCCCTCCAACTATTTTTGAAACTTTTCTGTAAGTTGGCTATATACACTTTAAAAAAGCAAGTAGAGGCGGCTTGGAGGAAGCGAGGAGAAGGGAGAGGCTGAGAAGAGCGAGGGAGGAGGGGCGGATGGCGGGCGGAGGGGGAGCGCGCAGCGGCAACACTTAGAAGCGCCCGGCTCCGGGGACCGGGGTCGGGGGTCCGGGCTCCGCCTCCCGCGGGCGCCGGGTCCCTGCGGCGCGTAGGTCCTCCGGGCTGTCCGGCCAGCAGGGCTAAAGGATGAGCGCGGGCTGGGGCTGGACGGCTCGCCGGCCCCCAGTTGCCCGTGCCTTTGGCCAGGGCTGGAGTTGGCGGGTTCTCACCTGCCTCCGCCCGGAAGCCGAAGTTCAAGTTGGGTGAACAGCGCCCTGCTCCGAGGCGAACCAGGGAGTCAGGTTAGTCCTCGGTTCATTGCATCTGCGCTGCAAGGACGTAGTGCAGTTTTTCAAATTTAACAAACCCCCTTTCCTCTAGGGACTGCCCGGAGGCCGTAACGTGGACAGTGCTGGCGGAGAGGGAGAGCAAACCTTGGGAGAAGGGACGAAGTAGAGCTGTTAGTAAAGGTGATCTGGGGGCAGTGTCTTGATAAAAGCTTCAAACCGGAATGGGAAAAATAAAGTTCCTAAACTGTCCTCATCCATGTACCGCCCCCCCCTTTTTAAGGGGTGTGTTGCGGGGGGGTGCAGGGGGCGTTGTGAGCACTCATTTTTCTTCCTTTCCACTTCCCACCAACCAATTAATAGCAACTTATTAGCAACAGAAAGACTTGCTCAAAGGTAGGCAATGGGATGCGCAGAAAATCAGCTGGAAACTCCTCTTGCCTCCGTCTCTCCTCGTGGGATCCAATGGGACCAGTCTATGACTGCTAAGGGGAACTTTAAATGGTTTGTGAAAAGACCTGACCTCTAAGATGGTAAGCTGAGTTAATGCTAACTAAGGAGGAAGCAAACTCACTAGACGCTCAGTTTTTAACATGTTAGGAGGAGATATTACTAAAGACTGATCGTGGAGATGTCTTATATCAAAGGCAATAGTAAGGCAGAGAGCACAGAAAAGAAACTGACATTTCCTCTTGACCAATGGGGGTTGGCTAAGCTGTCATTTCCAAGTGGAAGATGCCAGAAAGTTTAGTAAGAGAGCAATTTTCCAGACAGGTGGACAGGGAATATACTATTAAAATGAGATTACAGTGAGCCCCAAGGTTGTGACAGTAACCGATAAACCACCCAGATAGGAGATAGGTTTAAGTACTACATGGAAGGATTCATCTAAGTCATAAGAGGCCCAAGTGCCAGAATGTTCAGTCTTGCCCAAGTCAAGAATTAGCCACTAACAGCAAGCAGAGACTTTCCATTTACAAACAGCCACCTAGAAAGGGATGAGTAATCATTGCATTTTCTTTCTCTAAGCTGCTGATCTAATAACCAAGGTGAAATGTAATCCCCTGTGCCTGTTGGAATTCCTAGCACATAATAAGGCTCAATAAATATTTGTGGAATGCATTGCTGAATTCATGTTTACTATCTTATATTTATTAGACTTTCTTAGAAACAAGCTCTGAGATGCAGTTTCAGCCATCTTAGCTGACATCTTACAGGATCTAGCCTTTTAAATTAGCCCAAAGGATGTTAGAGCAGCAAGGGACCTTAGGGCTAGGTGAGTCCACCCTATTTGCTTTACAAGGAGAGCACCTGAAACACACTGAGAGGTTGTAGCTTTCCTAGGCTCACACAGCCCATGGAGCTAGGACACGAGCGCTCCTAGTCCTGCCTAGGATGGACACCAGCTCTTAGAAAAAGATCAGCCCAAAGGACACATGATGTTATGGAAGTAGATTTTCATTAGGAAAAAAACATCAGGAAAGGCATTGCAGTGGTGTGTGAAGTCCTTAGCAGCCTCTCAGTTCTCAGAGGGTCATTATAAGTGATTTGGCAATGTGGAACTCTCAGATCTAGAACTATAAGTGCTAACATTAAAGCCTATTCTGTCTTGTGGTTGTTCATTCTGAAAACTCTAAGGGATACTTGATCTCTTTTTGTGCTTCTGTGAAGCAGGTCCTTCTTCATAATAAAGAAGTTGAAAATCAGGGTGAAATTTTTAACTAAAAGCCAGGTACCTGAGATTGAAATGGATCTTATCATCTTGCCCTCCAAAATATTAACTAATTAGCTCTTCAGGTGCTTCCTTGTGGGAGCACCAGATAATCAGGGCAAGTAAAACTGGCTGGTGAAGTTCTTTGTGTTTTCAGGGTAACCTTTGATTTTAGTGTGTGGGAGGGGACTTCCTGTAGAATTTCACCAATGTGTTTGCTTTGTGAAGAGATTCAGAAGGCCAGGAGAAAGGAAAAGTCCTCTAGGAGGAGTCATTAAGAAGAAGTCTGTGAAGAAGAGAAGACAAACTGATAGCCACACTAAGAGCCTAGTGTCATTTGCTCTGAGCTCTTTTATCCTGGCTCTTGTATTGCTGACTCAATCTGCAAGAAAAAGAACGGAAGTTGCTGATGTGTGGGTTACACAGATGAAATTACATTTGTTACATCTAGTTCATAATGGCAGGCCTGATATTCATCAGCTAACTCAACCCTGAGCTTCCTGGTGCCCACACCTACCTGGGGGATAAGAATTTCATTGACCATCATTAGGAAAGGCATACACACCTACACATCACTCTGCCTAACTTGGCTCAGTGGCACCCACAACCCCCAAAGCATGCTCCATGAGTCCAGCCCAGGGGGTGCCGCAGCTTGTTACACAAGCCACCCTGCAAATGGGAGCCATTGTTGCCATGCTTGTGGCTGAGAGTGAAGAGGCTGACAAGGAGGCTGCCCTGGCCGAGGCCATGCAGGTCCACCTGAATGAGGCTGTCCTCCATACCTGGAGAACCCACGCAGTCATCCACTTTCTGCTCAGAAAGCCCAGTCTCTTGGAAGATGAGCATACAGGACTGGGGCTCTCCCTACACAATCTCCTCTTTGGCAGGAACTCCAAGCAGACAGACTTAGCCTTCACAGATGGAAGCAAGCCTTCTGAATGTCTCGGGAGACATTTTACTGTATCTGCAAAAAGCTGGCCCTGAATCTTCAAAGGGAAGCCACCCATGGGAAGCTACCTTCCTCTGTGCCTCAGAAAGTAGCCATTGGAATGTATCTGCTGGCCTCCCCGATGCCTCCAGGCTGTGTGGCTGAGCTCTTTGAAGTGGGCAGATCTAGTGCTGGGTGTGCTGTTCTGTGCTACCTTTCGACACCTCCAGGAAAACCAGCCTGACTTGGAGGAGGTCACGGAGAGGTTCTGGACCAAGTATGGCTTCCTGATGTGTCCTGGGGCTACTGGAGGCACACATTTCGAGGTGATAAAAAGCCAAGCAACTGGACTATCCAAACTATCCAAACGGGCATTGGTATAGTACTTTTCAGTAATTCTTCAAGCTGTGGTTGGTCTTGATCTTCATTTCAGCCAAGCGTTTGTTGGCCGCCCAGGATCCAGCCATAATTCACATATATTGCAGGGAAGTCATTTTTGCCCTGGGGAGATGCAGGCACTCTCTTACCCCCCAACCTAAAAGAAATGGGGAAAGCCTTAAGGCCATAAAGCTCATCTTTATGGGTGAATAGAATACCTTCTCCATCCATCAGTGGCTGACAGCCTCATAACACCAAATCATCACTCTCTAGGAGCAGTGTTTCAGTGAGCAGCTCTTGGCTTTCTGAAGCACCGTGGAGCAAGCCTTCAGGCAGTTGGGAGCCTGGTGACAGCGTCTCCAGGGTAAGGCATTATGTCAGGCCCAGCGCGTCTATGATGTGGTCACTGGCTGCTGCTGGCTCCATAATCTGGGTATCCACTGAGGCGAGGTCTTCTGCCTGGAGTGGGACCAGAGCCTCCACCCTTGCTGTGGCATGGAGCCTGCCATGCAAACAATAAGGCCCTAAGGCAGCTGGAGTTCCAGGTGGGTCAGGTCATCAGTTGGCACCTGGTAGTCCAAACCCGGCCAATTCGGAGTGATGACTATCCACCCTGCTTTTTCACTTGAATTTCTCCTTTAGGCCCTCTTCTTTCCCCATTAAGCTTCCCCTCTCCCAGAGGATAAAGTACTGCCATTAATGTCTGTAACCCTCCAAAGGTGCTGTATCTTTTTATAAAGTGCCTGGAAAGGGCATGCAGGCTGGTCATCACCAGAGAAGAAGAAAAAATTGCCTGCATAAGAAACTTGTTTCAGGTGTGTGGCTGACTTACCGCCTGAGCAGTTTATAGTGGCAGACCTGCTCACCGGCTGGTCCTGCTTAAAATTTCCTTAGTGCTGCTTTTTTAAAAAAAATTTTTATTGTTATGGTAATCATCATACATTTTAGTGCTGCTTTTGTCATCCATAAAGGCATAATGCATTTTCATATACATTTACAGTTGTACACACACACCTATGCTGTTCAAATAATAATAAACCAATCCTGTTCAAATAATAATCTGTACTGATTTCCTATTGCTCCTGCAACAAATTGCCACAATCTTGGTGGCTTACAACAAATCTATTATCTTGTAGTTCTGGAGGTGAGAAGTCTAAAATTAGCCTCAGTGTGCTAAAGTCAAGGTGTAGGCAGGGCTATGCTCCTTCTGAAGGCTCCTTCTGAAGAGTTTGTTCCTTGCGTTTTGCAGCTTCTGGAAACCACCTGGATTCCTTGGCTTGTGGCCCCTTTCTCCATCTTCAAAACCAGCCGCAGAGCATCTTCTCTCCTTTCTAACCTTTGCTTGTTGTCACATCTCCATCCTGCTTCTCTTGCGCTCTGAAGTCCCTTCTATGTCTAACAGTCGATGATTCCATGTTCCCCAACTCCTAGAAAGTGCTCACAACTAGGAGAGGACAGAGGTGTGCTGAAGTTGCCCAGGGATCCTTTAAGGCATGAAGTCATCTCCTAACCACTCTCTGCTGGGCAGTGCATGTACTGTTGAGATCATTCATTCACTAAAAGTTTTATGTGCCTACTATGTACTGGGCACTAGGTACACAAAAGGGAAAAAGATCCAGTCCTTGTCTTCAAGAATCCTAGTGGGATAAAGAGCCAAGCAACTGGACAGTTAACACAAAGTAAGAGAGCTGTCATGAGGAGATAAGACCTCGGCATATTGCTGTAGAAGAGGGGCAGCAAATTGAGTAGACCAATACGAGTTTGCCCTTGAGCTGGGTGGTAAAGGACAAGCATGGCTAGAAGGAGCTCCAGGAAGTGGGGCCTGCAGAAGGCACAGGGGTGAAAGCAGTGTGGTGCTCCAGAAGAGTTGCAGGTAGTTCTGCAAGCTAGAGTCCAGAGTAAGGTGGAAGTGTGGGGCGGCAGAGGCGGCGGGGGGTGGGGTGGGGGGTGGTAAGGGGGGCACTGCATGCCATGCTAAGGAGGTTGAACTTCCGGTGAGCCAAAAGGAATCACTGATGGAACTAAGCAAAGGGTGACACGATCACACGATCAGTTTATCCTTTTTTTTTTAAAGATGTTATTTATTTATTTATTAAAGATTTTATTT